>NC_091132.1:104909605-105242105 GCF_040183065.1 Periplaneta americana
TGCAATTTATAAACCCATCCTTTTTGCCACGCCTCCCTTTGTTGAATTCTGTAACAATTCGCCCTAAAGATGATCGATCCCCAAACATAATTCTCAGCCAGTATTTTACCACCCTGTCTTTCATGCGAATTGCTTCGTTTTGAAGTCCAAACGCCTTTAACAACCAGCAGCAGCTATGCTTCTTCCAATGCCACGTATTCGTTTTATGAAATCCATTTGTATCTTATTTAATTATACTGGCTCTATTGGGTCTGAGGCAGAATGGCCCGCTTGTCAGCGTCGGAATCAGTAATGCCACCTATCATGCAAAATTATCGCATATATAAGGTGCACAATGAGCCAAAGCGTGCCTAAGTGTACGGACGAGTCACGTGTCCAGCCCTCATAAAGCCAAATGTTCCGTCTATCTCCTGTCGTTGATTGCAGAGTGTGGCTCAGGGTAGATAAGCCTATACATTCACGGTCTTAGTAATAAAAACTCTATATACAGACGTTTAACTGTCTTATAATTATACAATGAGTAGCTCGTTTATAAGTCGTGTGTAAATTTCTTACTAATAATCACTGCATACGTCGTGTACAACAGTATAACTGTTACACAGCTACGTCATAGTTTCGTCATTACTTCGTTACGAAAGGTAATAGAATATCTGAGGTTCTCTACTGGATCCGGTAGAGCGCTCTAGTGTGGCGTGTTAAATATCGATAGTACAACTGGCTCTAATCGATTACCACACTACATTTTGGTCAAAGAGTACAAGCTACAGCAATATTATTCTAATAATTCTATGATCTTTGGTTTGTTCTTCTGTGGTTACAAGGTAAACATCATCATAAAATGACAGTCGATACGAACAGCTGTTAAAGGGGCGGCCATTTTTTTCCTATATACAACGCTTAAACAAGGGGTTTCGTGTATATAACTACTGCAAAGCAATTCCCATTGTATAGTTACAGCCTGTTTATACGTCCATAGCTTATTCACGGTTTATTAGTAACGTTTTATGTCTCAACTCTGCATAAGTCTCGTATAAAAACTTTACACGGTTTATTAGTAAGACTGTCAGTCGATGCACGTGTTTTGTAAGATTCTGCTGACAGTCATGTACAGTAGCCAAACGGAATGCTGCAACTGCCTCTTTCCTTGGCCAAATAAGAATGTTGTTTAGTCAAATTCTTCAATGACATTATGATTCGTAATTAAATATTTGCATTGTGCCTATGTTTATAGAGGTTGATAATATGATGCTGAAATGGAGTGAAATAATATTTTTTTCTCAACTGTTCGGATTATCATGACACCTTTTTTGCCCAGTGTGTCTTCCTCCTCATTGCCACGTAGCCTATTGCGAAAAACTGAAACATGCTTTGCTAAACATTCTGACTTGTTGTACACATTAAATTATTTTTACTCTTTGTTGCAAATTAATCTAAGTGCGAAATGCTGACCAGGTAAACGAGTCTCTTATCACCTCATTTTCAAGTGTATTACAGTTGGGAGCAGTAAAAGTAGGCCTGTTTCTTACACGCCAGTGAATGAATAATGGAAAGACTTTAAGGGTGCTATTCATAGACATTTCGCTAGCCCGCGCTACGAGTGTGCTAAACTAGCCCCGGCTATCGAGTGATTACTTGTATGGGATTCATATCATATCATATCGCTAACACTGGTTTATGAATACGAAAAACGTTAGTTCGCTGATCATCCACTGGAAGCCCGCGCTAAAAATGTCTATGAATACGGCCCTAAGAGGTAATATTATGCAAATATTTACTTATTTATTTACTTATTTATTTATTTATTTATTCATTTATTTATTCATTTATTTATTTATTTATTTATTTATTTATTTATTTATTTATTTATTTATTTATTTATTTATTTATTTATTTATTTATTTATTTATTTATTTATTTATTTATTTATTTACTCTGGGAGAGGTAAGTCCACCGGGCCTTCTCTTCTACACTACCAGGAATGCAATACAAGTACAAGAAAAATTATACATCAATGCAATTAATCTACAGTAATAACGAGTGGCAGAATGAATATGACAAAAAAACAACTGAACATTCAAAAATAAATTGAAAATAATAAAAATTAGTCTAACATAATATTCAATGATGCAAAAAAAGAACAAACGAAAAGTGAAGAAAAAAAAAAAAAGAAAGAAAAAGAAAATATTTATATTCGTTACTCTTGCTCCAAGATACTTGAATATTTCCACTATTTCAAAGAATAAAATTCCTATTTCTATATTTCCATTTTGTAATATATTGAGGTCACGACACGTAATCATATACGTTTTCTTTTCGGAATTTACATCCAAATCTACCTCATTATTTGTTTCGAGTAAAATTCCCGTGTTTTCCCAAATTATTTGTGGATTTTCTCCTAACATATTCGCATCATCCGCATGAACAAGAAGCTGATGTAACCCGTTCAATTCCAAACCCTCTGAGTTATCCTAGACTTTCCTAATGTCATATTCTAGAGCAAAGTTAAAAACTAAAAGTGAAAGTACAACTCCTTGCTTTAGCCCACACTGAATTGGAAATGCATGAGACGGAATCTGGCATATACGGACTCTGCTGGATGTTTCACTAAGACACATTTTAATTAATCGAGCTACTTGTAGCTTCTTGGGAATACCAAATTAAATAAGACTATTATATTAAACTTCCCTCTTGAGTCATATGCATTTTTGAAATCTATGAATAAATTATGTACTGTACCCTTATACTCCCATTTTTTGTCCAACATCTGTCGAATACAAAAAATCTGATCAATAGTTTATCTATTACACCTAAAGAACACCGATGATAATTTCATCTACACGTGAAGTTACAGTAATCTTCTGAAAAGAATATTGCACAAAAATTTATACGACGTCAATAAAAGTGATATTCCTCGAGAATTACTACAGTTAGTCTTTTCCCCTCTTGTTAAAGATAGGTGCAATTATGGACTCCTTCCATTGTTGTGATACAATTTCCTTTTCCCAAATAGCAAGTATAAGCTTATAAATTTCACTAGGTAATGCGTTCCCACACTCTTGTATTAATATTCTTCTTTAATTTTATCGATACCTGAAGACTTGTACTTTTTCAGCTTTTGTATCGCAATGTGCTTTCGGGTATAAATGGCTCAGCAGTAATTTTTCCGTCTGTTCAGGATGGATTGAGAGTCTGCAAACAAGTTGCCATTTTCATCTTGATCACATTTACCCTGGCTGATATTATCCTTTCTTATATTACTTTTTGCCTTTAATAACATAAGTCTATAATGTTTTCATTCTTACTAATTGTTTCTACCTCACTCATTAAGATTTTTCCCCCTCGTAATCTCTCTTTTTGATCCTAAGTGTATGACTTGCTTCCCATCGTTCATTGAAATAATTATCTCTATTCGTCTAGACTCTACCCTGAAGAATTTAAATTTTAACTGTTTCCTTCTTTTTACTATGTTGGAACAATCTTCATTAATTCACGGTTTCTTTTTCTTAGTTTCATAAAACCTAGGCTCTGCTCAGCTGCAATTTCACAAATCATATATTTTGAATGGAGATTTTCGTTAATAGAAAAATGATAATTTTTACAATAGGTCTATATATTATATCGACAGCAGCTTTATTTAAATCTGTGAAGAATTAATTAAATATACCTATTTAAGTCTTAAAATGTATAAAATCAGTAAATTTTTATCACTTTTTTTATTGTAAAGAACGTCTTTAACTGTAATTCAGTATATAGCCTTATTTGAATGTGCACATATTCAATTATTTCTTTACGTATTTTGGATACCAGTTCAAGAATATAAACTATAAATAGGTAGCCTATAACATTCGCAACATAATTAAGGAACTGAATCATTGTGAAACGAGTAGAACGTAAAATGAGGAAGCATTTCATACCACTCATTTGTGGTCTATAATTATAGGAGCGTCTCCTTACAAGCTTTCCTGAGTACGCCACAGAAATACCTGAATTTGCAGTGCGTTTCGCATTCTTCGCAACTACGATTCGTATCGGGTCCAGTGTAGGCGGTGACTCGCAATAAATAAATACATTTTATTTAGTTTTCTACATCCATGCTCTTGCCGTACAGCATATATACTTAAAAGGGGATATCAGTTCTAAAATCTTCCTCATCTACGCTTATCTATACCACTCTTACTCAAAATAGATTGATTTCTCTAGAAGTCATCACTTTTTTTTGTTCTGAGGATGTCTTTAAATTGCATGACTTAGTCGCATTATTTATTTTATGGATCGCTTCACGCAAAGAATCTACACTATCATAAAAGACGGCTTGATCGTGTCCTAATAAAAGTTTTCTAAAGAATTGCCTTATATTTAAAAAGCTCTCTAACATGGCTTTAGAAAAGGTAGGTCCTGCTCTGACTATATTTGCAATATCACCATTAATTGAAAATAGAAGATAAATTTAATTTGCTAACGAGTAGCAGCAGTAGTAGCAGCAGCAGTAGCAGTAGTAGCAGCAGTAGCAGTAGTAGTAGTAGCAGTAGCAGTAGTAGTAGCAGTAGCAGTAGCAGTAGTAGCAGTAGAAGCAGTAGCAGTAGTAGTAGCAGTAGCAGCAGTAGTAATAGTAGTAGCAGCAGTAGTAGCAGCAGCAGTAGTAGCAGCAGTAGCAGTAGCAGCAGTAACATTAGTAGTAGTAGTAGTAGTAGTAGCAGAAGTAGCAGTAGCAGTAGCAGTAGCACTAGCAGCAGCAGCAGAGTAGTAGTAGTAATAGTAGTAGTAGTAGGAGGAGCAGTAAGATTAAATCAAGATGTCCGACAAGGGTGTCTCCTATCACTGATACATTTTAATATTAATGTAAACGAAGTGATAGAAAATTTTCTGAATAGAATACTTGTGAGTTTTAAAATGCATAACGTAGGTAAGTTTGAATACTATTTTATCTGCTGATAATCAACCAGTCAAACCGAATGCTTTACAGGAAGTTATTTTCAAATTAAATTAAATAGTCGCCAATTAAATTATCAAAATATCTACAGATAAGGTGGGTGCTCCTGTTATGGCCACGTTCCTGATATGGCCACCCTCCTATTGTGAGTTAGTTAACCAAAAAATCTGCTAAATTGCAGCAGCATCTAGTGAAAGGGCATCCTGGTATGTCACTTGATCGTTTTCCATCCAGTCAGGTTGAGCAATATGGCGTCAGTTGCCTGTTTTGCGGTTTTCATGTGACCTCTTCTTATTTTTCTCTGGTGAGTGTCCTTTGTTTTATGTTTCAAAGACTTGTTTCATGAAAACCATCGTACTCCATTCAGTTTTTAATGTTCTGCTGATTGGTGTTGTCGTTGATGGCGTATCTTTTACGACTTGTTCATAATCAAACGATTTTCGTGAAAGCTTACCTGCTCCTGATATGGCCATATTAAATGCACCATGGCCATATCAAGTTAATTAACTTTTATTGTTTTCACCTGACAAATTTAATTTATATGCCTTATAGCTGGGATTACGCAAAAATTTTGTTTTGTAAGAAAAATAACTTAATTTTTTTTATGGAAAAACCTGTTTTGACTACACTTTTGAATTATAAAAAAGATTATTAAGTGCCATGTTTATTCATTTTAAACCAAAATTATTTAATTCTAGCACACCTGCGCTATCACACTGAAAACAATCACGATTTGTAGAACATGGAACATGGGTGGTCATATCATGTGTACATGTTCCTGATATGGCCAGTAGGTAGACTTTTGGAATTTGGGACTTTTTGGACGATTAAAGCTATTTTTATGGGGAAAGGAAATTGTTTTAAGAAAGTCATTAGACTGAGAACGAGTAAGAAAAAAGTGGTTCACATTTTTTTTCAAAATAGCGGCTAGAAAAATTCTCAAACCTTAGCATGGCCATATCAGGGACACCTACCTTACATTTACAACACTGGCATCCCTAGAGCCACAACCTGTAGGAGCAAAAATAGTAATAAATAATAAAACAGTTGAACAAGTGAAGTCATTTAAATATCTGAGCTCCTCCATATCTAGTTTAAGTATTTAAGTTCCAAAATCCTCTGGCGTATGCATATTTTTCTGTTTCGATTTGTCTTAGATATAGCTATAACGTTTTTTTTTTTTTGTTAACATTATATTATTATGTAGGTATTTCCTCTCTATCGTCTGTTTGAGTGCAAGAGAAGGTCTCACAGCCTTAACTCTGCCAGAAAATATTAAGCATTATTATTATTACTAGACGTACCCGTGCGCTCCGCTGCACCCGTTAGAAATAAATATAAAGTAATTACATAATTAAAATAGGACATTTGATCCAGGGAATATTCGTGTTTGATAGAAGGATAAATCGTTTAATGTGTTACTTAATTTAAATTATATTTAAATAATTAAAATGGAATCATTTTGGTCCAGAGAGCACTCATTTGGTGCAATGACAATTCCTTTAACATGTTTCTTAATTTTTATTACATGCATCCATAGTTCAATGAACACTGACATCATTTACATTTAATATGTATACTTTATTTTACTTGTTATATGTTTCCATTGAATTATGGTAATAACTTAATTTTAACTCTTGTTTTCTACGTGTTCAGTAAATGGCGCCTGGCCCACTATGGTTCTGAACCCTTCAAATAACTTAAATATCTTAAATTATATTATATTATATTATATTATATTATATTATATTATATTATATTATATTATATTATATTATATTATATTATATTATATTATATTATATTATATTATATTATATTATATTATATTATATAAAAAGTGTGTTGATAATGGTGTGTTGATGACGGATGTACCCCGATAAGTAAGTTTTCAATTTGTTTTGGGGGCTCTTGAATCTCAGGAGGAACAAATTTTATTTTACAACAGGGCAACATAATCTGCTTGGCTCATTGCCCAAATTTTTTGCATTGCATTTAATGCATATGTATTTTATGTATTTTAACTCGATTCAATTGAGAATAGTTAAAATTTGGATTATAAAATAATGAAATGCTAAGCTAACATATTACTACTGCATACTAAATCAATACACTCTCGTTGTTCGTTAATTCCCTGAGATAAACATTATTTTAAGAAATACAGGAAACGAATACATAGAATAGCCTATCAAGTTTTCTGTGCATAAGAAGCTATTTTAATCTTACCTGTCCTCAATTCACTCAGAAGTTACTGTAATAACATTATAGCATTATGTCCATACAGAGAAACTACACTTTCCAATGGTGAAATAATAATTAATTATACAAATCGGTTAATTTAGCTTCCGATATTGCTTCATACGAACACAGAAACATTTTCTGTAGGCTATGATTCATAGCTTTCGATTGTTGTTGACCAAGGCCCCTTATAGACGAAGTCATTTGTTTATTTCATTACACGGCCTTAGATGGCAGTTATTTTAATTTTGAAATGCATTTATCTCATTAAATATCAGTCCTATCAAACTTTTTCAAAGAATAAAACTTATCGGAAATGAAGTTTAAAGAAATTTTTGTTATGTAACATTTTTCACAAAAATCAATAATAAGCGAGATATTTCGATTTATTTAATTCAGGCCCCCTTATAACCCCGCTTTTAAATAATGTATTTTGAATGCCATATATCCTATAATCTAAGCTACAACGAACTTAATTTATATTCCAATTTTCATCGAAATCCGTTCAGCCATTATCGCATGAAAAGGTAACAAACATACAGACAGACAGACAGACAGACATACAAACAAAAATTTCAAAAAAGCGATTTTCGGTTTCAGGGTGGTTAATTAGGCTATATATGTTAGGACCAATTATTTTTGGAAAATCGAAAATTACCAGAAAAATTTCGGCTACAGATTTATTATTAGTATAGATTATTATTATTATTATTATTATTATTATTATTATTATTATTATTATTATCGTTATCATCGTCACCATATGCCAAAATCAATGAAATAAATTTAATTAACTGTATTTCTATTAAATAATACGCCGAACATTACGAAAAAAGTCCGAAAATAAACCCTAATTACAGTTTATAAAGTAACGGCGATTCCTGCACTGTCATAAGGCTGCGAAAGTTAAATCTTAACACAAGTTGAAGAAAAGAGATTGAAGCAGGCGAAATGAAGTTCCTTAGATAAAAAATGAAGTGATGATATAAGAGCTGAATTAAATATTGAATATATTGTATAGATCAGCAAGTAAAGAGATAGGTTTGGAAGTAAATCCCGAAAAGACAAAGTATATGATTATGTCTCGTGACGAGAATATTGTACGAAATGGAAATATAAAAATTGGAAATTTATCTTTTGAAGAGGTGGAGAAGTTCAAATATCTGGGACCAACAGTAACAAATATAAATGATACTCGGGAGGAAATTAAACACAGAATAAATATGGGAAATGCCTGTTATTATTCGGTTGAGAAACTTTTATCATCCAGTCTGCTGTCGAAAAATCTGAAAGTTAGAATTTATAAAACAGTTATACTACCGGTTGTTCTGTATGGTTGTGAAACTTGGACTCTCACTTTGAGAGAGGAACAGAGATTAAGAGTGTTTGAGAATAAGGTGCTTAGGAAAATATTTGGGGCTAAGAGGGGTGAAGTTACAGGAGAATGGAGAAAGTTACACAACACAGAACTGCACGCATTGTATTCTTCACCTGACATAATTAGGAATATTAAATCCAGACGTTTGAGATGGGCTGGGCATGTAGCACGTATGGGCGAGTCCAGAAATGCATATAGAGTGTTAGTTGGGATGCCGCAGGGAAAAATACCTTTAGGGAGGCAGAGACGTAGATGATAATTAAAATTATTAAAATAGATTTGAGGGAGGTGGGATATGATGATAGGGAATGGATTAATCTTGCTCAGGATAGGGACCGATGGCGGGCTTATGTGAGAGCGGCAATGAACCTCCGGGGATCCTTAAAAACTAGTAAGGAAGTAAGTATATATTGTATAGATCATAAAACAATGTCAAAAGAATTGGAAGAATCATATGGATAGAATTTCAGCTACATAAGCTGCAAGGGCAGCCATGAATTATAATCCAAAAGGAAAATGAGACCAATTAAAAGGTGACGAGATCAATTTGAGAGACGAAACAGATCAAAAGGCCTAAGCCTTGAAAATGACGATGATGTTATTTAGAAAGCTTTGATTTACCAACCCCAGGAAGGGAGAAATCGAGAAATTGGAACAGGCATCAGTCTATTTCTCGGTAGATAATGATTGAACCATTACAGAGTTGATATTCAATTACGTGGACGTTAGTAATATCAATTGCAGTACGAGACGATGATGTTTACTTGCCAACATGACTTCAAATTTAATGGAGTTATGCGTACGCGTGACGTAAGAGCGGGCGTGTAATTGTCATTCCTGCGCGCTGCTCGACGCCCTTCCTGTCGATAATAGTAATTGGACGGACACGACGGACAGTGGAATTAGTTGAGTCGGGCCAGACGCCCCGACTGCACAGAATTCAGTGACGTTGCAAGTAGGAAATGTCTTCGTCGACGGATCGATGCGTCTGGTCGTGGTTATGTCAACTTTACGATGCAGTTAAGATCCGACTTCCAGCCAAGGTGCTTTTATCACTCTTATCTTCTCCCGCAAATAAAATGGCCAAGTTTTCATAGTTTGCCCCTTTTCTAAGACCTCACAAGAATATGCAATCTTCTGAGGGAACGTGAACTGTATGTTTTCTTCCTTGGAGCCAAGAGCGTTCACATTTATTCAATCTGTACGCTTGGATGACTTAATTTAATTATCCCAACGTTGCTCAGGCTTATGAATCTCAAGAACGCAGTATTGAACTATATAATTTCGTTGTTTTTGTATTGTTATTCTCTAAGATTCTCTCTTTAAAAATTCTTGGAACATGTCAATTTATTTATTACTATATAGGTCCTAATGTTAGTTAACATTTAGCATATTATGAAGGTAAGAATAAATGCTATCACTAACAAGATCCATCATAAATACTAGATCAGGTGGCAATTTTTGACTGACAATTGATTGCCATCTATCAAACATTTCATAAACCTTCCCAGACGTCTTTTACTTTTCTGTCGTTTGCTCACTTTGTGCAGAGATATCATACATTCACATTTGTAGCACGTATCGAATGTTGCTTTCATTTATTAATTTTATCCACAGTGGGTTTTATTTCTTTTTATTGTAGAATTTCTTGAAAACATTCAAACAAATACAATTAAGCTTAAATAAAATTAAACTAATTTTGAAAAATATGGCTTAAAATATAAGTATGGCAAGCTTTCCTTTCTTTAATGATTATACGTGCTTTGTTTTGTTTCATTCATTATTTACTTGCAGTTATTTACTTTCAGTGTTCTCTAGCTACTCCATAATGTTGTAATGATTATTTATACCTTATGTAGTCTTATTTCTTCTAAGTATTCATTTTATCGACAATATTAGGGCCTATGTGTAGTTTTTCTCTCCTTACGTTGTCTGCATGTCTCAAGTGTTGTAAATACTGGAACTGTTTCTTCGTAATGGTCCTTATAGCTATACTGCTTTTTTTTGTTGATAACTCTATAGCATCTATTAGATGCTTTATGGTTGTGTAACTTGTCAACAATGTGACGCTGAAACGTGTGTTCAGATTACTGCCCAGCGACAGTCCTGATGTATTTTTATGTTTTTGATGATTGGTTAATTAATATTAACCCGGCACACTCACATTCATACAAATTTCCAGACTCCAGACACCCAGGGAATTTTACCGAGAGCCGAGCCCGGGAATCGAACCCGGGACCTCCTGATCTACAAGCCAGCAGCATGCTGACCAACAGACCACGGAGGCAGTCAGCGGCAGTCAGCTATACTGCTGCGAATATTTTTATTAGTCGGTTATTAGACGACGCTTTATTAATTATAGCGTTATTTAGTGTCCATAGAATAGATAGTATTTGGCGAGATGAAACCGATTATTGGCCATGAGATTACTTGATATTCGCCTTACAGTTGGGAACAATTACGGGAAACATCTAACCAGATAATAAACCCAAGCGGGAATTGAAACTACGCCCGGGAGCGAATACTCTTAAGGACCTATTATTATTATTATTATTATTATTATTATTATTATTATTATTATTATTATTATTATTATTATTATTATTTACTATTATTATTATTATTATCATCATGATCATCATCATCATCATACTTGAAGTGCAAATAGGCCTATTGAATACCCAAAATTTTCTCGAGATTTACAGTGAATAAAGAAATTTTGTAAACCCTAATTTTTACGCATATAAGCCTATTGTCTCATAAGTAATGTCAATATAAATCATATGCGAAGACTAAGAAGAAGGCAGAAAATAGGAAAGACTGGAGAATGCTGGATTTGCAGTGATAGACATGCTCTTGGGCAGAACACCATGAATGAATGAATGAATGAATGAATGTCGGTTTTGGAGCAAAATTTTAGTTGCAGTGTATTGTGACAAGAAATTAATCTAGGGTAATCTTTAGAGTAAAGGTCATTAGCTTCTATGGTTTCGAGTTCCTTCCAGCGAAGTTTATTATCCCGCGATGGTACCAATGTCTTGTTTTTTTATACGAGGAATTCGGTGATACCCAATTCAACAGCTTCCAAGTTTTGGAAATTACTTCCACGCAGGAAAAGAGATTGAATGGTAATCTGAAGACCCAAGATCAAGGCTATGTACAAAGCTCGATATTTTTCATTTTTTCCAATCTTTTTGGCGCACTAACTACAAAATGAAACTACACAAAATGTAGCCAACAGAAAATTATGGTTTTTCGTGCTTGAACTAATGTAAAATGGTCGCTAACAATGGCGTTATTGTTGCAACGTTTTCAATGCCATCTATGTGTCAGGCCACGTACTTTTCAAACGCACCTCGTATTCTAATTGGAATTACAAGTATGGAATTGGTATCCGTTAAAAGTAAAAGTGTCTGATGTTGAGGATGTTGATTGCTTGTTTCGTAGTTAATTTATGATGAGGTTATGATGTTACTCGTTACTCGTTACTCGACTGGAGGTAATCGTCGAGAACAGGTTGTCTTAGAGAGCAGGTAGAATGGGTTGTGAACTAGCAGTGTACCGGACGAGGATCGGTACCTGGGCGGCGTGGGCGGTGAAGTGGATCCCGGCAGCTTCGGGCCAGGGGAGTGCGGAACCGACCCTGAGCAGTTTTGTGATCCTGATACTAGTCTTGCTGTTGGTGATTGGAGGAGTGGAACTGAACCCAGGACCTGTGGAATCTGTGAAGTGCGGGGTATGCAGAAACAATCTGAGGACTGGCCTTCTGTGCATCACCTGTTCGACGTGGTTTCACTTCAGCTGCCAAAAACTCAAGAGGGACCAGCATATTGAGGAGAACTTGCGGTGTAAGGAATGTATGAGGGACATAGCTGTTGAGACCACGGACACAGAAATTGAGTCGCTGAAGAAAGAGGTGGCGGAACTGAAAGAAAAGCTGCAACAGACGGAAGAACGACTGAAAGAGATGGACGCAAAGAACAGGCGACTACGCGAGGAACGACACGGGGAGGCGAGCGAGGAGAAGCAGATATTGGGATCGGTGATTCCATGGTGTGACATGTGGGACAGGAAAATAAGGACCTCGACGTGCTGTGCTACCCGGGGATACGAGTCGACGAAGTGAAACTCAAATTGGAGCAACAGGAGAAAAGGGACATAAAAACTGTAATATTACATGTGGGGACCAATGACCTGAGGCGACGATTTGAGTACGTTATGGGAGATATGTACGACTTGGCAATAAGGACGAAGGAGCTGTACCCCCAGGCAAAGATAATTATCAGCGGTACAGTGCGGCGACGAGATTATCATTGGACTCGAATTGGGCGACTCAATGAGGCATTCGACTGGGTGGCAGATAGAACGGGAGCAACATTCGTGGACCCAAATTCGTGGATCGGTGACGGGGATCTGGGACGTGACGGAGTCCATCTGAATCGAAGAAGAGCGACGGGACTAGGATCGCTGTTCTCGAGGGCGGCGGCAACGGAGAGGAGCAACGACCGGGAATGACGGCGGCAAATAGTATGTACGAGTACTATTACAACGGCGGAGGAAGCGGCGACGGCGGCGGCAACGGGAGAGACGGAGGCGGTAGCGGAAACAACAGGGATCAGAAATATTATGTCATGTAATGGTAAGCATAGACAAATAAATAGAAAGACCCCCAACTCAATGCATTACCTTCGACACGCTATTGACGCGACGTCGAGACACTTGGCGGCAAAACATCGGAACTACATCTCGTTACACATAGCGGCAGAATGCCGAACTAACATCCCATGTTACACGTCCCGATCGGTATTACAGGTATCCGTTATGCCAACATTAGAGCCCGATCGGTACTGCAGATACCTATTATACCAACACATACTAGTATTTTTCATATCGCCAAAGGAGTGTGTAATGGTTTATCAGTTTAAATAACATGTTTAACCACAATATTTATATCACATTATTGTTTTAACATGTGAATATAAACATAATGGTTGAACATGAAACTGAAAAACCATTAACACACTCCCTCTTTTAACACCGTCATTTAACCCTTTTATTAAATTAATTTATCAAAGTTGACTAATAAAAGTTTTTGCATCTTCTAGATAAAATATGTAATTGAGATACTGGATGCGAATAGGATAGGATACTTCTCTCCAAAACACCTTAAGCACTATTTTTAAATAATGTTATGCATCATGTACTGGAAGATAAAAACAAAGATTGAGTATGGAATATTGACTTCGAAGTTATTATTGGTCAGTTATATAATTATAATTCGCTCTTAATTTTTTTATGTCAAACATTAGCTTGAAAATAGTCATAAGATGTTTTGCTGTGACATAGTACAACGCACGTTCATAAACATTTATAAAACACCACTTTATTTGTTTTACACCGTCAGAGCTGAACATCTATTTTTAAAACTGCCATTAGTTTAATATATGGATATTAAATATAATAATCACCATTGATAAAGAATACAAAGAAAACTATTTATCTACAATAGACATAAAATCAACTTAGACTTTCAATAATAACACCATTAAGAGATACAAATAATTTTTTTTTTCATTCCCTGATGTATAGTTGATTCAAAACATTGAACATATTAGAAAAAGTGCAATACAATTTATTAGCGATAAGTCGATACTTCGCAACATTTCCTAATTTTGAGCTTTGATACTGAGAGTGTTTGATTTGGTTGTGGCCCCGTTCCTCAAAATATTGTACCATATTTACTCTTTTCTTAGCTGATGTTATACAACCAGCATTCCATTATAAGAAGTTTAGTTGCTTCTGTACCATTAAAGTAGTCCCGGGCCGGAGATCCGACTGAGGGACTATTTTGCTGCATAGAATTGGAATATATCAGTCCCCTAACTGTCCAGTGTGCAACTCAAACCAAGAAATGGATTTGGAACACCTCAAAATCTGTGCTTCAGTGGCTGACCATGACAATAATTTTGAAAAATATTGGAGTGCAAGAGATGAAATGACTTTATTGTCAAATGCCTGGCATTAGAAAACAACATATCTACTCTCTAAAAATTCTACATAATGCACCCAAATCTGGTGAAAATGCTCCCCAGTTCGTCGTCAACAACGCAAAGATTTTGAGGAAAGAAAAAAATTGATGAGAATCAATGTTATTTTGAGAGATATGACATCCCATCACGTTATGTTTTTTAATCAGTTCACTGACAAGTTCTCTGTAATCTTCTGATTTGTGATTCCTTTTAACTAGTGTAGTAAAATTCAAAGTTAACTAATCACAAATGCAACAAAAATTTTATGCAAATTATACAATATTTCGAGGTATTCCATGTTGAATCTTGCGTACATTACTTTTAACACTTGGATATAATTAAGAACACATTAAAGCAATAACCAGAGGACACAATACATCTACATATGCCGATCACATAACCAATGCTAACCATACATACAATAACATAAATACAGACATGGAAATCCTACACATACAACCCAAGAACCAAAAACTAAACACACCAGAACAATACGAAATATACAAACACACTAAAACACACCCCGATCAAATAGAAGTTACAGCGTTGTTCAATTCATACACAGTTCAGAATCAGGTACAGCTTACACATGTTGCCAAATTTTAACCTTACTCTTATCCTGCCTTTTAGTTCGGAGGTGCCTATTGTTCCTATTGAACCTTCGACACCACCAAGGGATTGAAATGGCACATATGCCCTTAATAATGCCATTGATTATGGGTACTTCATGATCCACACATTTTCCCCTAATCCAAGTAAAATCAACATTTTCCTTGATAGCACCTGCAACACGCTTACACACCCCAGGATAGTGAGCAATTTCTGGCATCAAATTTTCTAAAAGAGTTGCTCCAGCTCCAACTGCCTTACATAATTCTTCAGTGGGGTATGAAAGGCGGTTGGTATCTGAATGCTCTTGAAGAGAAATTCCTGAATGAAAGTACTGCACTGATTCTGTTGTGAGGCAAGCTTTACAGTGAATGCAGGTGTTACCGTTAAGAAATCTTCTGGCTATATACCCAGAGACATAGGCAACAGAGTCAGATATTACCCCCTCATACGGGACATCGTGAGTAGGAGGCACCTCCTCAATGGTAGAGCTGGGTTCCTGACCACTAGGAGGTTCTGGCTCTGCATCTAGAAAACAACGCAGCTTGTTCAGCCAGTCGCCAGGTTCATCCTCCTGCTCACAATTACCACCTTTCAGCGCCTTGAAAGCGAGGCCATTAACAATGGCTGTTTTCAAGGCAGCCTGAAACTGAACCACTGTTGGGTTATTATTAGAACCACAATTAGCTCTAATACAACCAAACAAGTGTTCCAGGGGATCTTGATTGAGTGACCTTGTCTGCAGGTATCTGAATCCCTTCTCCTTTAAACTAAACCAAAGATGCTTCACACCACGTACAGAGGCAAGCCAGCCATCCTGTGAACGTGGTCGAAGAATCTTAGATTTGGTTGTTGGAGAAGTAGTTTCACTTCTCACAGCCGAAGACTTCTTCAGAAACTGCCAACTATCTACTTCTTTAATGGCACAATCCCAAAAAGCAAGATGGCGGTTCTCTTTCTTGGCATGTATATAACGTTTCAATCCATCTGGACCTTGCTCACAGGCTGATGAGGCATTAAGGCTGTCAAATAACTTATCTATGTAAGATACCATATGAGCTGTTGCCTCTGCTCCGGGTATTAAACCTGAAAACAAAGAACATATGTCTAAGTAACTAAGGCAAACATTTATCTATTAAAGTCATATTGTAATTGTAAGTCATATTAAAGTCATATTATTAGTCCTACTTTTCACGTGCGATATTATTCTTCTCTAGTGTTAATATTATATTATATAATTCCATTGCCGCTGTAATTATATTTTAGTTCCTATTTTATTTTACTTATTTATTTATATTATTATTTTTTATTTTAATATTATATCTGAACTGCGACCGAGCACGAGCGCTGCTCATTCGGTCTCAAATTTTGTTAATACTACTGTATCTTCATTTTATATTGCTTGTATTATTTTATTTGTATTTCTCTTTGTTTGTTTTGTAATCATATTTCTTTATTCTGTATATTTGAATTTAAATAAAATTAAAAATTAAAATTAAATGGATTTTCTATTATAACATGCTATTAACTATGACAGAAGTAGGATAAGAACTTACATGAGCATAAGATTTAAGTTACAATTAGATTTCAGTATTCGTCTAATAAAATGTTCTCATATGCAATACGACAGCAAGTAATAAATAACATTGAAACGTAATTATATTTTGTTAATTTGAAATTGAATATGATACTCACCTTTAACAGCCTGTGCATGAAGGTTTGCTGCCATTTTGTTGCTCATCACTTGGGCAGCAAGGGATACTTTCATTTTCTTGAAAGCGTTAGGGTCCAGATGGTCGTTCGTTATTTTGTACAATGCCTGGTAAGGTTCTTTCCTATCAAGCTTGACAGCTTCCCGGATATGATCCCAAGAAGCTGTCAAGACACGCAGTGTCCCATTACTATTCTTTACATTTAACTGCACATCATGCTTGTAAAGCATGTTACGAGTGCACTTCAAGAGGTGGGGTGGATCATAGATAGTCACCACTTCTTGATTATTAAATGTAAAGAATGGTTTCTCAAAAGAAGCCCCCATATCCTGTAGGGCTCTTACATTATTGCCACCCATGTCACAAACAGTGGTAACAATAATCAACCCAGCTTCCCTACAGGCTTGCAGAACTTCTCTCAAGAGCATCGCCAAGGAACTCCCACACATCCCACCACGATGGAAGTAATATCCCACAGGCTGTTTCCACTTTCGCCGCAGACCCTTGGCCATGAACACCAAGACTTGGTTGGCTACTTTCTTACTGGGTTGTGCACAACCACCCAGGTCTTCATAACCAAGGATTCTGTCTGATCGGGGGTCATATTGTATATGTTCCATAATGGCCATATCATCGAACATGAGAGAACATATACGATCAGGCGGCGCAAGTTCTGAAACAGACTTTGCAAGAGACTCAAAAATCTGACTGTTAATTCCAGTTGCAAATGGAACACGGTTCAGCAGATTCATGAGGGTACTCTTGCAGGGAAGGGTAAATATGGATCTGAGGAAGGTATAACATTTTGGGGATCGTTTATAGATGGATAATGCCATGCATTTTTCTTCAGTCGACCATCTATGACCCTTTGGCGCCCGTTGTGAATGGCCCACTTGTGAAGCTAAGAGCTTAGCGGCTGTCAAAGACATTGACTTTGAAAGTGCCCCAACAACAGAACTGTGCCCATTTTTCATATCATTACTTAAGCGTTTCAAAGCCAATGTCTTTTTTCTATACTTCTTTTGTAGTCTTTGTAAGTCTACCACTTTATCTTTCAAACGGCCGAAAAGGAATTTCTTTCTGGGTGTCAACTGACTTATCCTTGATACATTAATTTTGGAAAGTACCAAACTCCTTCGCTTTCTCTTAGCTATAGGTGTTGTTGCAAAACTGTCAACTGCAATATCTGCAACAACACTGTCACTCATGGAACCATAACTCTCCAGCGGGGTAGCCAAACAATCAGAGTTTGATTCAGAAAAATGACTGACATCAGGACTGGGTGCAAACAACTGGATAGGTTGGAATGGTTTTGGAGTTGAGGTAGCAGGTAGAGCGGGATCTGGTGGGGAAGGGGATGGAGGAGGTAGATCAGATGGTGAAATGAATGAAGCGGTTAGGTTAGGTGGTGAATTGGACAAAGTAGGTAGGACTGGTGATGTAGGACTGGATGGTAGTTCAAAGGATGGTGGGATGTCTGTAGTTCCCGAGTAGAGATACCAAGCGTCTCTTGATGGAATGGCCCCTCTTAGTAAGCTGTACCTGAAGGGATCCTTGAACTGGTTTTTGTGGAAATGTTTCTCACAAAGATAGGCCCTTTTTTTAGGGAACTGGTTTTCGGCCACATCAGCCCATATCTGGTACCTGTAACAATCAAGGTTCTGTTATTAGTTTCGAAAAATAACGCAAACCAGAGTTGGTACTAATTTAAGTCATTGAATTAATGAAATGTAAATGAAATAATTTCCATTATTTCAATCATATAATTTCATTACTTAAATCACAGGTTCAAATTATATGCAGCTAACATGGTTGAGATGAGAACAACTTTTTAAAGAAGAAAATATAAACGTCTTTACATATGGCTGGCTATTCTGCTCACTTCTTAAATCTATTCCTAAGAGAGACAACAGAACACATGGCGCAAGTAGTCAAGTAGGATCTACTTTCGGAATTACAACCAAATTCAAGTATGGTATAATGCTGGGGGCTGAAACGAATAGCTGTAGCTCTTAACAATATTCAAAGTAACAGTTGCACAAATGCTATATTGGTTATGTATTTATTAAAAAAAAAAAAAAAAACACAGTGAAAAGCTCTTCTCATAAATTTATTGCAATAACATTAGTTCATGTAAATTGGATATTAATACTTTTCTATAGAATAACAATTTAACTTCGAATGATATCTTACCCAAGTCTAAGCTAATATAATTAAGTGTAAATTATTAGTGATGTAACTGTTTGTGTATTTTAAATTAAGCCTATGTGTTAACATAACAAAGACAGATTTTAATATAATGTTATTAGTACTTAAAATAGCATATTCAGAAACATAAGAGCATGAAAGAATGAATGCATAAATGTACTTCAAATTAATTACATTGGGAGGCAAAAAATAATTTAAAGAAACAAATCTGATTTCAACGGAAAATCTCTTTTAAATATAAGAATCACTACAGTTTACCAACTCTGATTATTCATTGAACACAAATAGGCCCAAAGGCTATAAATGATTGAAGCTTATGTCTAACGTCAATAAAAAGTATTATTATTATTATTATTATTATTATTATTATTATTATTATTATTATTATTATTATTAACGCCATTATTACTTCTATTTCCTTACCTTTTACGCTGTGCTGCATTACTTGGCACTGGAAATCGGAATAGCCGTGTCTTCCCATCACTGCCAGATTTCTGGCAATACACTGCAGCACATTTACGGCGTAAAAGGTCTGCCATCTGCTTTCAATTAACTGAAACAAACAAGAAGTAGACTAGTATAATTTAATGCATTAATGATACATTTCATAAAACAATAATTACAGGAAATTGGCTAAACTAGCGCAGAGGTAGTTCCCTTCGTCCTCCGCTTATACACCTTGCATATACGAATCTCTGACAGGTTAGGTCTGGTTAGTTGAGGCTATTGTTATGTATTGTATATAGATCAACTCCATCCTCACAAAAAATTCCTTATTAATTCAATGTTTTTCGCTTTCAAAATCACCAGAACTACCTGTACGCTAATTACCACTGGTAACACGAAACTTTTTTTTATCAAATTATTTAAGTAACGGTACTACTGCAAACTGTAAATTCAAATTTTCTAAATATCTGGTTTCCGGGAATAATATATTCATTCAATTCAGATTCTATCTCAAGAATTTTAAGACGTCTGAACAACCTAACCCAACTGTATATAAAAAAAAAATAGATATTCCTTCAACTCAGGATGTGTATTAACTCGATTGGCTTACCTCTCAGGCTCTTCGTGATATTGTATTTAGGCCTACAGAATCTTGAAATTCGGCACACGAGAAGCAGTTCATTCACCACGTGGCCTAGGTGAACTGAAATAAAGAGGAAGGGTAGTGTCACGCATTAATATCTGAAAAAGTACATTACATTTTTTAAAACAATTAAACGATCTCAGTATATCACATGTTTAAGAAATGATGAACATTTAAAAATTAGATAGGTAATTCTAGTAAACTCAAACCTAATTCTTTCTTACCTTTGCCGTTGCGAATTACTCCTTCTTGCAAAAACCACTATAAAAAAAAACTTTGGTCACTGCAAAACCCACTCGTGAACCTGGGTCCACGTAGAAATTTTTTAAATACTTAATTTTATTTTAAATCTTTGCTTCGAACTCACTTCGATATAACAACTCTATTTATTTGTCTATGATAACAACAGTCGTTCAAAATGTCGTCCTTTTTTTCCAGATCCACACGAAACAGAGCTGCCAACATCCACACATTGATCAACTGAACAAATATGACTATATTAGAAATAGAAATATCGAATTTATCGCTGCTTTGTCTCCGACGAAAGATGAAAATCGGCTATACAAAAATTATATAATATAAAAATAATATCAATAATATTTTCCGTGTTATAAAACTGACACATCCTGTAAATAATGGATATCTGTTAAAAAACTGTCATATTGGCAAAACTTATAACCAAGGAACTTTCGAAACCAAAGACTTTATGTTACCCTAGATCATACAAATTCTGTGATTGAAATACAGCTAGCGCTGTCCTGACCACATGCGGCAAACTAAGGAACATCTATGAGCTTCCAACTTCTCTCATTTGAGTTAAACCCCCCTGATGGTAAGTCTTTAGTAGTGCTGCAGGTCAATTGTAGAAGTATTTATAATAAATCAGTTGAATTCTGGAACATAGTAGATTCCCATAATCCTGACGTCATAATAGGAACGGAATCATGGCTTTCCACGAAGTAACAGACTCAGAAGTATTTAGAAACCATTATGTAACATACAGACGCGACCGTGTAGGAACAGGGGGAGGAGTTTTTATATGTGTAAAAGAGTGCCTGCAGAGCGCTGAAAATTTTAAAGACTCGGATTTCGAAATGTTGGGTGTAGACATAGCGGATGATTATTCACGAAAAATATTACACATCATCGGTTTATACAGGGCTCCGAAAGAAGGCTTGAACGTACTATGTAAAATAAGAGATATGTTGGAAAACAGACAAATCCGCGGACAATATGTTATCATTGCCGGAGACCTGAACTTGCCCCAGGTAAACTGGCAGGGCACAATAGAGGGAGGGATGAGTCAAGCCCAGTCATTAGTAAACTCACTCATCTGGAAACATAAGTTAATACAAGTAACAGACAGGCCGACAAGGGGAGATTCCTTACTAGACATATTTCTTTTAAGACCCTCAGAAATAGTCGCAGGTATTGAAGTGATTCCAGGTATTAGTGACCACGACGCGGTAATTCTTCAAATATTATGGAATGCTAAGTACAAGCAAAGCGGAAAAAAGAACAAAAATATCTTGCAATATAACAAAGCGGACAGAGAAGGCTTCCAAAATTATCTTAGAGAAAAGTACTCATTATGGGTAGTAAAGGGCAGTAGTGTAGAAGAATGCTGGGCGGAGTTCAAGCAGATTATATTAACAGGAATACAGAAATTTATCCCGGTTAAACGCTTATCAAACAATCCCGATTCGGAATATTATAATAAATACGTACGGAAACTGAAAAGAAAACTAAGGAAATCCTACAGACAGCGCAAGGAAAGCTTTGCAAAACAAACAAAATTCACACAACTATCGAAAGAACTGCTTAATGCGAAGAAGATAGTGCAGGAAAATTACCTAAATAAACTTTTCAAAGGTGAACAAAACGGGTGGGGGGAATTTTATAAATATGTGAAGAGACGACGCAAGGAAAACTATTCGAGCCTCCCCCTAAAAAATGACCGCAATCAATTTATCGTACAGGACAGCGAAAAAGCAGAAAAATTAAATTCCTATTATGCCACTGTTTTTGGGATGAGGTCAATAATACCACACTTAGCTTCTGTGGAAAATACGGGTCAGTTTTCTATCAAGCCTAGGGACATAAGGAGAAGGATCTCTAAATTGAAAGCTCATAAATCAATAGGACCTGATGGTATCGCCGGAGACGTACTAAAATTGGGAGGGGAAGCCATGATTCCTTATCTAGTGCGTAAATTTGAAATATCAATTAACAATGGTACTGTCCCGCAAGATTGGAAAGATGCAATAATGGTGCCAATTTATAAGTCAAGGTCTCGCTCAGATACAAAAAATTACAGACCGGTCAGCCTCACGTCTGTGGTTTGCAAACAGATGGAACACTTGATTTCAGCTTATCTAAGGCAGCATTGGGATGACTCAAATTGGTTACATAACTGTCAGCATGGATTTCGGGGGGAGGGGGCTATTCATGTGAGAGTCAATTAGTAACTATATGTCAGGATTTAGAAGACGGAATAGATTCCAGTAGCCAAGTAGATGCAGTGATTATTGGCTTTTCACGCGCATTCGATGTAGTCCCACACGATATATTGTTGGTTAAACTACAATCAACGGGGATTGACTTCAGAGTACTCCAGTGGATCAAGGAATTTTTAACTTGTCGCACTCAGAGAGTACGGGTGGGGGAGGAATTATCGAACCCAATTGAAATTACTTCCGGAGTCCCACAGGGGAGTGTCTTGCGGCCGCTTCTATTCCTGGCTTTTGTAAATGATCTACCAGTTAATATCTTGTCTAGGGTTCGCTTATTCGCGGATGATTGTATGGTATACAGGGAAATAAAAAGTTATGAAGATACTACTCTTCTTCAGAATGACCTCAATAGAATAAACGATTGGGCTATAGGCAACAAAATGAAAATAAATTCTCTAAAGAGCAAAGCCATCATCTTTACAAGGAAAAGAAATAAAATAATCGCATCGTATACGTTAGGAGGTGAAACCATTCCGGAAGTTAACAAATGTAAATACCTCGGAATAACATTTAGCAGCGATCTTGGCTGGGGGGAACACGTTACAGACACAGCGGGAAAAGCATGGAGAGCGTTACACTTTGTGATGAGGGTACTAAGAAAAGGTTCTGATAAATCCAAAGAGATTGCATATAAATCACTAATACGTCCAGTAATGGAATATGGTACTGCATGTTGGGATCCTTGCAGACTAGAACATATTAAGACACTGGAAAAGATTCAAAAACGGGCTCTCAAGTATTGTCGGAAAAATTCACCATTAAAATGGGACACACTCACGGACAGGAGAACGCGAATTCGATTATGCGCACTGTTCAAAACATAAAGAGGTGAGCCTGCCTGGAGAGAAATAAAAAATAGGTTGCAGCCGCCAAATTATTCTTCAAGGAACGACCACTCTTATAAATTGAGGGAAAGAAGACAGAGGACGGACATTGGAAAGTTTTCTTTTCTCAATTGTACTATCAGGGACTGGAATGCTTTACCTTCAGACTTACTAAAGGCTTTACCAACAACCAAAAATGTATTTAAAAATAGGCTTAAGGACTTTACTAATAGACGATAATTATACACAGTATTTAAAGGGTGTAATTGATATTTTGTTATTGAAGTGTTCTATCAGTGAAGAATTATGTTGTGTCAGTGAAGTGTGTTGTGTCAGTGAAGTGTGTTGAGTAAGTGAAACGTGTACCTGTCAGTGAAGCTTTATAGTTTATAGTGGCAGTGCAAAGTATTTGAACAGTGAAATGTTTTTGAAGCGTTAGTGAAATCAGGATAGAATCAGTGAAATGTGTCGTAGTTCCAGTGCAGTGAGTGAGTTGACAGCGAAATGAGTGTAGTGTTGAAAGGTACTTGTGCAGATATGAACATATCATACTCGTGGGTTTTAGTTCAAACATAGGTTTAAGGTACAAATTATATTTACTTTAAATGTTATTTTAACCGATCGTACTTCATTTAATTTAGGATGTTCCCTGTTATTATTATTATTAATTATTGTTAGTATTAATTATTAGTATTATTATTAATTGTGTTTATTATTGTCTTTGAGTGTAATTAGTTACCACTGCCACCGGGTATATACCCAATGCAGTGTGAATAAATACATACATACATACATACATACATACATACATACATACATACATACATACATACATACATACATACATACATACATACATACATACATACATACATACATACATACATACATACATACATACATACATACAATTTATACACAGAGTTTCAGTGGAGATGAGCTATCAATGTGTTATAAATATTCTCCTATTAACTAGGGTCAATAATTGCGAATCAATATGTAGAAAATTGCAAATCACGTACGACAAGATTATTTCGACAATATTACAGTGATAGATGACCGTGATTGATTGAAACTGAACGAAGTCTTAAACGGGATTGCTCACTTATTGAATGAGCGAATAAATCAAAGAAACAGACTTTTAAGTCTACGGAATAAGAAATAGTGAAGGCTGGGAGCAAAATGTTCAGATCAGTTTTTAAAACCTCAGTCATCTAAATGATAATAATAATAATAATAATAATAATAATAATAATAATAATAGTATTAATAATAATAACAATAACAATAATCCAATATCGAAGTATTATATAATGAAATTCGTATCATATTTCAATACATTTTAGTGGTGAAAGGGAAATGAAAGGGATGAAAACAAATGCCTAATAATACACAGTGCACCCATGTGAAATGGAATTTTTAAACTCACTCAATGAATGTTTGAAGATCCGTTTCCCTATGTAATGAACAGATTAACCCAAATCCCTGAATTCCTTTCCACCCAAAGCACTGTTGCGTGTAAATTGATTCCGTTCATGAATCAGTAACACACTGAAATTAAAGTCTAACGTCATGGAGACAAAATAAAATCGCAAACTCTATTTCACAGTTGTTCACATTGTTGTCACAAACATAGGAAAGAGTCTTTTGGTTTGAATGACAGATTTTATTGCAAACATCATTATGCTTAATAATCAACATTCTATTCCGCTTCATTCATTCAATTTCTGAGTACTGGAATGCAATGATTGTTCGAAATGTATTATTCCAACAACATAAACGAAGAAGATACACATGGCCATGTCCAAGGGACGAAAGCAGATATCAGATAGACTATAATAACAATAATAATAATAATAATAATAATAATAATAATAATAATAATAATAATAATAATGTCTTGTCTATATTTTCGATATGCCGAATACAGGAATAATTCTGAAATTGTTTAAAAAATGCAAAGACTTTACCAGGGGCGGATATTAACTCAGTTCATATCCTGCTGATAGACAAAAGACAGATAACTAAGAAATTGAACATGGAAAAATTGAAGAGCGAAGAGGAAAGAAGAAAATTTGAAGCAAGTTTTCTACAGAAAGCCGCTAAATTAGAATCCACACCTGAAAATATTAATGAGTACTGGACTCATCTAAAAACCTGTATACACAAGTCCCTACAATCCTGGCTACGCAGAACGAGAAAACCGGGACAAATTGAACGCTGCGCTTGCCGTCATGTTGATGGAAAGGAGGTGCATAATATCAGTATGTAAATCACGCAATTTAAGGATGTGATGATAAAAACAAAGGGACAGATTATGGCATTTTCGACGTCTAACGTAGAATTGGGACGAAATAAACATATTCAAACTTTCATTAATGAGACAAAGCGTTGAAGGAAAGAAAAGCCGTACGCACCAAGTTATAGAAAACCTGCCCATACCTCTGTAAATAGGCCTACATAATCCACATTATACAATGTATAATTTTACGACATTCAATTTATTATTAGGTTTCAAAGAATCGAAAATTATATTAACATACATTACTTTTAGATCTTCTTCTTCTTCTTCTTCTCTTCTCTCTAGGCTTCCAGCCTGTTAATCCAGAGTATCTCTCCATCTGCTTAATGGTCTTCCTGGGGATCTTCTTCCGGATGGGTAGTTATCCCTGGCGATTCTCGCAATTCTATCCTCTTCCATTCGAGATACATGCTCATTCCATTGTTGTCTCCTTATTTGCGTCCATTCTCTGATTGGTTGTATTTTGCATTGTTCTCTAATCTGATCATTCCGTATATGGTCCCTTCTTGTGATTCCTACAATTTTCCTTAAGGTTTTCATTTCTGTTGTATCCAACATCTGTTTCGTTTTTGCTGTTTCAGGTCTTATTTCAACTGCATAAGTGAGAATAGGGCGCACCACGGTCTTGTAGATTCGAACCTTAGGTTCAATGTGGAGATATTTATTTCTCCATATGGTGTCGTTCAAATATCCCGATACTCTATTTGCTTTAGTGATTTGGTTTAAAATTTCGGTTTGTAAAAGGCCTGAGCTTGATAACTGGAAGCCAAGATATTGAAAGCACATCACTTGTTCAATTATTTGTTTTTCCAATTCTAATTTACATCGTATTGGGTTCTTACTTATGACCATAGATTTTGTCTTTAATGTAGATATTTTAAACCCATAATTTTGGCAGCTGGTATTGAACTGATGTAACATTCTTTGCAGATCATCTTCACATTCTGTTACCAATATTACATCATCGGCATAACATACCATTTTTATTTCTTTACTTCCCATTTTATATCCTTTCTGAGTCTTTGTTTCTTTAATTATTTCTTCCATTACCATAATAAAAAGTAAAGGACTCAGTGAGTCTCCCTGACGAACACCTTTGTTAACACCTATTGTAGTTGTTAGGTGATCGTTTACTTTGATCCTTACTGTTTTGTTTGTCAACATTTTAGCAGTCCGGCTTAAAACTCTGGTACTTTGAACATAAAATAACCGATGGTAGGTTGTTAGCCTGGCCTCGGGGTGTCCAATGGAGGGGCTGCCTCCTCGTGGCTGTTGGACCAGCGTGATTTTCTGTCAGGGTTTTCTCCCTTAGCTGACATGTCCCAATTTTAAAGCGTCAGGAACTCGCTTTTCGCCCTTGCATGACTTAGCCGTAAAAAAACGGTGCCCAGGGGTCACGACGAGGACATGCATGCATAGGACTTAGTAGGAATAAATGGATTCTTGAGTTTTATTGTTACATGACAGTCAGCATGTTATGTAACCTCAAGACCACATACTACCCCTTTTAGATCACAAAACATAATTATATGCACCTTGAATTACACAAGTTCTTATTATAATCAAATTCTTAAGTGAAATAAATATGTGTTAACCAGTATAGGTCTGTTGTTAAGTTTTAGAGAAAAGAAAATCATATTAACGGCACTTTTAGACCACAGGATATAAGAAACCTGGCAAAACATAATGCCTAAAAGTGGTCAAATTACATTGCATTTGTATGTCATTCTTGGATTGAATACCTTCCCGGAATAATGCTGCATAATCTGTTTGAGCTACTTTACAGGAGACAATATAAATAACACAATTCAATATATACTGACAAATATACAGTAAAACTAATTTTAGGTTGTTTAATTACTACTTTTTAGTAATATAGCAAGTCAACAGCTCACATTATCAATCAACCTGTATTACACGTCAAAATGATAAGAATGTTGCATATAAAAATTCAGTGTTTCAAGTGTAGTAGAATATTAGTACTGTCACACTGTGTACCTGAAGAATACAAACATATTATACATCTTGTAAAATAGGTACGTTGAAATTTAACACAGGAAAGTCTTACCATACATATTCCGAAGTGATACAGTGTTAAAAGTTGTGTAATCAAGGTGTATAATATGTTTGTATTGTTCAGGTACACAGTGTCACAGTACTAATATTCTACTACACTTGAAACACTGAAATTTTATATGCAACATTCTTGCTATATTACTAAAAAAGTAGTAATTAAACAAACCTAAAATTATTTTTACTGTATATTTGTCAGTATATACTGAGATGTTTTTGTAGAGTGTTATTTGTTCTGTATGCGATATTGTAATTTAATTTCTTGAATGACAACATAATACGTAAGACAAAACATAATCACAAAAAACACAAGAATACAACACAAACACAAGAACACAAAAAATACATAACACTAACATACGAAAACAAAAACACACACAAAATTGCAATCTCATTCAAGAAATTAAATTACAACATCGCATACAGAACAAATAGGACTCTACAAAAACATCTCAACACACAAACAACACAAACAAACAAATACAAACACATACGCTTATACAAACTAAAATGTAACACCTGCAACAACTTCTACATAGGACAGACAGGCAGATCGTTTCAAACCGTTACAAAGAACACATCACAGCCATAACAAAATTACAAAACACCTCCACATATGCAGAACACATCACAAATGCTAACCACACCCACAGAGACATCAACACAGACATGGCAATACTAAACATCCAACCAAAAAGCCAGAAACTAAACACACTAGAACAATATGAAATATACAGACACACGAAAACACACCCCAACGAAATTCTCAACACACAACTCAACTTCAAAACACACACACACTCTTTGACTCTAACTATACCACAGTTACACACCCTCACAGGAAACAGAACAAGTGGCGCCAAGACCATCAACTACCAGTTCTGAAGATGACCCATAACTAGGTCGAAACATGTATACGAGGTACGTTGAAATTTAACACAGGAAAGTCTTACCATACATATTCCGAAACAAACGTATTATTAATATTCTATATTACTGTAGTAAGTAATATAAAATAACATTACAAATAATTTCATTTTTCCTAAATTACATTGAAACATAATTCAAATTTGCTATCCTAGCAGCCACATTACAAAGACCAGTGTCCTTACATTTTTAAGCTCTGCTCTGGTAGAAATCTCTATACTGAGGTTTCAAATAATCACACATGGCCAACAGATCAGCCTTCTTCTCCTTAGTGATTCGAAAAATAGTTTTAACTGCTCGGCTGGAACGATTTGGAGTGGTTCATAAGTATTACCATTCCCTCTTTTACGTTTACTTGTATCAAACACACTCCAGTGTTCTAGTACGTTCCGTCCCTTTCGTAAACAAAGGGACAGTAGGGTTGTCTGAAGATATCTAGAGCTACATTCCTGATGTAATTTTGCAATCTGCATTTCGTGGCCTTGGTTTGACAAGGCCACTTTTGAGATATAGAACTTCAAATTTTCAATTTATTGTAATATGAACATTTAGTTTCTTATACTTATGAAATGTTACGTATGGCATCTTAAAGCATTGAACTTATAATTACATACCTTCATAGCCTAATTTGACCACTTATTCATTTCATTTAGAATATTTAATTTTGCAGTTACAACTTTATCCTTCCACAATGCATTTTCAGGGTGAGTCAAGGTTCTAAGTGCTGATAGAACTTTGTCAAACTACCTTTATTCATTACTTAAAACATTATTATTCGTTACATAAAACAATTAAACTTTGAAAAAAAAATCTCTTTCAATTTAGAATTGGGTAACAATAGACATTAAATAAATTACAGAAAATAAAACTATATTTCGTGAAAACAATCAGATCTCTGTTATATCACTCTTCATGAAAGGGCAGTTTCACTTGATATTATATGTGGAGGATGTCTACTTCGAATATCGCATTTCTATGACTGCGGATTAGACACTCAATTCTGTATCTTCTTTTTTTGTGTATTTTCTTGGTTATGTCTAAAATTAATGGTTAATATGTATTTTTTTGTTATTAGGCCATTATAATTTCAATGTCACTTGTATTATTTAAATGTATTTACATATTTTATGTTGTTTATATTTTATTTTTAAATTAATCAAATAATTATACAATTAAAAATATTGGTTTAAGATGCAGTTTCATCAAATTTATTATTGAAGAATAAAAAATGTACCTATATTTTAAGTAATGGGGATGTGTAAATGTTATGAACACGTGAAAAAAATGGCTCAGTGGAAAATGAAAGGTTTGAATGTAAAAATCATCTTACGTATTGTTTAGCTGTCGCATATACGCATAACTTCCTTTATTGTGTACATCTTTGTCCAACGAAATGTTATTCATCTTGATTACACAACTTTTAACACTATATCACTTCGGAAAACGTATTATGTGTCTTTCATGTGTTAAATTTTATTTATCTTGTTAACATGTTTCGGCTTGCTTTTGGCCATCTTCAGAACTGGTTGTTGCTGGTCTTGGAGCCTTTTGTTTTGTTTCCTGTGGGGGTGTGTTTGTGTAGTGTAATATGGAGTCAAAGAGTGTGTGTGTTCTGAAATTGAGTTGTGTGTTGAGAATTTCATTTGGAAGTGTTTTTGTGTGTCTCTATATTTCGTATTGTTGTAGTGTGTTTAGTTTCTGGCTTTTTGCTCGGATGTGTAGAATTTCCATGTCTGTGTTGATGTGTCTGTAGGTGTGGTTAGCATTTGTGATGTTTTCTGCATATGTGGAAGTGTTTTGTAATTTTGTTATGCCTGTGATGTGCTCTTTGTAACGTGTTTGAAATGATCTGCCTGTCTGTCCTATGTAGAAGTTGTTGCAGGTGTTAGTCTATATTTGAGTTTGTATACGCCTGTGTGATTGTATTTGTTTGTGTTCTTTGTGTGTTGAGATGTTTTTGTAGAGTACTATTTGTTATTATTATTATTATTATTATTATTATTATTATTATTATTATTATTATTATTATTATTATTATTATTAAAGTATTACTATTATTAAAGATAAATGCAAACAAGATGAAGACCATGGTTGTCGGAATAAAAATAAAGACTGTAAATGTGCGAATACTAAATGAGACAGTAGAACAAGTGGACAGAATGCAATAAATGGGGTGTACTTTAAGCAGTAACATGAGCTACAGCCAGGAAGTCAAAAGCATTATAAGAATGGCAAACGAAGTTTTTAATAAAAAAGGAGTATCTTCTACGGACCTCTGAAGAAATAACCAAGGAAAGGTCTAGTGAAATGCTTTGTGTGGAGTGTCACATTGTATGAGACAGAAATATGGACATTACGACGAAGTAAAGAGAAGCGACTAGAAGCATTTGAAATGTGGATATGGAGAAAAATGGAGCGTATGAAATGGACAGACATAATAAGAAACGAAGTTGTGTTGAAAAGAATGAGTGAAGAAAGAATTATTCTGAAACTGATCAGAAAGAGAATAAGGAATTAATTGGGTCACTGGCTCGGAAGAAACTGCCTACTGAAGGATGCACTGGAAGGAATGGTGAACGGGAGAAGAGTTCGGTACAGAAGATATCAAATGATAGACGACATTAAGATACATGGATCATATGAGGAGACTAAGAGGAAAGCAGAAAATAGGAAGGATTAGAGAATGCTGGGTTTACAGTAAAAGACCTGCCCTTGGTCAGAGAACTATGAATGAATACATGAATGAATGAACTGTGGTGATCTGTGAAAACAAATTTTAATCCTGTCTTGTTTGTGTGAGTTAAAAGTTCGATATACGAATGTATTATTATTGCATTTCCATTTTTATTGTTTTATTTTAAGACGCTTTATTAACTACGATAGGTATCTATGTTCGAGTGAAATGAAAGTGGTCATTCCAGCGAAATACGAATGTGCATGGTTCAGCGGCGAAAGTTACCAAAAAATTTTTGCTCTAATGAGTTGAGAAAAAAATCCCAGAAAAAAACATCAACCAGGAAACTTGTCCCAAGCAGGATTTGAATGCAGGCCCACTCGTTTCACGGTCAGATATGCTAACCGTTACTCCACAGCGGTTAACTGTAGGACTGTAGCTTTTTTCCTTTCTTTTACGGAGGAGGAACCGGAAGGCTTGCACCTCAGCCTGAGACTGTGAATGATACTTGTAGCCGAACGGCCGCGTTCTTGCACAAGTACAGAATTCCGCACTGTGGAGAAAAAACAATAGTGTGTTGCAATTCTGGTTAGAGGTAACGGTGGGTGACTAAGAAGAAGAAATGGAGTCTTGTGACGTATGCCCATTTAAAATACAATAATCTCGTTTTAACAGAATATGTTTCTGTAGAAATTGAACTTTACTAATAACAGTGATTTTGAAATTCAGTAGGCCTACTAGAGAGAGAAAATAGAAACGCTTCTAATTTTAAACTTGTTACAGTGGCATTTCACCATTATCACTATGACGGTAATTTCTTAGAAAACGGGCAAAATCCAACATTACTGACGAAAACTACAAAAACGTTCTGACAACTATGAAGTTCAAATGCCACCGAACATAAAAAAATCAAAAAGATTGAAAATCAAACATATTATATTTATATTTTGAAGAAAAACAAGCCATTGAAAAAAATGAAAATATGTTTAATTTTCCATCTTTGATTTTTTTGGTGTTTGGTGGCATTCGAATTTCATAGTTGGCAGCACTTTTCTGGCAGTTTCCGTCCGCACTTTACCCCCCAAAAAAATCACTAAAACACAAAACAAAACTAATAAGTCATCACCTTTTCAAACAAAATTTAATCCTCATTGACGTCTTCAACGACAACCACTTCACTTCCAGTATATGACACAGGCTTCAAGGCAATCCAAACTTAAATCATGCAGGCAACAAAGGACTAAACCAACATTCTGTCGTACAGTCAACTTCGCATAATTAAACCATGTACTTACACAAAATGAAATTCTCTTCGAACACTTATTACACCTTAACTTATACCGAAAATTCAGTAAACAATTCCTTGAAACCATAGAAACACAGTTTTCTCCTCAACAATCGACACAATTCTTATTCAGCAGCCAAAGAACTAAACCAAAATCGACACAGAATTTAATACTGAGTTTATGTTCACACATCTTTCATAAACTTTCTTGGTAAAAGTGACCAAGTCACATTCCAAGGCTTCCAAGCATTATGAAAATTTAAGACAATTTTATATTAAAAACTAATAATATAGCACATTTACCTTCAAAATAACTTATTACTAACATCTAAAGAAGTACAGTTATCTCTGGATGGATCATTAAATCTTTAAATGCCTTTTCCCAACAATTTTGCATTTTTGACTTGGTCACTTTTACCAAGAAACCGACGAAATATCATAAAATGACAAACTTTCAAAAGCTTCAGCCATCAGACACAATCTAACACCACTCACGTCGAACAATCAAGAACAACTGATAATGTCATTACCTATTCAAAATTACGAAAATTCTAGAACAAATGACAACGAAATAGAAAGAAAATCGCAAAAATCATAAAACGACAAACTTTCAAAAGCTTCAGCCATCAGACACAATATAACACCACTCACGTCGAACAATCAAGAACAACTGATAACGCCATTACCTATTCAAAATTACGAAAATTCTAGAACAAATGACAACGAAATCGAAAGAAAATCACAAAAATCATAAAATGACAAACTTCCAAAAGCTTCAGCGATTAGACACAATATAGCACCACCCACGTCAAACAACCAAGAACAACTGACAACGTCATTACCCATTCAAAATTACGAAAATTATAGAATAAATGACAATTATAACCAATCAAATCGAAAGACACCTAGTATAAAAACCTAGAACTAACATATAAAAGTCACTAAAAATCACTAATATTTAACTCTAAAATAAAAAGTTGGTAATACTACATTCAACCAAGTGCCCGTCTTACATGAAATTACCACTATGACTATGTAATTGATAGAATTGGGTCACATATTGAGACGTTTCGAAATCAAGTTAGGAATTCAGTGATTTTTTCATTTTAATTAGTTATTTTACGACGCTTTATCAACTGCTATGGTCATTAGCGTCAGAGTGTGATGAAGGACATAATACGGGTGAAGTGAGCCCAGTGTCCAGCGCCGAAAGTTACGCAGCAGTTTTGCATTGGTCTTTCTTAATTTCTTATTTCGTCTTATTGAAAGATTTTTTATTAATTTTGATTTCCTGTTTCTTTACATTTAATCCACAATACATTACATTACTTTTTAAATTATTTAATTTAAAACTGAAACCATTTTCAGGTTATCTACCCTTCCTACATTTGTGTCTCGTTCTGGTCATTCTCGCACAGTTCAAATCTGCTGCTTTCATTCTTAATATATCTCTGACCTTGACGATCCATCACTATCATGTTGGAGAGTAGGAAAAACTTCAATGTCCTGTAATTTTATTCCACGTAGTTTTGTTTCTATTTACTTTGTATTTTATATACGGTACGCTATATATAAAAACATTAATAATGTGTTATTAGAGGTTGCCTCACGCAATCTTGCAATGATTGTATCTTTGTACTGACACAGTTAATAGTAAAGCATAGAGAAAACTATGCGTGAACATATATGGCTTTTATTGGTTATCAGTAAGCTGCGGATTTATGCCTATATGCCTATTTTAATCCTTAACCTGAAGACGCAAGCTTTTAGGTTACATATAGCCTACATTTTAAGGCATTGTGAGCATTATATGCGAATTCTATAGTGCCTTTAATTGTCTAATTCACTGGTAAATGCCTATTTGCTTATAAATGCCTAAAAGGTGCCTAAATATCCGTATTATATATTATATTTGAATTTATTGACTATTCTATCGATATTATTTAAATCTGTAATTTGTTTGTTTTTTATCCAGCAGCAAATATTATCCTGGCAAACCCAAAGCTAACATCTGATCTTGGTTTCATCAAAGCAAACTTAGGAAAGCTGCCTGCTTACATAACGAAACTGGAGTATTCCACTCCACAGTCCTGTGCAAATTGTGAAGAAAGTAGAAACTATTCTTAAAGAAATACCAAGCAGTGTGGGAGAAACAATGGGAAATGGTATTTGAAAATTGTGAAAAGAAATCCTGGTTGGGATCAAGTGTTATTGCTGATTGAAAATGACATTGACATTACTGCGTTCCCACTGGTTTGGTCCCCAGCTGAGATTGGATCCCTGAAGTATTGCCCCATCATTTCATGCGAAGTGGAGAGAAGTTTCTCCCAATTTAAGAACATTCTTACAGACAACAGGCATCAGTTCTCATTACAGCATTTGGAGGAATATTTACTTATTCACTGCCATAATGGCATTTCTATAGAAACTAGTGTATAATGCTACGCTATGGTAGTGTTAGCCACTAAGAATTAGAAATTGCTAGTGCCTTTTTAAATGCCTATTTTAGAAGTTTGAATGCCTATTTTGCCTTCCTAATTCAACTAATGCCTAAAAATCCGCAGCTTAGTTATCAGAAAGCCTTTGATAAGATGAATAGAAGTAAAAAAGAGTATTCATCAACCTTTAATTAGAGTGATACAAAGTTTATATCAGGATCTTAAAACAAATAACACGAAAACATGCTGTTAAAAACCCAAACTATTAATAATTGTGGGGTACGGCAAGGGTGTTTATTAACTCCAGTCATATTTTAATATATAAATTACATCAGTGGGATGGTTGTAGAATGGCAAGTGAACTTGAAAACACATTAAAATATTAATTATTGTATGTTAGATAATAATCTTTTACATGCAGATGATCAAGTAGTGACAGAAAATTCTGCAAACAACTTCCAGAGAGCAGTACCTACACACTATAAACAAGAAATTCAAAGACTATAACTTACAAATATCCACATCAAAGACCAAACTCGTAGCTTTCAGAGGGTCTACTCAATTAGAACAAAAATTATTATAGACTATAAAATTATAGTACAGGTCAGTAACTACAGCATCTAGGATATCATCTTACCTACGACACTAATAGAGATATGGGAGGAAAAATAAACAAATTTAACCATATGTGTGGTACAATTAAGCGAATGCTTAAGACTACAACAAGAGAAACACGCCCAAAATGTTATAAAGTTATGACCATTCCAGTATTATTTTATTGTTCCGTAAACTGGACTCTAACAAAATTTGAAATTCAACGAAATGAAGTTCCTGAGACATCTGAGAGGATACACTATACGAGATCACAAAATAAATGAAGAAATACGTCAAAGAACTAGAAATTACTAGCATTTTAAAATTTATTCTATATCGAAATGATTTATATACGAGTAGAATGGATGTCGGACGCCTTCCCAAACAGATCTACAAATATAGATCCAGATGAAGAATAAAATGGGTCGCCACAGAATAAGATCGAGGTAACATCTTCAACCTGGTTAGACAGAGCATTAAATCCGAACAAAACAAATAGTTTAATCTTTGATTGATTGATTGATTGATTGATTAATGATTATGGTGCTTATGATGATGATAGTGATTAATTTGTGTTCGATATCCATTTTCTTTTCATATGAAATTAAAATATACAGTATAAATAGTTAAAAAAAGAAAGGACATCTTCAATAACGTTGTTATTTTTTAAAAAGTTCAATAAGTGTATGTCAAAAATTAAAACAAAATGTGAACTTAGCGGAAGCTTCGATAGGCTATGAAATCTCTCAAAGACATAAAGCCAATATTACCCTGAGGAGAGACTCAGCACTTTCCATTGAATAATTAATATTGAAACTATAATCTGCAACCGTTATCTGGGAAGACAACTGTCTGAACCTGGTGTAATTTAAAACCATAATTTTGTTCCCATACTATTCACGATTCATTATTTTGTCTCTCATTGGCTATGAAAATCATAACAAAATGTTATCTCTGACAAATAAAACAGTATGTGACAAAAATAAACTTGAAATGGCTTCCCATTAAATTGTTAATGATGGAAATATTTGCCTCCAAACTTAATTGTTTGTAGCCAAAATTACGATTCATCGTTCAGAATTAAAATTACGCGCATCACATGAGAGTTGCTGAATATTGATTGAAGTAATTGTATTGTGGGTGTTGCTTTGTCTCTTAATATGACCAATGTGCTGTATTATCGGACTCCAAACTTTATTACGTGTAATAAACTAACTGTAGGTCGCTTCAGATTAATAAAAAATGGTTATTAATTAATAATTTGAAATGGAAGTTCCAATTACAAATCATTACCTCCATGCACATAATTATTTGAGTACAAATTACATTTGTATGGAATGTAATAATAATAATTATTGTATCTGTGGTGGCTCAAGTGGCATCGTTTCTGGTTGCAAATTCAGCAGACCTCTGTTCATTTGTCGGCAAGGTGTGTAGATTTATTCTCATCTGTCTGGCCAGAGGTGTCTTTTCCTGTTTTGTACTGTTGTAATGGGTAGTTTTTCGCGTGCTCATCTTATGACCAAGGAGGTTCACTGTGATACGAGACAAAAATGAAAAGGAATATCTTTACTCCATCACCTTTTTACATTTGAGAATTTATTTCATTCTATCTCTAAAGTAGTAAAAGAAAGAAAAGAAATGAGTCCATAGCGAAGAAGAATTTCAGAACTAACTGTTATAATATGAACAGGGAACATAAAAATTGTGCTTGTATGAAAACTTAATAACAAACAAAACATATGCTTACCTATCGCACGTCTTACTTCGGATGTATTGTCACAAGCATAACATTTGGAACTAATATGGATAAGATAGGTCATAAGGAAAAATGAAAACTTTCCTGTACTATGGCTTAACATTTCTAACGTGTCGGAGCTGCAAACATGATGTATCTTCAGAGTAATATAATAATTAGATCTGCAGGATGACCTACTCTTTCGGGTCTGGATACTCCAAATTGGGCACGAGGCCCACAGTAGCTACACTCTCTCATACGTACATATATAGTATCAGCTACTTAAATAATCGGAATCAAATGAATTACTCTAGAAAACTTGAACTTATGTAATTTAGAAGAAGATAATTTTATATCACCTTGTAATATGTTTTGGCAGAGTGAAAGAAAATAGACAAGTTTATAGCTTTATTATGCTGCATCATATTTACGTGTATGTATGACCATCTGTCGATAGGTTCTTTTACTTTATTGTGCTGCACATATTTATGTATAACTACGTGTGTGACTAATAACACAAAGAGAATATAAGGAAAACAAGCCGAATAGAAGGACAGGAAGAACAAAGGAATTTCAAGGAAAAGAAGGGTAAGGCAAAGAGAATAACGGGAAGACAAGAAGAACAAAGAGAGGATTGTATTTGTACGTGGTTGTCAATTCCCGGGTTCTTTATTCGTTTATTTGTTTATTTATTTATTTATTTACTTGTTTATTTATATATTTTATTTATTTATTTTTATATAAATATATTTATTTATTTATTTATTTATGTATTTGGCTGCAGTACGTTACAATGTTGAATGACAACACTGACCTCCGGTCATGTAACTATCCCTCACTTATCAACATACAATTTGCACATTATATATATATATATATATATATATATATATAAACTTTCTTACATTATATTCACACAAACATTTTAAATTTATTTTACATGCCTTTTAACTTGTTTATTTTCCTCATTCGTTTTTCTCTTACTTTCCAAAGGTATGTTCCTAAGGATTTTATTATCTGTTCATTTGTAAATCTTCATATTTTGGCTAAAATAATTTAATTACAGTGAAACCTCTCATTTACGGACATCGAAGGGACGTAACAATCTGTCCGCATCTGGGAAGTGTCCTTATTGGGAGGGAGGCTCCCCAATCTAACAGTAAATTTATAATATGCATTATGTATCCCTTCACGCTTTAAATGGCATGTATTACTGTAGTTTAATTCTAAATACAGTCTACTATACTACAGTAAAGTCTTTGCAACTTTGAACTACAGTAGATAAGACCGAAAAAGGAAAATACAGTACTGTGTCAGGCAATTTTATTTTACGTCTACAGTTATGCAGTACTGTAATTTACAGTTTTCAACTTAACCTTTACGTTCAGGTGCCATGTCTCTCGAAACAGAACAACTGATTGAAGTGAAGAGAATAATCCTACTAACTGCATCATGTGTCGAATACAATTTGACGATCGCGGAAACCTTGGACCCATTAGACAGGTTAAATTTTATGACTTTGTTTATTCACTCGCTTCCAGCTAACAAGGGGTAGCCTGCTGGGCTAGTGGTAGCCTCGAGACCCTTATTATCTTCTTTCATGTTAAGGAATTTCTGTACAGTTCTCAAAACTAAATTTTCCATTCTTGTAACACATTCAGCGTATTCCGAATCTCACCGGTCCGGTGGCATCAATGACGTCACGTTGCAGCGAAATAAGGAACAAAACTGCTGGAAGAATCGATGGCTGTCATGGCGACTGTACAAGTTGTTGTCTGTGCTACGCTAGCAAATTTTGCGAAATTTTCGTACCGCCATCTCGTTCAAAGAAAAGATAGCATAAACAATTTATTTCTTGAACCGATAATAATAACTGGTCCGTTGACATGTTCGCTCATAAGCCATTAACATATTGTTTTTACGTTGTGCTCATTACAAACAATACAGCAGAACTAAAGCAGAACACACCGCCATGATACAACAGTGCACGATGTTATTCGTCTGCTAATTCCCGCCCTATACAAGAACCAATGAGATTCACTGATGGCGGCTGATGGAGACTGCCACCACCTCTGCAAGTTGATGGCACCGGTGCGACACCGGTGGAGCATCAACGACGTCATCGGTGGAATTCGGAACACCGTAATGCCATCGGATTGCTCACTGGTGAGATTCGGAATACGCTCATTAGGTCTTGAAAACCAAGTTCTGTCCGCAGTCAGGAGGTAAAGCAAGCTTTAGGACTGTGAAACAGCTGTCCGTATCCGTGTCTGAGAGTGTGCGTAAACGAGAGTTAAATTTATCATTATTTCTATATTATTTCAGGTGGGACATAAAAATCTGTCCGTATTTGAGGAGTGTCCGTATCTTGGGGGTGTCCGTAAGGAGAGGTTTCACTGTATATAAATTTAACCATTCGCTTTTCATAGAACTGCGTTCACTCCAATCTGTATCGACACATGTTAACAATATATAATAATTTATAGTGTATATTTTCGTACATAATATGCATCTGTTATTTTCTATATTATCCCCAAAAACTTCTCAATTTCCACACTCCCAACCTAACCCATGCAAAACCAATTCTAGCGTTTCTATCACATATCGTTATATATGGTTCTTGACTCCATACAGTTTTAACTGTCCTATAATTTTGTAGTGAAGTTTTGTCATTCATGTAACTAAATATGTGTTGATGTTCTATATAATTACATCTTTCTCTTATAATATTCAAAACATTATTTTGACTTTCATGATTTTCTCTCCACAGTTGTCCCATTCCAATCTTGTCAAGTTCATTTTTTAAAGTGCTAGCCAATTTATTTTATAGTACTTTATTAACAAATATCTGTAACAAATCTTAACAATCTCGTTTTCTTTCATTTTTAAAGTTGTAAGCCAAAATTTTGCTATTATTACCATAATTTCTCCTCTGCTGCTACACCTAACACATTCCAACATTGCTGCTCTCCTGGGCGTCGAATTGGAAAACTCGTTATAATATACTTTATCTTGTATTCTATCTATTTTCTCCCAACTATTACTATAGTGACCCCATGCCATAGAACATTCTGGATTCTATCAGTGAACTGTATACGTTATTGAGGGTTTTTATGTCGATGTTTAGTGTTTTAGATAGACACATATTTTTTTCCTACCAATGCATGCCCACTGTTCAAAGTTACTTTAAATTCGCAAGTTACCCTTCCCCATCCCCAATGAGAACAAAGACATAGTTCTAGTTCTACGCCAGATAAAGAAGGAACACAACGCAATTAACCACGATGCAACTTATACTCGAGTCTAAATAAATTTGATAGGCCTAGTCCCTATGACGAATACTAGGCATACTAGTGTGGTATATAAAAATAATATTATATATTAATGACGTTTTGGCTAAGTTAAGGGCATTATGAATAGTTGAATTTATATTCAGCTGTAAGAAACGTAAGGTATTCTTTTACATTAATATCTCGTCCTTTCTCTTGTGTTTTTAAGGATATTTAAAACTGTTTTCATATCTTGCTGAGTATGAAACCACTCTCCCTGGTAATAGATGTGGGATATAAATTCAATACTTTCTCTAATATTTATTTTCAATAGCCTGGCTTCGTTGATAAAATATTGACTGTCAAGTGGAACGCGGTGCACTGGATAGATACTGCGCTCCGACTTCGCTGATTAACGTGATGTATCGCTAATGTTATTTCTGACGTGTTTCGATACTTTTCTTTCATCTTCTGTTTAGCCTTTTCCTACCGAAGAATCAAGAGTAATTCTTACACACCTCGCATTAATATTTGTAACAAACCAATTGGACGCTATGTGTAACTTTTTAATTTATTGATGTCAATGCATTTTTATTTCTACCAAATACAGGGACATCATTTTATTTTTACTAACATTTTTAATATTAACTTGCCTATACCTTTGGATCAACGCCGTTTGCTATCCCCTTCCACAACTGAAGTTCGATGATACTGGAGTAAAATACAAACAAATCACTTTACTAAGTATAGGAGGGAAGAAAAGTAGTTCATCCATTTACGTAAACGAGGAAATATCGCGATTTTGAGTTTGATCATTAGCATTAGGTTTTTGTTTAATCAAAATACAGTACTGTATTAACAATGAGTGTTTTTACTCACGAACTGTCCATGTGGACGTATTCATTATGTAGTGTATATTATACTGTCTACAGCACATTAGCGTACACTATAGAGAATGAAGTTAAATTTAAATATAATCATTAGAGCAGTGCAAAGGCAGCAGTTGTTCGACACACCGGGAACAGGGCAAGGGTTGTAAATTCACCTTGTGTACCCGCAGAGGTCTGACTATGCAGTACACAGGATAGCTGCAAGCAGTAGGCACAGCGTAGTAAAGCAAACGTCAGTACTGAAGGAACATAAGAACAGTTCGGTTCTAGTGTTACGATGTCTAAGGCGGAGCAAATTCGTTCGGCAAAGTTTAAGAGACTTAATTCCGAATATGGTGATATTTTTGTTAATTGATTCAAGCATAAAACAAATTGGAATACATTGAATCGAATTATGGGTTTATTCCTGATTGTGTAACAGCTTTAGAAAAGTCTGGTACAAAACTGGTTGATCAGATTTCCCTACTGCGAAATATCTGGAAGAAAGTGACTCAAGTAGACGATAAAATTGGTAAAATAATATCTGCGAAAATAACAAATAAGTTGAAAAAAATGGTGGATATTATAAACTCTGAAAGATTAGTGACAGTATTTCTGGAGATAAGGATTCCTTTGAAGAAATAACAGAAGTTGAAAAAAAAAATGTTTTACAGGATTTTACGTATGCCCAATTTGTCTCAACAGACGTAGAAAGAAGCTTCTCCACATATAAGGCCATGCTATCAGATAGACGAAAATCGTTTTCTGTTAATAACATACAAATGTCATTTGTTGTGCATTGTAACAATATTTGGAAGAAATCTGATAACGTATCACATGTGCATTAATAAATCACACTCATTGTAAAGAAAAGGAAAAACAAAAAACAATTTTTCAAGTGCTTTTGCGAATAGAATATCATGAACCCGTTACAAATAAACAGTGATTTTGTTTGCGTTCTGTATGAAATCATACATATATACAGTATATTATTTGTTTAGGATGAAATGGTTAAATAGTTTTGTAATTTTGAAATCTTACTAAAGTATCTGTAGGAAATTAATTGTAGAAACGTTAAAAACTGTGTCATTTCTATTGTGTCGTCTGTACATCAACACATCGTGTACATGACCGTCGCTTGTACACAGGGAACACGCCGAGTAACGTCGGAACCCTTGCTACGATGCCATTCTGTCTGTCATGTGCTCCGTCTGCACCGCTCTAATAATCATAATATGGATATTTAAACACATTTTTGAAAATAGTGGCCGTTCATTTCGATACAGGCTTCAGTTCTAATGTGCATATTATCGCACTATAGACTATTGCACCTAATCCCAATTACCAGTTTCGTCCTTCGTACTAGTAACTCATGTTGAAATAATTCTGTACCTACTCTATAAAAGAGTACCTTACGTACTGTAAATTCAATCTTCACTTCTGCCCGATCCGAAAAGATAAAATTATTATCTACTGTCCTTCCAAGTAGTTTTGTCACAGGATCGTAGAAAGGGGGGAAATCACGTGACAGTTAATTACTTAACGAAGCCTTATTATTTAAGTTATTTTAAACAGTTGTATAATACTACGTAGACGTCCAATTCCTAACAGGAATTAATGTTTTCAGAAAAGAGCTAAGACAGCCCAGTCACTAGCTGGCGAATAAAAGCTGGTGGGGGAAACCGGGATACGACGTAGGCAAATGGACGACAGTACCTGTGCGAAAATGATTCAATATTGAAAGCTCTTTCGTCACTGTAAAACGCGAACATGTTTTTTGGAACGTACTGTTTACTATGACCGTAAGGCTACTATGACTGTATATGCGGTCTTGGATCTGTGTGGAGGACGGTTGAACTTCATTAGTAGAAGGGGTGGGAGTGAAGTACATTAAAAAACGCAGGTACAATAAAAATTGAAGTAAAAATAAAATGATGTCCCTGTATTACATTTTATTGGAGTTTTAGTTTCACAATGTGTGTATTCCAATCCAGGTATTTTGAATTTACATTAAATAAAGTCGCGGCATCACATTATACAGAGTGTTTCAAAAGTAATAGTAAAAAATTTAGGAATGAGAAGTAAAAACGAAGAGAAGTAAAAACGCTCCAGTGAACACGGATCCGAAAATTAACCATTTACGAGATAATGTCTTTTTTTCTATTTCTGGCTGAGGTCGGGAGTGAACCGAGCGCCTGGATATGGCAAAGCGGTAACATTCATGCTTCGTGCCATGCCGCACTTTCCCCATCCCATTTTCTTCTAAGTATGAGACGATAATATGTAAACAGATGATATGGTGAACGGTGAATGGGTAAAGGAGGATCTGTAACTAGATCACCGGATTTAAATCCTTTGGATTTTTGTGTATGAGGTTATGAAAAAAGCCTTCGTTACGCAACAGATATCATCAGACCTGGGGAATTGCAGCATCGTATTGTAGGTGCCTTCTGGCAAATTAAGAATTACCCAGGATTGCTCGAGCGCATTCTTGGATCTTTGCGGAGAAGACAAGACAGATGTATTGAAGTGCATGGTCAGCATTTTGAACACCTGCTGTAAAATTCTTCGGTTAACATGTTCATACGTCTTTAATAAAATTGAAGGGTCTTATGCGAAAGATGATTAACTCCATTTTACCGCGTTTATCAACAGAGACAATTAAGTGCCTCCCTCTAGCGCCAAACAGATAGGCGAGGTAAGTTTCAATCTCATGTAACACGTTCAATTTCCAGGAGATTTACATCGTTCTTGTACCAATATACCACTAATTTTTTCCTATATACAGATAGAAGAAATAAAATTTTGTGAAATTTGGACTTACCTCTTTTTTTCCACCAACCTCTTCAATTATTTTCACACTTACCTGACTAATTTTCAAAATATCACCATGAACAATCTGTAATGTAGGAACATAACAATTAGATGTTAATAGTGGAAATAAAACATTTTATTTGCCCTTTTTTTCCATTGTAATATAGCTGAGTACAAGAATATATAATTTTTTTAAAAGGTAGCTCAGAAATCAATTACATTTACTTGATAACTTCGGTAACATAAAATCTCAAACCAGACGTCAATTTAATAATTTGGTTGGAGAGGCAAGCCTCTGGTGTTTCTGGTACTTAGGGTACCTAAGTACCAGAAACACCAGATATTTCGAAAATTATCGGCGTTATAACATCTACAACGGTGTTCTTTCAAAACTGATATCTTCAAAGAAACTGAATTTCACTATATACCGGTATTTCGAGAGGATTACTATAGTCCGAAATTATGTGTGGCAAATTCTCAATTAAATTATCTATCACTCGTAATATGTGACCCATGAACTCTATGAAATCATCTTGTAGAATCACATATATGAGTATAATAATGGGCAAACTAAGTTCCCCACAGTCAGCTAGATCATAAATGCACGGACACCAAACAAACGGTTTTTTCTAATGCCATATTTCCCTCAGATGCTTTATTAAACCGCCAGAAGGTGTATGCGTTCTTCAGTTCATGACTTCTATACAAATTCACATTTTGTTGTACGTCTTGACCCAGTGCAGTGCTTTATTAAACCGGTCTAGTGATGCGGATATTTTGCTGCAGCAGAGGAAATAAACGATAATCCTCAAGTCTTACACCGCGTTAGACAATCCATGTTCCGCCGATGTAACCTTTGTGTACAGGTCAATGGAGTTAGTTTTGAATATCTTTTGCAGTGATTTTGGTGTGTAAATGTTTTATAAGAGACTCAAGCAATGAAGCATGGGAATGGTTTGTGTTTCATCAAGATCTGATGTCCTCGCGAAATAGTGTCTCACAGCACAATATGACATTAGCGAAAACTGTTTGTTTTGGTGTCGCATAGAACCTCCCGGAGTTTGTCGGTTTAATTACTTTTCACCCTGTATACATAAATGATCAAATCAGAAAACTTCAACGTAAATTTAATTAGTTATGTTGCCACTTTAAATTGTATATACACTTCCGTGACTCACCTGTACATTGAAAGTAGATTTGCGATAATTTTAGATAATAATTAATATATATATAATTAAGCCTCAAAACTTTTGTCGTAACAAATCTTTAATCGGAGACATTATTACGTACCTATGTAATCATTTTATTACTTTATCTTAAAATGTAATTTTTGGGCACTTATGGAGTATAACCTTTCATGTATCATTTCATCTAATGTAAGATGAATATTTTTACACCCTATTTTGTGTAGATTGACATTTCATGTTAATTTTATTGTCAAATAAAGACGCATTAATTTGTAGTAAAACGGTATTAAGGAACCTTGGTTCAAGATTTAAAGTTAATTATAGATGCACCCAATTCGTCGCCTTATAAAATCTGTTCGTGGGTTTACTCTTCTCTATGCTGTACAGGAAAGAATTTTGAAGTAATTCTAGCTGCTTCTGCGACAGCACCGATGCCGTGCAGGACCAGATCCGCCATTTCTAAAACGATCCGATAGGTGATACGTGTCAACTACGTATAGCAATGTGCCGTGTGTTCGTATGAGCTGGCTCGTACGAATGTGCTCGGTTCTATTGTGCTCGTATCGTGTTTAAGAACAACTGAAACAGACTGCTTGCTTCCTGATAGCATCCCAAAATAAACATAGGATGAGTCATGACGGTTTTGACCTGATGATTTTAACGTCCGCAGATAATAATTATATCGAGTATTATTGTATCCAAGTAGTATATATGTTAGTGAAAAACTGAAAAGTGCTATATGAATGAAATTTGTATTCTGACAACCGCTTGCGGACCATTCTGTGCAAACCCCTCGCGATTTTAATGTGAAGTTCCCCGTCTGCAGACAGGCACGCCTGGCTGCTGTCTTGTTCCTTTGAAATTGAAATCGTTACGAAGTAGACTACACAACATAATTCCTTGAGCTCGACTCGCAACATCTTCTGTGTGCTAGCTAATTCTTTAGTGCACGAGAATACACCACGAAGAGGGCAAGAAACTTGCTAACTCTCCTCCATATTGCAATAACATTATAGCATCACTCCATCGTCTTGTATAGTTTTCCACAAAGAGCCTTGTGATGGGTACATAATGCAAATCGAAGCTACGAAGCAACGAGGAAGTTGTCAGTAAAGTGTTGCACGACAAACTTGGGGCTGCAGGTCAATCAAATTGGCTGGAATGCGTCTTCAACTGATTGAGTGCACAAAGACATATTTACATACTGAAATGTTAATAGGCCTAGTGTCATATTAATGGGACATACCTCCTCATTGTAGATTTCACTCTGAAGCTATCATAATTAATATTTAGTGTTGTTTTTTTTATTTTATTGGGTTATTTTACGACGCTGTATCAACATCTAGGTTATTTAGCGTCTGAATGAAATGAAGGTGATAATGCCGGTGAAATCAGTCCGGGGTCCAGCACCGATAGTTACCCAGCATTTGCTCGTATTGAGTTGAGGGAAAACCCCGGAAAAATCTCAACCAGGTAACTTGCCTCGACCGGGATTCGAACCATGCTTATGTTTTCGTAAATCTACTATATCGTAAATACGTATTACTGAAGATAGTGTATTAAAATGTTTGAAAATATTTGTATGGAAAATGTTTGAAAGGAAATGAATTAACAAAGCAAATACTGTTACGTCACATACAAAAGATATGTGCCTATGTGTTGGTAAAACGTCAGCTCTATAGCTTCAGCAGATTTCGAGTTAATTTAATATTCTCATAACAGAAAGTTGCGCACCATTATCACCTAAAAGCATAATGCGATAAGAGTTTCATTATGTAATATTAGTTACAGTTAAAACATATACCTAGACAACTTTGCTTTGTACTATAATATTGTTTGATTACTTTTATAAGGCTAAAGATATCATCAATATCAATTTCAACTTATCATGTCATATTCAGTGTCTTTCTTTGGGATAACATTTTCTTTATGAATGATGTGTTTAATTCACTTAGTACGGTATAGTTGTAGGTATTATGGAATTTGTGTGAATATTCCTTCTTTACTCTTTATTATGTTATTAACGTTTTAAACACAACTGCAATATTAGGCTAAGAAATAGATGTTAGTACTTTTGTTTTACAGACAATATAGAAAATAACAAACAGAAAGAAGCCATATAAAAATAACGACATAAAATTTCAAGTTCCGTTTGAAGTTTGTGCACCACTGTTTTCGTAATCCAACAGGCTGCTTATTCCTCCTAGCATACCTAGCGCCTGATGCCCGCGCACGACGTCAAGGTCAGAAAAATGCACTTGCTTTGACATCACTGTATTAGACTGTTTTAAACCATGTAACAAAGGGCCTGGTATTGAATGTTTATAACATGCTAATAAAACGTTGAGAGTTTCTTAAACAATTATTATGTGCCTCAAATTATTTTATCTTTTATAACGATAATCATATGATATTGTTACCATAATTTAAAAATACGAAATACAATTTAAGTTAAATTGTTTTCCAGAATTGGACAGAAATATGGCTTTCTTTACTATGGATAACGAAGAAACAAAAGATTCAAAATTTATTCTTTGAAATATCACAATCTTTTCTCCATACTTCATATAATTCTTGGTGCGAAAATTAAAAAAAAAAAATAATTTTATGGAATAACAACTCTAAAAATGAGATAGCAGAAAAAAGTTACGTAAGAAATAAAATCTGCAATGAATACACAATTAAACCACACAATATTATTTACAAATCACATCAAAGTTAAACTTATAAGTCGTAACTGTTATACATCCAGCACTTATACAGCAATTTTGTGTAATTAACTTGAATCTTCATAATATGAAACTATATGTACTTTCTTGATGCTCTCAACAAACTTTGAACTTGGCGTTTTGTAAAGTGTAGAGGAGAGGATCAGGAAAACTACCCACTGCAGTAGCATTGTTAATGTACGTAAAGCTCCAAGATTTCGGCGCACTAATGCTTCAACATTGTACTATCGTGCAGTGGACTTAGTGGTTTGGTGATTCTCTGTAGTAATGTCTTAGATGACCCAAGAGAAACAGATGAATAATCTAATGCGGACCACAGCAGTTCTGAAATAACTGAGATAATTATATAGTAAGTGCATTCATTGCAGTTCTCTTGAAATTAAATAAAGTAGGGATACCTAATATTTCCTTTTCTTATTTATTGCTTCTTCCCTCGTTCGATTCTTGAAACCAGAAAATGATCAAAATTGCTGATAGTGGGAAGTTTCCCTTTAACAGAATTTAATGTGAATCAAGAACTAATTAAAAAAGCTGTGCCAAAATTAAATTTCTTCCTTCCATAAATTAAGAGAAAATTTTAAAGAAGAGTGAAAAGGATTTATGTCGTAAATGTTAGTTTTGATCATTCCATTTCCACTTATTTAAATGCAGTTCTCTTTACAATATCCATAGGGATCCTTAAGAGTCGAATTTATAAGCCATAAATGAAGTCTGGTGATTTGGGAGACCAAAGGCGATAGCACGTGCAATCCAACAATTGTAATGAGTTAAATTAGATAGTCAACCTGCGACACAACCTTTGTACCATTGTTACTTATTTTGTTTTCGCAATCTGCAGAACCCAAAACGGTTTATATGTGGAGTTGTCATTTTGCAACAGAAATAATACATTTTCCGAAACTTAGAATTTATTATGCCTTAAAAGTTCTTAAGTTTGGCTACCAAATGAAATGCACTATATTACAACTGTCTTTATATGAATATTTATTAGGTTCTCATTTCTGTAGACATGTCTTCTAAAAAGGGGGTGCTTGTATTTGTATCAGAGAGGAGTTATTATTTAGTAAAATTGATTATATTTGATTTGTGTATAGAACAAATTATTGAAATCTGTGGAATACAAGTTCGTTGTAAGATAGGCCTATCAAATATAATTCTCTTATGTGTTTATAGAGCGCCAATAGAAGATTATAAAAAATTATAACTAACTTATATTCATTATTGAAAGAACTTTACAAACCGCATATCGAATTTGTAACCTGTGGTGACATAAACATAGATTATCTGTCAGAAATCTCACGTAAAAGCAAACTTTAACTCATTTATTGAAACTTGTAATCTTAGCCAAACAGTAACTTTCCCAACCAGAACAAAACCTGGAAGTAGTACAGCCATTGATAATATATTTATCGATAAAATTAGATTGAATTCGTATTCAACAATACATTTAATCAATGGCCTGTCTGATCACGATGTAGAAATTCTAAGTGTCTTCAATGTGAGTGAAAAATTCCAACTTTTTAATTAAAAAATGTAAAAAATATATATAAATGCTGAATCTCTCCGTCGTTTAAATGCATGTCTACAAAGGAACCTTAGAAAAATGTATATAGTACAGGTACCACTGATATTAATAGTCAATTTAATTAATTTTCCACTATATTTACGAATTATTCCAATGAATGTTTTGCAGTCAAGGTGTTGAAAAAATATAAAAGTAAAAACATGTGGATAACTCAGGGAATTAAAATATTATGTATTACAAAAAAAGGACTCCATGAACCTCATGTACTTAACTCCTATAAGAATTACTGTAAAATTTTGTCAAAAGTCATAAAAGATGCGAAGAGAATGTATCTCAATAAAAAAATACAAAATTCAGATAATAAAATTAAAACTATTTGGGATATTATAAAAAATGAAACTAATCGATATTCAAAGAATGAAAATATTACTTACATTAAAATCAGTGACTGTAAAGTAGAGAACCCAAAATCAATTGCAACCATTTTAAGGACTTTTATTTGAATATTAGATTGTGCAGAAGATGCTGCAATTGGTTACTTAACAGATGCATTTGACACTGAATTTATAGGTCTCAAATTTATTCGCACTACCGCAGCAAAAATCATGCATGTGATGAAACATCTAGAAACAAAATATTCCTCTGGATATGATGAATAAAGTTCTGAAAGCCTGTTTTGAAATAATATCCCCTCCGTTAAGCTTCTTATGCAATTTGTCATGGTCGGTGCTTACTACATAATCACCCGTGCCGTAATACTTTTACAATAATTTCAATTAAAACATATTTCTCCTCAACTATGTAAATTCACATTATATTAAAATAAAAATATCAATTGAGTAACTTATCTCCCTAGATATCCTTCACTTCCATTCTACTGTATCATGGAAAAATTAATACATTATAACACTTTTACAATAATTTCAATTACCAATAGTATCATACTTGCACATAAAGTGTAACCGATTTTGAATGGATTGGTAATTTAAATAAATAGGTACATAGTGTTAGAAATCTCCGTTTTTTGTATAAAAAAAGACAAGAAAATATTGGTATAAGATTGATACGAAATTATCCGTTTTCCATTGAAAATTCTGATTCTACCATACTGTTTCTCATGGAAATGACCGAATTAGAATAAAAATAGAAACATATTCAGAAAAATGCCTCTCTAAACATACCAAAACCGTAAAAGTCTCTTTTTTTCGGTGGAAATGGCCGGTTTTGTTCCCAATCTTCACATTACTTTGATTTTATGGCATAAAATTGTTCGGACATTAGGAATTAAGGATTAGCCACGAAATCCCGTGAAGGGCAAGGGCTTTTCAAGCAATTCCCTGTTAGCCACTCCGGGAATGATGGTCACTTTTGTAATATCATAGTTTTAAGACGCTGTCTGGGTTAACTTTGAAGGGTGTTACTGTCACTGTTTGGGTTGCAAGTCATTTGGTGATGAGCGTCCATAGTGTCGATTTTTCCCTGTTCTTGACCATAGATGGCCGAATCTTGATTTAACATAGGCCTACATAAAAAAGAACAAGAATGAATCTATACTAATAATAAATCTGTAGCCGAAATTTTTCTGGTAATTTTCGCTTTTCCAAAAGTAATTAGTGTTAACATGTATAATTAATCATCCTGAAGCCGAAAATCGCTTTTTTTTTAATTTTTGTTTGTATGTCTGTCTGTATGTCTGTCTGTCTGGGTGTTTGTTACCTTTTCATGAGATAATGGCTGAACGGATTTCAATGAAAATTGGAATATGAATTAAGTTCGTTGTAACTTAGATTTCAGGCTATATGAAATTCAAAATAATTTATTTAAAAGGGGGGTTATAAGGGGATCTGAATTAAGTACATCGAAATATCTCGCTTATTCTTGATTTTTGTGAAAAATGTTACATAACAAAAGTGTTTTTAAAAATGATTTCCGATAAGTTTTATTCCAGAAAAAATTTTGATAGGACTGATATTTAAGGATATACAAGAGTTTTAAAATAACAATACAATACATTTTCACCGCCGCCTCAGATAATAGCGTCATTGTACCGTAACTCCTATGTGCAAAATATAAAATTTTTCAGTAGGAAGAAAAAACAGATTTATTCATTCTATGGCAGTGGTACATAGGAGATCGTGAATTCTTACATTTTCGAAAGAAAGAAATCTAATTACATATAGGAGATTGTATTATTTGCTGTATAACTATTTAAGTTATTTAATAGAGCAAAAATCTGAAAATCGATATGTGACATAGGAGTTATTGCAGAAACGACTTGGATGGCTATAACGAAATAAAAACAATTGACTCCGTCTATTTAAGGCTGCCTTGACATTTATCAATATTAATATATGGAGAATATTAATTATGTGTTTGTATGAAATAATCTCAGCAGCTAATTTGGATAATTCCTTCACTATTTGAAATTTGAGGTTTCTCTAGATGGATGTAATACTGCATAATAAGGACTGAGGTAAGATGAAAATAGATCTTTACGCACAGGAAACTTCATATTCTGTTGAAATATTGTATAACTTGATTATTGCAACTTTATTTGGTCAACATAAAATACTCTAATGTTATATACTTAAATTTATTTTTGTTCACAGAACATAATAGTTAAGAGTTTTGTCGTAAAGATGAGTAGTTTTACTGGACCATATAGTCCATAATAAATAAGCGTTTTACCATAGAGCTCAATGGAGCTGAGTTATTTTAAAAGGTGTCACGAAATAGCGTTCCTGTGCTCATAATTTACCCACATTCATTTCCTGTGTTTTTTTAAATATATTTATGTAGGGTACCTCTTTTTTTTTTAATTTGCATAAACAATGATATACAACCGAGCGAGTTGGCTCAGACGGTAGCGTTTGAGACACGCATTCGGGAGGTCCCGGGTACAAACCCCGTGGCAGACCAATCTGACTGGGGTTTTTCATGATTTCACTTAATCATAAAGGCAAATGCCGGATTGGGAAGATACATGCCATGATTCATCACCGCCTTAATTACCAATATCAAAAATATTAATCAAAGTATATAATCAGTTAGATGAACACAAGCCATCTACAACACACAATAGAAACAGGAACTCAACAAAAGTAAAAACGACCTACTCATATACCCACACATTCTAAACACGCGACATGACCACAGATGTTAAGGCGTGAAAAAAATAAACTTAACGAAAAAAAGATGCATAGTAAGGTTAACATAAAAATTATATTCGTACACAATCAACTCTATTAATTTGGAGTGATTTATTGAAGGATGCATTCAAGACTAATTTAGAAAAATGTTAAACAAATTATCCTTGCACCAAAAACAGATGTTCTCTGAACCAAATGATCATATTTTAATTATTTGCATGTAATAACAATTAAGAAACATGTTAAAAGAATTATCATTGCACCAAATGAGTAGTCTCTGGACCAAAATGATCGCATTTTAATTATTTGAATACAATTTAAATTAAGTGACATATTAAACGATTTATCCTTCTATCACACACGAATGTTCCCTGGACCAGATGTCTTATTTTAATTATGTAATTACTTTATATTTATTTCTAACAAGTGCAGCGGAGCGCACGGGTACGGCTAGCTATACAATCAAGTTATTCAGGAAGCAGCAAGGTCTGCCAGTGAAGAAAAACTCTCACTAAGAGCTGAAGCTTCAAAGTATGACATGTCTCACAACCCGTTATTTTACTAAATGAAGTTTAAGAATGTGATGACATAGGTGGAAAATATGGTTCGTGATACACGAGCCAAAAGGTGTTCAGCGAGGAGCAGGAGTACGAATTAGTTAAGTACATTATTACATGTACTACGATTAATTATGGCATGACTTACACAAATATACGTCAATTAGCATATGATTACGCTCGTCATTTATCTTACGTATACCGGAGCATGGGATAATAACAGAATTGACTGACTTTAGGGGTTCATGAAGCTACATGAGAACTCAGAATGAGAAAACCTGAGAACACCAGTCTGTCGAAGCTACATCTACAATGTCAGGTTCATGTGGAACTCTACAAGATATTATAGGAGCCGCGGAAGGAAGTGACAAGGAGGAATTTTTCTTTTCTTACTTAATAGGTATGCAAAACAAAGGAAACTACAATTCTCCTTGTTGGACAAGTGGAAGAGGTAGACGACAATGTCAGGTTTATGTAGAGGTTTTTTGACAATCGTGGAACTTTATATATCCTAAGACCAGTGGCGGCTGCTCCCTACGTGCTAACGTGCTGTAGCACGTCATAAAATTATCGTCGAAATAATATTGTTAAAAAAACGCACATAATACAAATTCTACTTACAATAGTTCACTATTTTCGGTAATTTGGTGCTATAGACTCAATGGAATCCATCCTTACTCTACGTGCTAATTCCCAATTTAGCCCGGCTAGCAGTGTCTGCTCATGCGCAGAACAACACTTCACCTCGCCCCTCCTTGATATTTTGTCCTGCTTTTTCACACAACACCGTGCTCACTATTGTGCAGCGCGGTACGCTCTTCTTCACTTTGTTTTGGTGAAACTTTCTCTCTTCCCTTCTATATTCTTTGGTTCTTAGCAGTCGACGGAACAGTGCTGCCTAGACACCGCTAAAGACATGACTTTGAAATAAAGAAAATACGTTTTATATATGTAATTTATTATTGCTTTTTGTGTTTTTCACAAATATAATCACAATGGAATACATTTTTGAACGTTTGTATAAACAGGTTTACTTTTATATAATTTCAGCAGATAGTTTTGAGTCTATTATCTACGTGTTACGGCGGGGTCTATGTCGGCATGCCTTTTCGCGGGAGTCCGTTAAAATAGGGATTATTTTCCACTTTCAAAACAGTGTGTGCAGGTTTATGGGATTCATTATCTTTTATACTGTGGTCATTTTAAATATATATTCTGCTATGTGTCTGTCTATATTTTGTGCCTAGTGTAATTAAAATATATAATATAAGTTTAATGTGTATGTTAATCCAGAGACAGGTTTTAACATTGGGATTATAAACAGTTAAAAAAAATATATTGTAGTTATATCATGATGAACTCCATCGATTCATTACTCAAGACTGCTTTCTCCAAGCAGCCATAGAAGATTAAATTAGAATTAAAAATCTAGGGCGGCCAACACCAATATTGTGCAGAAAGTAAAGGATGGTAAAAACTATGTGTACACTAGGAAATGTAACAGAACAGTTCATGACAACAGTGACTGGATATGTGGATGCGAAATACGAAATGCTCTGTTCTGCTTCCCTTGCCTCCTATTTAGTAGCGGTGATTCATGTCTACTAAACGACAGGTGTCAAAGATTTTGGTCTCTGAATGAATATATAAAGAAACATTCACACAGCAAGAAACATAAACTCGTTTGATCTTTGTACGCTTGGCACCGCAAATATGGCAGCGCAGCTAATAGAGCTTATCAAGAATCAGCACATAAACATGAGAAAGTCGAAAAAATCGATAAATTTTATCGAAAATAATTGATTGTATTAAATTTTGTGGGAAATTTGAACTAGCGCTACGTGGTCACGATGAGACGGAAACGTCAGATAATCTCGGTGTGTTCATAGGTCTTACTAATCTGATAAGCAGCGTGGACAGCGTAGTGAGAGAATACACTGAAAATAGCAAAGTGTTTAAAGGCAATTCTAAGTCGATTCAAAATGTCGACGGATGGATTTCACCTTCAAAAATTAGGAGAGTCTAAAAATATTTTTAACACGCTATTATTTACAGGTACGACCCGCTACTGCCTAAAACTAAAGACTGAAATAAGAAAGAGAAAAGTGATATTGTCATGAAATTCACACAACATGAGAATTCAGGAGAAAGTGGCTGTATGGCAACGAAACACTTTGCTGTGGACTTCGGTAGTTTTGAAGAAAAAATAATGTAACCATAGTAGTGCTCTTTACATGGCATTTTAGAGCGTTAATTAGTTCTTTAACACATGATTTGGATATTGATCAAACGTGCCCCATACCTATTCAAAGAAGCTAGGACTATCCCATGAATGGGGAAGTTTTGGACATGTTACAAGAGTTTGTTCTGACCTAATTTGCGTTTCAGAAATATGCAATTTTTGCAAATATGAAGTTCTGAGCTGTTTATTAAGCGATATCTGATAATTCTGTACCATTTAAAGTAAAAACAAAATGATAATGGATGTGAATAAAAAATATAAATACGAAAACTGTTTAAATGTGCCCCCTTCTCGCTTAGTATATCTTTTCTTTCTTTATGTTACTTATTATTAGTTTCACCTCTTGGCTTGTTACCCTTAGATCCTTGGACCAACATCATAAAGCTATACATTGCGGGTCTCAATTATCATGTGGTGAGCATGGTACAGGATTACCGCTGAGAAAACACAGGACAGTGCATAGCAAAGAATTGGCCTAAAGACTCAGTCCCGTAGAGGAAAGTCATCACATTTCCATTCCCAGCACGCGAATGGAACCAAGGATTACTAAGATGGGAAATGCGTGCGGTATTCACCAGAGGTCTGCATCGGACGTTTTCGCTCGAGCGCCAAGTACTTCATAGCATAATCCGATAGGTAGCGCACTTGCATGATGGGTAAAATTGTCTCGAGCGATAAATCCTCGAACGGTATAAGCCGAGCGTTAGACATTCGTTCTTGTTACAGTGATGAACTGTGTAGTAACATCATAGATGTTTATCATTTCAAAACGTTGCAGTGTTTAACTAACCTCTCCATAGTACAACTACAAAACTTACTTTAAAATGTAATATAAATGTTATAGGTAAATGTCCCCCCCCCCTACAGGAGTGATTTTGTTTTTGCCATATCTGATAGATGTTATTGGATGTAAATGTAATTACTATAAACGGAGAACACATTCACGATAATGGAAGAACTGTATCAAGTTTTCTAGTAATAATAATAACAACAATAATAATCTCTAATAATTAGTGTAGCAATCTTTGCGTCTGTAACAGTTGTGCAGCATGATTATTCGTTTTATTATATTTTCTGTGACGTTATCTCTGTACTAATATTGTTATTAATCTACTGCTTTATCAATAATATTTTGTAAAACGTTTCTACATTGTCGTAGTATATAGGCGGAATACTATGTATGGACCCATCATATTATATATGTGGTAAATCAAATATTGAATAATTATTAATTATCAATAATAACTGTATATCGAAGTTTTTCATACTATTTTATTTGTAACTTCATGTTACTGTTTTGGTACGTTCCATTAAACGTTTGTCATAACGCAGAAAATAAAGCCTTATTTTTACCGTGTGAGCAAAACATATGTGTATCTTATCTGTCGCCTTCCATACAAGATAAGACATGTCGGTGAGATGACCTGTGCTCCTATTTATTACGAGCGTATCACGACCGATCGTATCTCACTCGAGGGTGCGACATTCGACCGAGTTCAAGCGAGCGATTTAACTCCAATGTAGCACTCTGGTAAGCCAAGGCGATGTCGGCGGACGTAATAACAATAATATCGTAATTACCTATCATTAGACTTCCATACCACCAACGCAGAAATACCTTTAATGCAATGTTTGTTTAAGATAAAGAAAAGCATAATCGTACGAGTAGCAGCAAGTATGTATTTAGCGCGAACTTGTGTATTGTATTCAGTCTGTAGAAAGCGTCATGCAGTTTCTGACGGGCCGCGCAGCGTATGTTCCGGATGTTTGATGACATTTCGCAGCAACCCTGAGCTGTCTTGTCAGCTTGCGTAATAAACATCTGCATTGACCGCAATCCCCTTCGCATGTGCCCCTCTGTTTAATGTTTAAACTGATGCGACGCACTCTTTGTTTTTAACTGTATGAAAACGTAAAACTCTTCCTAACGCAGCTCTTCGGAGCGGCCTTGGCCCAGTTACTTCGTCCCTTGCTATTGAACTTGACAACATCACGCAATTGTACTTAACCAGACACATCCAAGAGGTCTATTATACCATTAACCCAACAACTAGGTGTCGAGAAACCGGATTCAAAACTAGGTGTCTCCAATTGAAATTTGTGATGAAAAACTGTATTTGGTGCAGAATGTTTGCGGGATATTCTAAAGCCTTTATATTAGAAGCAATGCTTAGTTACAGCATTTAAATTTATTCTCTTATTTTATATACTTACTTACTGGCTTTTAAGGAACCCAGAGGTTCATTTCCGCCCTCACATAAGCCCGCCATTGGTCCCTATCCTGAGCAAGACCAATCCAGTCTCTATCATCATATCCCACCTCCCTCAAATCCATTTTAATATTATCTTCCCATCTACGTGTCGGCCTCCCTAAAGGTCTTTTTCCCTCCGGCCTCCCAACTAACACTCTATATGCATTTCTGGATTCGCCCATACGTGCTACATGCCCTGCCAATCTCAAACAACTGGATTTAATGTTACTAATTATGTCGGTGAAGAATACAATGCGTGCAGTTCTGTGTTGTGTAACTTTCTCCATTCTCCTGTAACTTCATCCCTCTTAGCCCCAAATATTTTCCTAAGAACCTTATTCTCAAACGCCCTTAACCTATGTTCCTCTCTCAAAGTGAGAGTCCAAGTTTCACAACCATACAGAACAACCGGTAATATAACTGTTTTATAAATTCTAACTTTCAGATTTTTTGACAGCAGACTGGATGATAAAAGTTTCTCAACCCAATAATAACAGGCATTTCCCATATTTATTCTGTGTTTAATTTCATCCCGAGTATCATTTGTATTTGTTACTGTTGCTCCAAGATATTTGAACTTCTCCATCTCTTCAGAAGATAAATTTCCAATTTTTATATTTCCATTTCGTACAATATTCTGGTCACGAGACATAATCATATACTTTGTCTTTTCGGGATTTACTTCTAAACCTATCTCTTTACTTGCTTCCAGTAAAATTCCCGTGTTTTCCCTAATCATCTGTGGATTTTCTCCCAACATATTCACGTCATCCGCATAGACAAGCAACTGATGTAACCCATTCAATTCCAAACCCTCTCTGTTATCCTTATACGTGTAAATAACTTATTTTAATTAGGGTAAACTAGGGTATGTTGGACAGTCCGTACTTCAACGTGTTACCACGCCACTTGTAAGCACCACATTCAGCTAGACGTCAATGACGGAAGTAGCCACGAGTGGGGCTACTTTCGTCATTGACTTCTAGCAGAATGTGGTGTCCACAAGTGGCGTGGTAACACGTTAAAGTACGAAGTGTCCAACATGCCCGACTGTCCAACAGACCCTAGTTTACCCTATATTACAAAGAGGGAAAATCTCAGCTAAGGAGATGCCTATAAGCAATGATTCTTTCTGAATTCCGGACCCTCTATAGTTTTCCTTGTTAGAATTCCTTCCTTTTTCACAGTCATAATTATTTTACCGAGCAACATTGCTCAGAGGTAACACACTGGACTCACATTCGGGAGGTCCAGAGTTCGGCCTCCGGTGCCGACCAATTTGGTCGAAGTTTTACCATGTTTTCCTCGACTGACTATTATTGATTTAGAGTTTTATATAAAGAAAAATGCCGAATTTAGCCCAAATAACGAAGAAAAATAGACAGTACAGCAGCAACAAGCATTGCCAACAGTAAATTACATAGTCGATATACGACCTAGGATTTCAAGCGATTGTAAATAGACCTAAAAATGTGTCGTTAAACTGTAACACAAATCCATCTCCGACCGACAATCTAAAATGATCTAGAGTTTCAGAGCATTGTTCCTAAATGTGACATTCATTCATTCATTGCACTAACCCCCAGCTAGAAGCATTCTTAATTATGTGTTCGGCTTTGCCCTGGAACCCCTCTGTACGTCGAAATATTACAGCCCTCATCGGTACTCCAACCTGGACCGCCTACGCGACATATTTATGGTCTAGACCAGAGATGAGCATTCGTGTGCATTTGCACTGCGTGTAAGGAGTGCAAGCGGTTGTGTGAACTATTCTTAAGATTTCCTATTCTTTGGGTCTCATTGAAGTCAGTTATCAACAAACATGGATTGCAACACAAAAAGCGAACTAAAACACATAATCAATCAATGTTTTAAATAAACAAAACTTTTGTGAGTCAGTTATAGTATGACTACCATGAGTGAGTTTAAAAGACGCTGGAGATCTCAATTGAATCCTCTGTGAGAAAGTGATGATTTATTTTCGTAAGTAGAAAATGGGTCACAGAAATTTGTTTCTGGAAAAGTTATTACCACTGTTAGAAAATTTTTATTAGAGCGCCATTATACAAAATAAGATATTAGAAATTATAAACTTCAGAGAAATCAGTTTATTTAATCCTACTGCATACCCTGAACATGACGAATAGAAAGAAATAGTGGTCGCACTCTGTTAATTCAAACGGCCGATACAACGCGGCGCTAGTGCAGAGTTCTCTCAGTCTGTTCCGTATGTAGGTACGTAAATACATTTAACGTAAGTTGCACTGTTTACCATTCGCTCCATATACGTACGTAACTGGCATTGTACTTATACTATTTGAAAGAAAAACCCATTCGTATACATCTCACTGTAAAACAAATAACATTTTAATATATAAAACTTAACTTAGGCCTACTTGTAGGCATGCAATATGTATTCACCAACAGTTACTTATCCGACACTTTGGAGAATTTACGAGATGATTTGGCGGCCCTCGGAGTTCTCGTCGGATTTGTTTCGTCCGGAAGAAGAACCGACATTTCATATAGTGAAAAATTAGTTTCGGTATGATATCCATGGTATGATCCAAGCAGCATCCTGTTCCCGTGGCTGAATTACAATTGAGGTAATACTGTCTATGCACTCGTGAAATATTCGTATGTCGCCCCACATTCCATCGCTCGATTTTTCTTTTATTGTCTTTTCTGTTTACATGAGCATATGAAACACGCTCTTCGAAGGAGAGTTAGGAAGGAGATGTCACGACCAGATCCGTAATCCTTTATTTCTGTAAGTGCGGAATACGGTGATTTGTAATCATGATGACGGAGGAAGCGAGCACATTGGTTACATTGAATAAATTTAGAACTACTTTTCACCACGTACCCAGCCAGGTGATATACCAAGCATTTCTCTGCGAGAGTAGATGAATTTTCTAATTCTGGAATAGCACTTTTCCAATCTTGAAATTCGGAATAATGTCGAAGGACAATTTTTTGTTTAAGATTTTTTTCCGTCGATGTTTTTACTGTATTTCTTTATTACGCTATTCTACATTTCGGGCTAATAAACCCATTTGGTTCACGAAAGATGTCAAGGGCGCATCCGATTTTGGTTCGCAGTTCCCCCCAGGCGACAAGGACTGTTTTATAGGGACCTAAATGCATTGCAACATAGTTATGTAATTGTAGGAAATCAATAGTTGAAGGATGGTCTTCGCAGCTCAATGATCGCATGATTCCGAAATGGCGTTCCAGAGGATCTTGATGTAATTTTGCAGTTAACAGATATCGGAACCCTTTGCTTCAAAGAAATTCACACAATTCCAGTGTACTTTGAAGAGACGCTTAAAGATTCCATGGTTCTGTCAGATGCGAAAATATTATTTGCAATGTTGATGGAATAGAGAAAATTGATGAGGACGGTGTGAGAATTCGAACCTTTATAAAGACCTTCAATGGGAATACTTGAATTTAAGCAATCTGCAACTTGATTTAAATCCCTTGTAAATTGTCCAGTGCTTTCGCTGCCTTCGAAACCTGAGGTACAAATTTCTCGATAAAATTTCAAGCCGTTGGCTACACTGTTGCTGAAGATCTGAAAGGCTAGTCTTCCACTCATTTTTTTTAAAGGAAAAGGGTTCCATATGTGCTGAAGACAGTTTAGGACACACTTTAAGCCCTTTAGATGATGAAGAATCTTCATTATACAGCAATTTATAAAAACTGAAGAGTATAGGCATATTAATTCGTTCTTATAATAAACGACGTTTTTACAATTAAAGTTGTTTCGTATACATTTTAAGATATGAACGAAGTCAGAAAATGCCCATAATTCCCTTTCATTGTCTGCAGGATTTGAAATAAAACACTTAGACTGACCCTTCTTTCCACTTACGCCTAATGATTTCCAAGCTCTCTTATTTGTTTGGCTTCCATCACATGTAAAGCCTACAACTTTTGCTACTCCTTCCTCCAGTTACAAAAATTAATTGGATGAATATTTTTGCAAGAATATCCCCAGCATTTCTACTGGCATAAATCGCGACGGGTTGCACCCAGCTTTGCAGGAAGAGAATAAACATGAATACCAAAGCGTGGTTTGCCAGTTGATGTTTATGAGTGTCTGGTGTTAGATCCCCGAAATCAACGAAGCCATCTACTTTAAGTGACGCATTGTTAAACTGAATTTCTTCCCTAAGTTTCACTTCATCGAATATTAATACACCGTATTTATTATTTTCTTCTTCACCTTTGTAGCAATGTGCAATAGCATCAATGGCGTGTGGATTTACTCCATAGGGGCATTTAAGTCTCTTACATAATTTTCTTGGGTGTTTTTCAGAAGGGAGTGGTAGCAATTCATGCTGTAAACAATGTCTGTATATTTTAGATGATTTTATTTTAAGCAATAAACTTTCTAGAATGATTCACTGCTGTACCCCATTCCATTAGGATTCTTAATATTTAATTTTTTAACATGGCATCTACTACTATTTTCTGATTTTTACTGAGACCTGCATTGTCCTTACAATGCAATTCTGTACTTCTAAGTTCGCTTTCTAAAGCGCTGATTCTAGCTTCGGCTGATGACAGACTGACCTTAGCTCGCGTTAACTTCCGATTTACATATCTCAGTTGGTTTTTCAGATATGCTATTGTTTTCTGAGGATCAGAAGCTACAGTTAGTTCTTTATTAGAAGAAAAAGAAGAAGAAGAAGAAGAAGAAGAAGAAGATTGAATATCAACATAATTTGTTCACTTCTAGTTTCCTGAATATCTATCATGCTTCTCTCGGGAAGATAACTTCATATTTTCTCTTTCTTTTACGAGGAATTGTGGATTCTTGAATTTTACGTATTGATCGTTTCCGGAATTTGATAGGCATTGAGAGCTACTTGAGCAGGTTCGGAAAAATATGAGGAACTGCACGTGGTTTTAATTTCCACTTCAGTCTCGGCAATTCAACTTTTTCGTTATTCACAACGAACGCGTCTACTTTAACAATAAAATCGTCTGAGAAATGAAAAGCACAAATAGAACTTGTTCGCGACAATGGCCTGTCTTTTCTTGGGATCGCCCCTGCCCATTTATAAAATTCGTCCTTGTTCTTAAGAGGGGTGAAAAAGTGTTTATTGGCTGCCTTTCCGCCATATCCCGCTCTACAACCCGGAACAAAACACGAAGGCATTGCTTCAAATATAACAAGACAAGAACATAATAATCTCGTCCTTTAATAAATAAATCGTGAGAGCTACTCACTGGTCACTCGTGTACGAATAATTGCAGATTAGTTTATTGGCACTTAAAGTATTTAATGCATTTAATTACACTAAAAAAGCAAACGAAATGAACGAACACTCTACTGCTTCTTTTATGGATATTCGCTTCCAACTGAGCAATACCGATCGCAGCGCCACTAATTCCCTTGGTCATCGTCGACAATGCTGAACAGATAGGAGTGCGCACACTTCTTCTTTCTATTCGTTATGTCCTGAATAAAGATGACATAGGAACATTTCACAATAGGCCTACTAGACGAAATAGTTTACCTATTTTGCTTGAATCAAAATACAGTACAAAATTTGGACAAAGTCATTCTTCATATTTTGGTGCAAGATTATATAGAGTGTCCCAATAACAACGCCGGATTTAATAATGTGATTAAATGCAACACAAACAGGTAACAAAGAAGATAGTTGTGTCGCCAACCCAACAATAACAAGATATTGTTGGGATATTGCGCCACTGTCTTGTTGGTTTGGCGGCACTGTTATCTATTTTGTTATCTGTTTTGTTACATTTATTCACATTATTAAATCCTCGTTCTTGTTGGGACACTCTTTATAATCAGCTTATTGAAATAATTTCAGAATTAAGTAACCATAATGATAAAATTTTCAGTAAGAGAATTAGGTCTAAATATTATATTGTGTTAAATTGCAACTAAATATTAAATATTTTTCTTTTCTTTTTCAATTACTATTTTTTGTTTCACAATTTCTACTTAAAATTTCACTGACTACCAATAACTTATTTACTGTGTTAATGTTATAAAATACCTGGGTAACTATTTCGACGTGGTTTTCCTCATTTTCCGAAGTCTTGCGCTATCTTCTGGTTTCCTGTTGTGGTGAGGTGGGTTCATTATTGTGTTCAAAAGGGTGTGTGTTTTGAAATCCAGTTGAATATTCAGGATGTGTTGTGAGTGTGTTGCAACGACTGGAATTCCTCAAGGAACAATATTAGGTCCCCTACTTTTTCTAGTGTTTATAAATGATCTTGCACCCCTTATAAAAGATGTAGGTCATCCCATATTATTTGCAGATGACACAAGTATAGTAATTACAGCCAATAACTCCAACACATTCCAATCTCCAACAGAGGAATTTCTCTTCAAAATATGACTGGTTCTCAGTCAATAAATTGGTATTAAATTGTAACAAAACTAGCATAATTCAATTTAAATCCTGTCCAAATTCAACGTCGCAAATTTCTAGCGCAATAATTAATAATAGATCCCTATTAGAAACAACAACAACCAAAATTCTTGGCTTAGAAATCGATAATGTGTTAAATTGGAAAAATCATATTAAAGAAATTACCCCCAAACTAAATTCGGCTTGTTTTGCTATTAGATCTATGCATAAGATAGTAAATATCAATACCTTAAAAACAATATACTTCGCATACTTCCACTCGGTAATGAGTTTTGGAATAATATTCTGGGGAAATTCCATAGATAGTAACAATATATTTCTATTACAAAAAGAGTAATTAGAATAATAGTAAGTGCCAAATCTAGGGAATCGTGTAGGACTATTTCCAAAAAACTACAAATAATGCCCATGGCTTGTCAGTATATCTTTTCATTAATAATCTTCCTTGTATGCAATCGTGAAAACTTTGTAACTAATCCAACAGTTCATAGCATAAATACACGTCAAAAATGACTTTCATACTCCATCGGCAAGTCTATCATGCTATCAAAAAGGAGTGCGTTATATGGCAGTAAAAATTTTTAATAGCCTCCCTATCGATATAAAAAATGAAACTCAAAACATAAAATTATTTAGGGCCAAATTAAAGAAGTACCTAATTTCTCACGCCTTCTATTCTGTAGGTGAATTCATGACATTCAATAACACTTCATGAAATTGATACTAACACTTCGTGTTGTACTAGTATACTATATTGTAAACCTCTTCTGTATACATTGCATCTAGACTGTGACTATAAATCAAGATTTTATAATAGTATTAAGTTTTTTACTTGTTCCATATTCTAGCTGTAAAGCAATGTATGAATACCATGGAATCTTAACAAATACAATACAATACAATACTTCTACATTGGACAGACTGGAAGATCATTCCAAACACGTTACAAGGAACATAATATCACAGCCATGACCAAACCACACAACAATTTATTGTACGCAAAACACAACACAAACTCCAACCACAATTGCAACAACATGTCTGTCTGTCTGTCTATTGGTGAGGTCGAGACGTGGATAGGAGGATAATATAAATATGGATTTGAAAGAGGTGAGATATGATTGTAGAGACTGGTTTAATCTTGCTCAGGATAGGGACCGATGACAGGCTTATGTGAGGGCGGCAATGAACCTCCGGGTTCCTTAAAACCATAAGTAAGTAAGTAGGTAAGTATATATATAATTGGCTTCAAATATAGTTGAAAATATTGAGAAAGGAAGCTCGAAATGGAACTGTCTACTTATGCGCAGGATTTTGATTGTAATTATGTAAATTAAATGAGGCAGCTGCTAGTTTTTCGTGGAAATATATACTGTCATGTCTGAAAATACGTCATGTTGTAATGAACTGGTATAAAAGCACACGATTTGTTGCGTCTGTCTGGAGAAGTATTTGCATTTCGCAGCGCTCGCGTCTGATGCCTCAATTTGGAGCTTGTAATGAGGCAGCCAATGAAATTGCACATGCTGAAGTGCTCGATAATTCCCCAGCGGTGCAATTAATTTCGAGAGAAGCGGCTGTCTCGCTCACTCTGTGTTTGTTATGCCCTTCGAAGAGACGTGGTCCAGCTTCTTTGTTATCACAGGAAGAGTACCTGACACCAGTAGGCTACATCGCGACAGACATTCGTCTTAACGAAGTTTGGTTTATTGCCGCAGTCTCTATTGTTGATTCGTGTCTAATTTCCTGGAACAATTTTCGTCAATGAAAAGTAGATTGCCATGAGCTTCCTTTACTTAGAGTTTCAAATATATTTAGTATAGGAAACTATGAAACTTAAAAAGAACACGTCTTCTCTCTTTAAAGACATTCAACGTTGTCTGAGCTTGTAATTCGGGTTTTCTCGACGTACAGTCTTGAAAAAAGTTTTGTCGCACAAATAGTTGATAAGTTCCAAAAATGAGGCAGTGCGCATGATCAAAGGACGAGCAACCTGGTTCACAAGAGAAGGACTAGTTGAGGTAATAAAATTAAAATAGTGTCGTTGTATGTCTGATCATTGCCTTCTTTCTGCGACTCATAAAGTATCTGTGCGACAAAACTCTTCTCTAAGACTGCACATAGCCTACTAGACGGACATGTACGAGCTCATACAAAGGTCATTTCAAACTTCAAAGCTTTATAATATTATAATATTTCGGGTAGAAAAACATAACATCACTGTGTTAGTCAAATAATGGTCCATTGCTGTGGAACGAGCTGGCCCGGATTCAATTCCTTGTTGGAGCAAGTTAGACTTACTTCAATGAGTTTTTCCCCGAGGTTTTACCTCAACCAAACGAAGCAGAATTGCTGAGTAACTCTCGGCGTTGGACCTCGGACTCATTTTTATTATACCTTGCTTTTTGACTATATCATGCAGGCTTTGCTTAATGGTAAGTTTTAGTTGCCATGGTAATATTTTACACTGCATAAGTACAATAATTAGGACATAGTTAAAATGCAAGGAAATAGTAATATGCGTTACAAGAGCGGTATGTTGATGTTTTCATGTTCGAGGAAAAGATTGAAAAAGCGAAACGTAGTTGAGCTTTTTTAATTTCCGAGAACATGAAAACAAACATACCGCTCGTGTATCGTACATTATTTTGTGCGAAGATCGTTTATTACATACCTGAAAGACGAATTTCTAATTAGTTGCAATGAAATCTCCATGTTGGTTTCTGTTTAATGACGCCAACTTCGGAACAACAAAACATCTTTTTCAACATTGTTGCAGTAAAATGTTTTCTGTGTTTACTATACTCCAGCAGGCCGTGATATACGTCTGTCTTTTTTTTCCCCCAGTCTATGATGAGTCCGGAATCTTGTTGATTTTTTCACGGCTTCCTTAATGTTACTTGCATTATAAATGCAGTAACTTTTGTGGTGTTGTAGAGTTTACTTAATTTTTGCAAATATTTAAAAACAATAATTAACAGTGCAATTTAGGTGAAATTGCAGTGGTAAGTTTCCAATTTATAATTATTACTATATTGAACGTCTTTAAAAATAATATGTTAAAAGCCTAAAGCAGTAAAATGAATATGACGCTTAAGCGGTCAGAATAGGGAAATTGTTATGTGTGTTACGTTGGGAATACTGAATGTGGTATTTCACACTTACCGCGTATTGGTTTTGTGCGGAAAGCAAGCAAATACGCACGATCTCGCATAAAAGTTTTTGATGTCGCTTTAGGTAGAGAATCAAACAATGAGGTTCAGTTTTTACGAAACATTAGGAATAATTCCACCGTTCTTTCGTTCAACAAATACCATTATTTCTGCGACACCATGCACAGGCATATTGTTGGAAAGTGTGTAGGCCTACTGATGGCACCATAGTCAAGCTCAATAGAGAAGTGAAGCCACATTATACAGTGACTTTCAAATCAGGATGACTTCGTTAAATTAAATCCTGGGATTCGTTTTCTGACCAAATTCTGCAATTATGTGTCAACTGCACCACTAAGAAAGAAGTATGCTTCGTCTGTGCAGACAATAGTTATTGTGTTGTACCTCTGCTGACACAAATAAAGCAAAATCATAATCATTTCTCACTACCTTTATAATGATATTGAACCGGGTTTATCCTAAATTTAATGATAGAACCATAACTTTAAAGTTCAAAATTCTTTAACGATTTAAGGGGTTAAGTACAGCTTACAGCAGTAAAATTTTTGGAAATATTCAACATTTTTTCCTCCATTACTGTATCTTGTACAGTAATGAAAATTGATATGTCTAAAACATTGTCTTTCTGCTATATGGAAAAAAATATTTTTACGACTTAAAAAAATTACGTACATTTATTTTTTCAAAATTAAAAATGGTGGTAGTTCACTGTGCAGTGATGAAGTATTTCCCTCATAACTTGTTAACTTTTTCATGTTCTCTCCTTCTTATTTTACTGCTGAAACTCATGTTTACAATATCATGCTTTTTCAAATACATTCGTTAATAAATAATATTTTTTTTATTTTGTATTAGAAGAAAATACTGATATTTGACCATTTTTAAAACAAATTTATTTTTTATCAGACAATCTGTCAATGATAGAGGAGTGATCTTGCGTCATATTGTAGATATGACATGTATAGATACACACAAAAAATTTCATCACAGAATGTTGGATAGTTTTTGAGTTATGTGGGAAAAACTTCATCATTGCACAGTGAACTGAATTTTGAAAAAAAAAAATGTAAATAATTTTTTTTAATAGTAAGAATATTTTTTTTCATATAGCAGAAGGACAGTGTTTTAAACGTACCAATTTTCATTATTGTACAATATACAGTAATGGAGAAAAAATGTTGAATATTACCTAACCCCTTAATGAACAAAAATTAACAAATGAAAAGCCTATTACTTACTCAGGAAGTTTTTTTTATCTGTCTTAAATATCTATATCACCTTAAAGTTTCAAGTGACTTTTGAATGATCCTATACTATAAATTCTTTGACATAAGATCAGCATAAAGTCAGGCCTCCATGCAAGACAGCTATAGGAAAATGTTTTAGTGAGATGTCACATATAATTGCGACATTCACTGAATCCATTAGAGCATGATGGATTCTCATCTTCCTTCATTCTACTGTAATAGTGTAAGAGTTTGTTGCGCAGTGAGCTTGCTGAATATTATAGCACTGCCAAAACCACCACTGCTAGGAATCTCAGCTTTTCTAGTGGTCACTATGATTTCCACTAGTTGTAAGGGTTCAGGACTGATCAAGAGCGGCATGTTAAAGAATCCTGGCTCAAGAAAAACTTGTCGGCCATTTCTCGCCAATGTCGAATATCGACACTGCGTCGTTCAATTATGTACTGCTGATAGTACTAATGCCAGTACCGCTACTATCACCGACCGAGGAATGTGTATTTTAAAATACTTGAATACAATATATAACATTCTCGTAATCACTGGAGAAGCTTGTACAGGTTCTAAAACTCCTCCGATTCCAACTCCACCACTTATATGCACTCCACTTCCAACTTGAGCACAACTACCTACTGTGGCCCAAGTATCTACCATCGTTTTTTCTCCTATAGTGTTAATATAACTAAGTTATAGATACCTAGTCATAACTACATATAACTAAGTATTCAAGTAATATAATACTATTAAAAGTTGTGTAAACAAGATGCAGAATTTTAAAAATCCTTTCAAGAGAACATTATAAAATTATCACACCGGAACCATCCCCTTGAATAGTCGCATGCTGTAAAGTGCATTAAGGAAAATGGTACAAAATATATTTGCTACTAATTGAAACAAAAAGGCACAAAACGGACTTACAAAATTCGTTATAATACGTCATTAAATGTGGAGGTTGCGAACAAAACCGATCATTTCCAAAATTGTATTTTTTTTTTTCAGGAAGTAGGAAAAACTGTATAGAGTCTTCACTTTATCCCAAAGTGAACGACAATTTTATGTGCCGTGCATGTTACGTCCGTTGTTCTAATGTTGTCATGATTTTATTAATTTTCTGTGCATTTTATAGACAAAAATGTTTTGGAAATATCCGGTTTCGTTTGGAAATATGAGGGAAATGTTCACTTTTGTTCTTAAAAAAAGCTATTTGATATTTATAACAGTAAACCATACACGTCACTTGCATCAACTGTATCATGGAGTAACAAATATAACATTACATGGTAATTATGTAGTAAGCATCGGCCAGACAATCTTCCATCAATAGGGGTCCAGAGCACATTGGCTTACATTACCAAATATATATGAATAGGCGTCCACACCTGTGGAGTAACGTTTAGCGCCTCTGACCGCGAAACCCGGTGGCCCGGGTTCGAATCTGGTTCGGAGCAAGTTACCTGGTTCAGGATTTTTCCGGGGTTTTCCCTGAACCCAATATGAGAAAATTCTGGGTAACTATCGGTGCTAGATCCCGGACTCATTTCACCGGCATTATCACCTTCATTCCATTCAGACGCTAAATAACCTGAGATGTTGATACAGCGTCATAAATAACCTACTAAAAATATATATACATATTATATATACATATATATACACACATTGGTATATTTTAATTAATTCCTGAAAATTTTGTGCATTTTGTGAGTCCCTTTACATTCTAACGGGAAAATATGTGTCCAGGACCTCTTATTGTGCGAAGATGGCCGGTACTTACTACATAATCGCCCATAATTACCGTAATACTTATACAATAATTTCAATTGAAAAACATATTTTATCTCAACTATGTGAATGCACATTACATGAAAATAAAAATATGAATTGAATAGCTCATCTCCCTAGATATCCTTCGTAAATATAATTTTAATTGTGTATATAATTGTTATTGTGTATATAATTGTTTATTGTGTACATAATTGTATTGTGTATCTAATTGTATTGTGTATTGTATAATTGGATTTTGTATTTTAATTTTACTGTGTACTGTTTATATTGTTTATACCACTACCAGTGCTTTTCCACTTGCAGTGTAAATAAATACATACATAAAATAAATATGACACCTTTACAATAACGGAAATTTCAATTAGAAATAAGATATTATTATTCTTGCACATAGAAGTGGAAATAATCGATTTTGAATGGATTGGTAATTGCAAAACATATAGAATGTTGGAAATGTCCGTTACAAAAAAGACAATGAAAATATTGATATTAGTGTGATAGGCTATGAAATTATCCGATTTCGATTGAAAATACAGATTTTACCAGATTGTTTCTCATGGAAATGATTGAGTTAGAACAAAAACAGTAATGTAATTAAAAAATGCCTCTCTAAACATAACGAAATTGTAAAAAAAAAAAAAAAAAAAATTGTTTTTTCTTTGGGGTGAAATGACCGGTTTTGTTCGCAACCACCACAAATAGCCTTTTGTCAGGCTCTCAGAACACAAGTGCTCGACCCGCCTTTCTGAGGTTTTTCAATTCCCCCATCTGCTAGATCTACAGTGACAACCGCAGTATGGCATGTAGGTCGTTTGTCAGCCCCTAACAGAATATGTCTGTCGTGACTCAGTCGTACGTCCTTCCTTGGTAGTCAAAGTGATTATGTGAATAGGGAATCCACCCCCGACAAGAAGGCTGGAGGTACTTCTTGAGGTAGAAAATTGAAAGTAGTATTGTTGGTTGAAATCTGGATTATTAACACTGTAGAACGAAATACCAATGCTTTATTAACGCGGGAAAGGTGAGTGTCGGGTGCAAGTCAGAAAAAAACCACAAGTTTTCCCTTAAAGATTCAATAAGACGAATGACAGTAGACCTGTCGAAAGATGAAATGAAAAATGCAGAGATAATTCTACTATTGAACTTCACTCGACATTTTATTGATTCGAGATGGCCGATCGAGAAACGGGAAGTAATTTCTACTGTCGACCTCCAGACTGAATCGTAATGATTCGCGAGGGACAAGAGCAAAAGTGGGGCGGTACTATTATCGACTCTCAGTCGGAATCGTATTGGTTCGTAATAGCCGGTCTCAAAATGGGCAGAAACTTCCACATCGGTCTGAGATGGAATCCTAACTATTCCTCATGGTCAACAGCAAAATGGGATGCGACTGCTATCGACACACATTCGGAATCCTAATGATTCGTCATGACCGACAGCAAAAGTGGGGTACTACCGTTATCGACTCTCAGTCGGGATCGTAATGATTCATCATGACCGACAGCAAAAGTGGGGTGCTACTGTCATCGACACTCAGTCGGAATCGTAATGATTCATCATGACCGACAGCAAAAGTGGGGCGCTACTATTATCGACACTCTGTGGGAATCGTAATGATTCATCATGATCGACAGCATACGTGGGGCGCTACCGTTATCGACACTAAGTCGGAATTGTAATGATTCATCATGATCGACAGCAAAAATTGGGCGCTACTGTTATCGACACTAAGTCGGAATCGTAATGATTCATCATGATCGACAGCAAAACTTGGGCGCTACCGTTATCGACACTCCGTCGGAATCGTAATGATTCATCATGATCGACAACAAAAATTGGGCGCTACTGTTATCGACACTCCGTCGGAATTGTAATGATTCATCATGATCGACAGCAAAAATTGGGCGCTACTGTTATCGACACTAAGTCGGAATCGTAATGATTCATCATGATCGACAGCAAAACTTGGGCGCTACTATTATCGACACTAAGTCGGAATCGTAATGATTCATCATGATCGACAGCAAAACTTGGGCGCTACCGTTATCGACACTCCGTCGGAATCGTAATGATTCATCATGATCGACAACAAAAATTGGGCGCTACTGTTATCGACACACCGTCGGAATTGTAATGATTCATCATGATCGACAGCAAAAATTGGGCGCTACTGTTATCGACACTAAGTCGGAATCGTAATGATTCATCATGATCGACAGCAAAACTTGGGCGCTACTATTATCGACACTAAGTCGGAATCGTAATGATTCATCATGATCGACAGCAAAACTTGGGCGCTACCGTTATCGACACTCCGTCGGAATCGTAATGATTCATCATGATCGACAGCAAAAGTTGGGCGCTACTGTTATCGACACTCAGTCGGAATCGTAATGATTCATCATGATCGACAACAAAAATTGGGCGCTATTGTTATTGACACTAAGTAGGAATCGTAATGATTCATCATGATCTACAGCAAAAGTGGGGCGCTACCGTTATCGACACTAAGTCGGAATCGTAATGATTCATCATGATCGACAGCAAAACTTGGGCGCTACCGTTATCGACACTCCGTCGGAATCGTAATGATTCATCATGATCGACAGCAAAAGTTGGGCGCTACTGTTATCGACACTCAGTCGGAATCGTAATGATTCATCATGATCGACAACAAAAATTGGGCGCTATTGTTATTGACACTAAGTAGGAATCGTAATGATTCATCATGATCTACAGCAAAAGTGGGGCGCTACCGTTATCGACACTAAGTCGGAATCGTAATGATTCATCATGATCGACAGCAAATGTGGGGCGCTACTGTCGTAGACACTAAGACGAAATCGTAATGATTCGTCGTGATCGATAGCAAATGTTGGGCGCTACTGTCATGGACACTAAGTCGGAATCGTAATGATTCGTCTGATCGACAGCAAATGTGGGGCGCTACTGTCATAGACACTAAGACGAAATCGTAGTGATTCGTCATGATCGACAGCAAACGTTGGGTGCTACTATCATGGACATTAATTCGGAATCGTAATGATTCATCATGATCGACAGCAAAAGTTGGGCGCTACTGTAACCGACACTCAGTCGAAATCGTAATGATTCGTCATGACCGACAGCAAATGTGGGGTGCTACTGTCATGGACACTAAGTCGGAATCGTAATGATTCGTCATGATCTATAGTAAAAGTTGGGCGCTACTGTAACCGACACTCAGTCGAAATCATAATGATTCGTCATGATCTACAGCAAAAGTTGGGCGCCACTGTCATTGACACTAAGTCGGAATAATAATGATTCGTCATGACCGATAGCAAAAGTTGGGCGCTACTGTAACTGATAATCAGTCGAAATCGTAATGATTCGTCATGACCGACAGAAAATGTGGGGCGCTACTGGCATAGACACTAAGTCGGAATCATAATGTTTCGTTATGATCGACAGAAAAAGTTGGGCGCTACTGTTACCGACACTCAGCCGAAATCGTAATAATTTGCTATGGCAAAGAGTAAATGTGGGACTCTACTATTATCGACACTCAGTTGGAATCGTAATGATTCGTCATGATCAACAGCAAAAGTGCGGCGCTACTGTTATTGACACTCAGTGGGTATCGTATTGATTCGCGATGGCCAAGAGTAAAAGTGGTGGGCTACTATTATCGATATTCAGTCGAAATCGTAATGATTCTAGATGGTCGACAGCAAAATTGGGGAGCTACTGTTATCGACATTCAGTTGGAATCGTAATGATTCGCGATGGCCAAGAGTAAAAGTGGAACGCTACTGTTATCGACACTCAGTGGGAATCGTATTGATTCGCGATGGCCAAGAGTAAAAGTGGGGCGCTACTGTTATCGACATTCAGTCGAAATCGTAATGATTCTGGATGGTCGACAGCAAAATTGGGTAGCTACTGTTATCGACACTCAGTCGAAATCGTAATGATTCGTCATGATCGACAACAAAAGTGCGGCGCTACTATTATCGATACTCAGACGGAATCGTAATGATTCGTCATGACCGACAGCAAAAGTGAGACGCTATTATTATCGACATTCAGATGAAATCGTAATGATTCGCGATCGCTGACAGCAAAAGTGGGGCGCTAGTGCTCGTCGCTTCTCAGTCGCTCTCAATGCTGTATCTTCGTCATCAGGACTCAATTCAGCTCCATCAGTTCAAATAGAACGAAGTAAGTAATGAGGTAGGAATTGAGGGTGGTGTCTTTGCTTAAAATGAATGAGGAGTGGACCTGGTCAGGAGTCTAAAACAAGGATTGAGTGCTTGTCGCTGCTCAACTCGTTCACGATGCTGAATTTCGGTTTTAAAGTAAGATAATTCAGCTCCATAAACTAAAATTGGAAAGAGTTTATGGGAAGCTTAACTCTGGCTTAAGATGAGTTTTGGGGTAAGTCAGAGTCGAGAGCCTTGTACATACAAGTTGTTGCCCTCGCCCCTCCCAATCGTGTCGCCGAGAGTCATTTGAATGCCATCTCTGTTGAATTCCCGAGAAAAATTCTGATTTTGTAGGAGACGCGCAGTGTCCGCCCCTGTTCAAACCAGTGAGGTGGAGAGGAATTGAAAAACTTTGTAGAATGGCGCGGAAAGTTGTATTTTCTGTGCCCAATGCGGAATTGTCAGCAAATATTGATGAACTAGGACTGCAAGAAAATTGACGTCAAATCATAAGAAAAGTGCACTTATGAGTGATTCTAAAAATAAAACTATCACTTTATATTAACGAATCTCTCAGGATACAGAAAATGAGACCACGATACTCCTTGATATGTGTAATTGGTCAGTCTTGAAAAATACTTCTACAACTGCGCAGGTTGCTTGAATAGGTTTAGCTACAATCTGTACTTCATCTGCGGGATAGTAAATGACACAGGTCGCAAGTGTGCATGAGGGCCTGGGATCAAGTCGTATTCATTTCACTTTTTGTTTTAAATTAATTTTAATATGTTCTAACGTTTTGGCACTGTTCCCCCGCACTACACATACATACTGTACACATAAAAAGTGGAATTCCACTGAAAATGGGTCAGCATGTTGTTCACCTAGACATGAGAAAATACATAGGTTCTTAAAATGTGATTAAACTTAGAAAACTTCCTTCGATTTTCTTGTTCTTCCTCTTTGAGGAATTTATCTCCATCCAGAATATAACGATCGCCCAGATCTCAGTACTTTTCAACCCATATGCTAGGAGATTCTCAATAAGACTGAAGGGACGACTAGTCCTCAAGTTGCCAGACCTCCACCCAAGGAAACACAGGACATATTGTAAACTAAAATATCATATTGTCGTACTTTTAGACCCATATATGAAGTATTTCAATGGCTGGTTTGCACTTAGCTCACCCTCGTTTTTACTTCGTTTCCAGCTTTGTTTGTGAAAACCTTTTGGCCTCACGAGATATTTGCAGTCTCAGTCGAGATGATTTCTCTCAGAAACATCAAACATTATGGAACTGATAGAAAGATACAAATGCTATCTGGCCGGTCTGAAGCTCTTTCATGTGCCATAAGACTACGACGTCACTTCCTTTCCGAAGACAGTGATAATAAGAAAATTTATCACTCTTTGAAAATATTTCGTTCTCGACCAATTTCGATCTCACAAACTTCACATTTGAATCTAATGAGAGTATTCGGAGAATAGGAAAGAAATCTGCTATCCTCCGGAACTCTCCAATTTCCCTTATTACTGCAAGAAACCTTGTTCTTTCTGTCAGCCGAAGTATTTAAGTTCATTCGGCGACAATGAGTGACAGTCATACACGAGCACTTTGGCCTTTGGAAAACCCTCCTCTACTGAGGTACTCCTGAAGTTAAGCATCCTCCTTAGGTATTTTCTACGAGATTTGTCTGTAACCACTGTACTGCGAACGACGATTATATCATCGCAAGACCATACAGGGCTGAGTCCCTATGAAGATGAGATAAACTTTACAAGAAATTGAAGCCTGATCTTTCGTTATGTCATTATTCCCTATTATATTATCTTACGGAAGTTTTCGACATTGGCAATGGGACATCCGTCTTAACCCATCCCCTTTAAACTCTCAGTGTATGCAGTCCGCAGTGCATTCTGAATCTGCGGCTAGAGCCCTGTATCCGCACAGCAAAGCCGTCGTCCGCACAGAAGCTGGCTTTCGGCTTACTTGAAAGCATAGTAAAAAGGGAATTTCATATAATATACATATTGATCTTATATGAAATTCTGTTTTTACTATGTAGGCCTACATATTGACCTTACAACACTCTGATTTTCGTTATGTTAATATATTTAGTTATTACCCATATTTCATATAGGCCTAATACATTGCATTTCATATTAACTTTTCTTAATCTCGCCAATCTTTTGCTGTTCGAAGATTGTCCTGTAAAGTCTTTGGTCCACTTTCTATCATCAATTGTTCATATTTTGCTTCATTATATTTCACGGATTTCAAAGTTTCAGTCCTTTTCCTTCGAGCTCATACTTTATTTTCGAGGGCTGTCTAAAATGTTTTGCGTAAAACTGACCACTAAACATGTTCCATTCATTAAAGATTTGCATATAGTAGGGCATAGAACATCTTTAACAAATTGGTGGCGATGTTAAGTTTTGGTTTAAGTTTTATAATCATCATTAACTATCTTGGATTAAGCTTTCCGGCCTGTTTCGTTTCAGGCTGAAAGCTGGTTTCTCCACCGCTATATTGGTCGTCCTTAGTCTCTCAGGTAGCCTATTGTTTGGTATCATATTCATGTCATAAGGTTCTTAATGGGACTGAGTTTGCTTTCAGTTGTAATTTTTAAAATTGTTCTATCACAAATTGGGAAACATCGGAGCACCTAGGTCTTGAATGCAACAAAAATTGCAGCAGCGTCATTGTAAGAAACACGACTTTTAAGTTCGAATCGGAAGAAAATTCTGACAATTGCTCTTGTCCTTTCCCGGGAAAATTATTTTATGTCAGAGTGATTTTTTTTTAATTAAATGTTTTGCTTCTTTCTATATATTCAAAATCTAAAGGCTTCTACAGGGACATCATTTTATTTTTACTAACATTTTTAATATTAACTTGCCTATACCTCTGGACCAACGACGTTTACTATCTCATTCCACGACTGAGTTCTATGATACAGGCGTAATATACAAACAAATCACTTTACTAGGTATAGGAGGGAACATAAGTAGTTCATCCATTTACGTAAACGAGGAAATATTGCGCTTTTGAGTTTGATCATTGTCATTAGGTTTTTGTTTAATCAAAATACAATACAGTATTGACAATGAGTGTTTTTACTCACGAACTGAGCTGTCCATGTGGAAGTATTCATTATGCAGTGTATATTATACTGTCTACAGCACATTAGCGTACAATATAGAGAATGAAGTTAAATTGAGAAATAATCATAATAAGGATATTTAAACACATTTTTTTTAAATGGTGGCCGTTCATTTCGATACGGGCTTCAGTTCTAATGTGCATATTATCGCACTATAGACTATTGTACCTAATCCCAATTATCAGTTTCGTTCTTCGTACTAGTAACTCATGTTGAAATAATTCTGTACCTACTCTATAAAAGGGTACCTTACGTACTGTAAATTCAATCTTCACTTCTGCCCGATCCGAAAAGATAAAATTACTCAGACATACTATCTACTGTCCGTCCAAGTGGTTATGTCGTAGGGTCGTAGAAAAGCAGGAAATCACGTGGCAATTAATTACTTAACGAGGCCCTTTTATTTTAGTTATTTTAACAGTTGTATAACATTACGTAGACGTCCAATTCCTAACAGAAATTAATGTTCTCAAAGAGCTAAGACAGCCCAGCCACTAGCTGGCGAATAAAAGCTGGTGGGCCAAACCGGGATACGACATAGGCAAATGGACGACAGTACCTTGCGAAAATGATTCAATATTGAAAGCTCTTTCGTCACTGGAAAACGCGAACATATTTTTGGAACGAACTGTTTATTATGACCGTAAGGCTACTATGACTGTAAATGCGGTCTTGGATCCGTGTGAAGGACGGTTGAACTTCATTAGTATAAGGAGTGGGAGTGAAGTACATTAAAAAACTCAGGTACAATAAAAATTGAAGTAAAAATAAAATGATGTCCCTGTACAATTTTCAAGGTATCAAGCCGAAAAATGTACGGGATTTAAAAACCTAAAAATGGCAGATATACGAGTATAGACAAGACATGCAAGCCAAGAAAAATTCCTCGGCCAGTGGTCGGCATTTTATACCTTCAGCCTTTCTACAGTGATCGCAGCAAACCTACCTAGCTCATTCACCTCACATGCCAGGGATGTCAAACGCCTGCACTGCGTGTTCTCAAGAACCCGCATAACATATCCTTAAGAGTGATGATTGTACTTTCTCTTGCTAATAAGTGTTGGAACCCCTGCGGTGGCTGAGTAGTCAGACATCCGGCATATCACGCAAGCGGCCCGAGTTCGAGTACCGGTCAGTCTGGGGTTTTGCATTGAAAAATTCATAGTGATACTTGTGGCGAACAAGGTTGTAGTTGGGGTTTTCTCGAAGTTTCCCCGTTTTTCCCCATATTAGGTATATATATAATTGCATCAACATTTCTCCATTTCGTCACTATTCCATAGTATTCCCTGATCGCCGACTGGCGACGCACGGAGGTGGCTGGCCTAGTAACGAGTGGGCTTGCCTACTCGAAACCTGAGTACGCAGCGAACCTCAGTTTAGTCAGCCGGTGTGGGTTTGAGAAAGCGCCTTGCTTGAGGGTTAGCGCAATAGATCGTAACAGGTCGTAGTGCTGGGTCATAGTGTCTCTTTCCCATAAAAGCCATTCCATTCTAACCTTGTTGAATTCGTATTATTTATAGTATGAGCACGTAATTCTGCGTTTTGACATCCCTGTCGTATGCTAAACCTGCCGGTGCAGGTGAACTCTAAGTTGGCGGTTGAGAAGTCGCGTTCGACTTGTACTAAATAGACTACATTTGCCGACGGTTTCCTTAGACGATCTCATTCCTGTTAAACTTTGTGTCTGAGATAACAAAAACATATTCTAACAAGTTCAGAAAAATTAGAGAATATGCTAAAATTTTAAGCTAAATTTAAGTACTATTTGAAAACACAATATATTCTGGTTCCGCGGGCCACAGATTGGGAACCGTTGTGTTGTTTATGCAGATGGAAAAAGAAGATGTTTGTTTCTCTCGATATTCCATAGCCTGTGTTACAGTATATAAAACTCTCTTAATGTTAACCTTATTTTTATTATTATCACATTGTTACGTTATTATATCCTGTGCTACTATTCATTTTTATGCTCTGTCATACTACATTATGTTATGTTTATTTTAACGTTACTTTAGGTTTGTTTTTTTTTTTCTGTTAGCTTAAGTTCATTTTATATTTGAGTTGCATTTTGTTTATGTTATATTATGTTGTTTTATGCTTCTGTTATTAAATTTGAAATTGTATTGTATGTGTTTATGTTGTCACATTGCGTCTCTTGTGTTGAATTATTGCGGATGTTACGTCGTATTTCTTGTATTAGTTTTGTGAGCTGTAAATTCATATTGTTGTATTCCGTTTTGTTGCGTTGAGTATTTATCTGTTACATTATGGTTTGGTTGTATTTGTGTTGTGCTTTTGGGTCCGTTTTATTATTATTTTATGCTCAATTGCAATGTGTTGTTTTATGTTACATTAATTTTGTTATGTCTCGTCATTTTCTTGCTTATGTTTTGGTATATTGTTGTTTTCAGATATGTTGTAATTCATTGTGCCATGTTATGTTATTACTTTTATGTTATGTTTAGTTATACACTGTTTTCTACAATTTTTGTTATTTCAACTTGTTGTACTTGAGTGGAACACAAAAAATTAGGTCTTTCATGAGAAAGCTAAATAAAATACCAACATAAAATTGTATGAAGTTTAGTAATTGCAATACAGATAAAAGTACATAAAACGTAGCACTATTACAGATAGGAGAAATGCAAAGAGGTAAAATCTACTTTGACGATAATTTGCTTATTATTCATTAAAATAGTGTGGATATAGTAAATGCAATCTAAAACGCCATTATTCATTATTGAATAGACTGTACACGTCGATTTTTGTACACTGAAGATCCGGATTCAGATTTCGGCAAGTTCAGGTGAATCTTGTGACTGAAAGAGATGGTCTTGGGATAGGTTATCTCGGGTACTTCCTCTTCCATTGCCATCGTTCCATCAAATCTCCATCGCCACTTTATTATTACCTCCTATGAGAAAAAGCAGACCTAACATAACCTCTGGCACATGAAAGGAGTCTACATCCCATTCAACTGCTTGATCCTATAAAAGGCGAAATAAATAAATAAATAAACAAATAAATAAATTAGTAAGTAAGTAAATATATATATATATAAGTAAATTAATTAATAAGTTAAAAAGAACACCTTTTAGAAATGGGTATCCATGCATTACATTTTACGTTGTTCAATTACAAACTTTCAGGAAAAGAAAAAGCTGGGACGTCCAAGGAAAAGGTAAAATGGCATCCTAAAAATAGTCGATAATATAGGCTAGAGTGGCATAAATCGCACCGCTTCCTAAATGGCACCACTGCTAATTTGAAACAAGTTACTGTAGTACTGTGGCATTTAGTGGTATTGTTGCAATCTACCATATGAACTTCCACCATGTCACTTGATTTCTGTCACTTCTTTGTGTCTGCAGCTTGGTGATAGTGTATCTAATATAATCGCTCAGGTGGATGTATATTTAGCTAGCATTTTGTAATTAAATAACGGATTTGTATGCAAAGGAATCCATAAACTTAAGATGTTACTGGTTTAAGGAAATATTGACGAATATTTAACTTTGTACGATTTTCGAACTTGTGGCGATTATAGGTTAGAATGAAGGAAATAATAACTTATGACGTAGTTTCTCAATACGCACCACTTTGTAGGTGCCTAATTCGCACCGGTGCGGTATGAGCAATTGTAGCAATTCTATCCTTACAAAAGAAGTCCCCCAAAAACTTTAGCTAAACAAGGAATGCACCAGGTGGGTGCAATATCAAATGGTGAGAAGGGCGTTAATACAACAAGTGTATGTTGTACAAACGCACCAGGTATTTTGTGCCACCTATGATAATTTTTAAACGTCAAAGAGTGCTTCATACATATCAGACGGTGCTTCTTCAGGATCGTTAGTTGTTTGCTCTGAGTCAGGTTACATCAACAGTGAACTATTTGTCGAATAGCTCAAACATTTTATTTGCCACTAAAACCTGCCATAGAAAAAAAAAATATTGCTTGTGTATGTCCATCTATACGATCCATTCCAAAAAATTAGAAGCTGTTAGCTCTCAGGAAAATGGTGTGCTCTTGCTTCAGCTTCCTCGTCATAATACTCATAGACCCAGCCTTTAGATGTTTCTGTCTTCAAATCATTGCAGACAGCTATATCATGAAGCAATTCTTCGGTGGCTTCGAGATAATCGTGGAGAAAAGGTGACGCAGTTTACAGTCTGAACTACCTGGTGAAGCACATGGCAAATGTGTAACAATAAAAAGCGCATTCAGGCAGTTTAAATGGTAGGTAATTTATGCTCTGTTTTTTTTTTTCAATTTCATTTCAAGAAGCGTTATTCTGTTTCATTAATTTCAATAAACTTGTAATTTTCATTTATTACATTATTCATATTAAATACTGTTCAGTATGTTCAATATTAAAAGCTTTCTTTCATCTTGTTCCCTGCAGATAAAGAGGTGTGATTTAAGAAACCACAGGTGCTATTTAGGAAACTAGCTGCCTAAATGGCACCACTGACAAGTGTTTCGAAAATGTCATTCTAATTAAAAAATATTAAATCAAATTCAATGATTATTTTTACATGAAAGGTAAATGTTCTGGGAATGTATTTCTGTAAAGGAATGTAGAAAATAAAAATGTATTGTTCAATAAAAATTATAAATGCTAAAGTGGTGCGATATATGCAACCTTACCCTATTTATTCGTGATTGCAGTAGACCTTTTATCACTCATATTGTTAATGATGTTGTATTATATTAGCCCTATAGGCCTACTGTATCTTTGTGTTACGTAACTTTATTAATAACACGAATAACACTTTTACATTCACATCAGCAACACATTTAGAACTGAACACATGACTACGTGCATACGAATTCAACCAGAATCGTATAAATTAATTGCCTTTAGAACAGAGGTTAATCTGTGTGTAGACCTATCTACATGCTCCGGATCCTTAAAATGACATTGTACAGATGTACACAGAGACAGACAAAAAACAAGACCCGTCTTAACTGCCAGAGGTCTCGCTCCAATTCCGAGCTTATCAAGCCCCCATGCGGGTTGCATATGCATTATGGCTGTCCTGAAAGGCTCGCATATGTTGGTGAATTCTTTTTCTCCTTTTCTCGCAATATTTCAACGTGTTCTCTTGAAATGATGTTGGTATCGTGTCGAGAGTAGCAAACTCACTTTAATTACTATTTTTTTTTTAGATTATTGTTATTGGTGTATGACTACACGACTACCAAGTTTTGTCGTTCATTTGCTTGTTACAAAACTGTGTAAGGGAGCTGCTATATTATTCGTCTGTATTAGCATAGAACTCTCAAATAAAGAGGAAGAGAAATATATTCTAGGAATAAAGTGCACTCCATCATTTCAAATAATTAACACCATCCACATTACGGCTCACGTGATAGCTGCGGCCCAGAACTTCACGCCGAGATGCTGCTAAATATGAATCCAATTAAAGTTTAAAATAAAAATTGTGGGAATACTTTTTCATTAAACCAATGAACTTACATTTGTTATGAAAGTACGAATGCTAAGTGACTAAAAATATATTTATTTCTAAGAAGTCCAAGCATGAGCGCTTTCGTTGTCTGAAAGAGATGCTGATCTGCAGTTTATAACCGAAACTTCACTGACATTTTTAATTCATAAACTGCGTTTATTGCCTTGTAAATATGAGTAGTTTTATTTCGTGGAAAATTTCTCAAGCTTCACACTATGCTTTATGAATGTACCAAAATAACATCAACAAAGTAGTACAGAGTCCACCGCTGTGGAGTAACGGTTAGCATGTCTGATCGTAAAACGGCGAGCCTGGGTTCGAATCCTGGTTGGGACAAGTTACCTGGTTGAGGTCTTTTACGGGGTTTTTCCTCAACACATCAAGAGTAAATGCTTGGTAACTTTAGGCGCTGAACCCTGGACTCATTTTGTTGGCATTATTATCTTCATCTCACTCAAACGCTAGAAAAAAGTAGCAGTTGATAATGCGTAGTAAAATAACCCAATTAAAAAAATAATATGCCTGCATAAAATTCTAAGTATTTTCCTATGTTGAAGGATTTGCCTTCCATCACTATTATAATATTTACTATCTGTTGGTACTCAGAACCTAATAGCATTATTTTAATTGCATTTACCGGTCTACCAAAGAAAAATGGCTAATTCCCGACTGGACGTGTTTTTTGAGTATTCGTTTCATAACCACAACAGGGATTTAAGTAATACAGGCTAATCCGTTTGGGTATGGATAAAACAAAAACACCGTAAAACATTTACTACTGAACTTTATTTCTTGAAACTTTGTTCATACAAAACAGAAAGATGGGAGATTCCTCAGAGCTCAACATGACCTCCATTGCGCACCCTGCACAACTCATAACGGTGATGCAATTCAGCCCATGTCCGTTGTAACATAACAGGGGTCATTTGTTGAAAAGCTTGAGGAATTTTTACTCTCAGATCATCAATGTTTCTGGATTTCTGTGAATAGACAATGTCTTTAACACAACCCCACACGAAGAAGTCAGAAGGGGTTAGATTTGGGGAGTTTGGGGGCCAAGCAATTGGTCCACCACGACCACACCACATACCACTGAAAGTACCATTTAGAAAATGACGAACCTCCCATACCCAGTGAAGGGGTGCACCATCTTGCTGGAATACAATATTCAAATTGTTGTCCTCCACAAGTTGTGGCAGCAGAAACAACTGCAACATATCCAAATAAGATACATAGAGTATTGTCTTTTCTGCAAAGAAGAATGGTCCATACACTTTATTCCGGCTCACTCCACACCATACATTAACTTTTGGACTTGATCTTTCAAGGTCGTAGAAGACATGTGGATTTTCTCTTGCCCAAATAATGAAGTTGTGGATGTTTACTCTCCCACTGACATGAAAAGTAGCTTCGTCTGTAAATATCCATTTGTTTCAGAAGCCGTCATCATCTTCAATCCGTTGGCATACCATGGATGCAAAAATTGAAACGAGCTTCATGATCCTCATCGCTTAAGGCTTGCGGACGTTGTAAGTGAAATGGGTACAGTTTCAGGTACTTTCGAACAATACGCTGACATAACGTACATTGTACATTCATCTCTGCTGACAGTCGTCTTAAATTTTCGTAGGACTCCTTGTCATGGCTTCAGAAATTCCTGCTTCTCGTACTGGGTTTCGTCTGCGACCTTCTGCATGTTTTTTTTTTTAATACACAACCTGTTTCTACAAATGTTCGATACCACATCATTGTGGAATCGTATTTAGGTACATTACGCACATCATACTCACGTCGAAGTTCCCTTTGAACTCTTTTAACACTCTCAAATTTAGCATACCAAAGAAAACATTTTTTCCCCCTGATGCTATATTTTGTACTCGCTTTAACATCTTTGGTCATATCGCGAGTTAATCTTTGGTTGAAATCCGAAGGCCTGTGTACTATTGTTGAGACTGGTTCTATTGTTGTGAACTAGATGGCGACTATATATGTATTACTGATTTGTTATGAATATGATTTCGGTGATGAATGAGGCCGGTGATATTCAGGGATGTTGTGGCCCGAATTTCCTGGCATTTGCCTTACGGTTGAGGAAAACCCCTGAAAAACCACAACCAGGAAATTCAACCCTACCGGGAATCGAACCCGGGCCCTCTGCGTAAGAGACCAGAATGCTGACCCCTACACCATAGAGGTGGTCATGAACACATTTTTTTAATAATTTATTGATCGATCAGCGCATTTAGCACTATACAGATCATTTTCTAAATAAAATATAAATATAATACATGGCACTGAATTGGTCTCCTCAATGAACAAAAATAATTGTTAAAAAATAATTATTTACATAGGTTGGTGTGATGATAAATTTTGATTATAATATGAGGTCCATTGGAAGTCGGCTCTTGATTCTGGTGGAAAATGTGGACTTCCTTCCGAAAGAGTAGTGGATGGCGCCTGGAACTTTTTCTAGGTTGTTATAGAACTTCTTAGCTTGTGAATGAATAAACTGTTTGATTGTGTCAATACCAGTTTCTCTGTGTAGTTGGCTGTTACGGACAAACCAAGGAGAATTGAGTGAAATTCGTAGGACTTTATTTTGAATTGACTGGATATGTTTAATTTTACTTATTGTGCCCGCTGCTGATTTGTAGTAGCTATTTTATTCATCTACGATTTTATTTTGCCCTTTCAGGTTATGCATTGTTGATTGTCATAATTATATGGAAACTCTCATCTTTTAAACATAATATTACCAGTAAGAAATTTCTCATACTATCATAATAGCTTTATAATAATAAGTTAATATTACCTATACACAAACATATCAGCCTGTACATATCTGTATCAGTTATCTACTTATTTGTATTCATGTGATGTTACAAAGAATAAATATATAGCCTACCAGTAACTTGTAGAGCAACTGGCTACGGATTGAGGGTCCCGGTTTATCCGATTGGTGACTGAATTTTTCTCGATGCCAAAAATTCCAGGACAATCCCGAGGTTCATTCAGCTTTCTATGAAATTGTGTACCTGTTATATTCCGTAGGTAAAAGGTGATCAGAGTGTGATGCCGACTACACCACCTCTTTCTAGTGCCGAGATCATGAAAACAAGAAGCTGTACCTCTATGTACCTATCCCAAGCTCCTTCATGGCGTGTAAAGGGAATACCTTTAATTTATTAAAATTAAGTCCTTCTTACTCCTTATCATGGAATTATGAGAAAAGATTAAGTATGTTTTATACACAACATAGACCCAAAGTTTAGTGAACTTAAAATTTGATAATTCCAGAAGATAACGTATGAGCATATAGTTATTACTCTAAGGAAAATGAAAATCCATGAACTAGCAGACTTTGCGTCTTCTGTTTCACGGTGAACAATTCCTGCAGTTGAATGCATACTTACAGAGTCACTATCACTACTGCTGATATTACACTATAACCTCCTTTTATCTTAAACAAATTGTATATTTTGCTTTACTAATATTATTCCTGCGTTCTTGAACTTCGAGATTAGTCAATTGAAATGTATTTTTTTCTACATAGTTTTACTTTGAGCAATTCGTATCTATATTCCTATGTTTACATTATACTTGTATTCTGAAATACTTACTCCACAAATTTATTACTTCATTGTCATATTTTAAATCCTCTTATTTCTTTGTACTTGCATTTTAGTGCAAAATAAATATCCATGCTTTTATGTATATGTTTGCATATCAAAATACTGATGTGCGCAATAATTTCTTCATACATTATTGTATTCTGAAATATTTTCTAATTCAATATATTGTACCTAAAAATGTCTTCGACCCAGCGATTTTTCGCATTGCAGTGACAAAAGAGAGTTACAAGTAAAGCAGAGCGCTAAGATCTCATAAAATAATCTTCAAGTACTGTGAGCTCTTGAATTTTTCAATTTCGGGGCGTTTAATCGAGTTTTTCTTCCAATATATTGACAAAAATTAGTCTCATAATTCTCAAAATCTGAAACTCAGACTTTCATACAGTGGTGAAACTCCGTGAGGTAGGAAAATATTCACTTGTCTTAATTTTCTTTTATTTCAAGAGAGTGTCTTCCTCTTTGCTACAAAATGCAACTGGTAACTTAGTGTATTTGGTCCAACTTCACACACTTTTATGAAATTTCTTACTCCAAGGATCATTCTTCTCAAAAATCCACTGAATAAGTCTCTTAGGAAGATAATATAATTTAATCTCCCATTGCTTTCTGTACATATAAAAAGAGCGTTTGTGAAATGTAGAAACTTATAAAACAGTTGAAGAATTATGGACACTACTAGAAAACATAGATTCTGTCTTAGACACAAAATTAGATGTCTAATGTTATCAACATGATGAACAATATTTAAAAGTAAACAAACTTAGAAAGCATGTAAAAATTTAAATTACTACTCCATCACTCTGAAATTTGTACAATGATAATTTCAGCGAACATTTCTGGCACAGAAATGAAGTTCTTCACAAGTGGTATGACTTCTAGACAAGGAGCTCAATGAAGACATCAAAGCAAAAGTACACAATTTAAACTATTGCAGAAAAAAATATTGCTTTCAAAACTAAGCAGTCACGTAAGTTGAGTAGAAGACCATAGGATACCAAAGAAAAGCACTTATTTAAATATAATTCCGTTGGGAAAAGGATCAAAGTAGTAGTATTTCAGAAAAAAAAAATATTGTTTTCAAAACTCAGCACTCACGTAAGTTGAGTAGAAGACCATAGGATAGCAAAGAAAAGCACTTATTTAAATATATTCCGTTGGGAAAAGGATCAAAGTAGGCCGAGGAAGTCCCGAACTGAACAGTTTCATCATACATGGCCTGAAGAAAAATATGAACAAATCATGACAATTGCTGCAACATTGTCGTCATCGTAGCATGCGGATTAGATGTTCAAAATACCTGTTCCATTAATACTAGTACTATTCTTGGTCAAGTCCTCTGCTTTGAGAAGCCTACTTCTTTTAGGTCGGTATTGGAATGCTATTGTTAATCCATTTTCTTTGGAAAAACGTTATGCCTTTCAATATTCTTTCTACAATTAACTCTTCTCTTATAATAGGATTTTTTCTCTGACTCAATTATTGTTCTATGAATCTCCTCTTCGCGGCATCTAGTTCTTGAATATTCCTTTTCCATTTGCTGCTGTTGCTACTATAGGACAGTATTGTTTTTAAATAGTATTGTGTACCTTCAACTTTGTAGGCGTATGTTTTTTTTCTGAAATTATGTTTCATTATTGATTTATTCCATTTATTTTGTTGATTCGAGGGGGTGTTCGAGGTGGTATCATTTCGGACTCGCATTCTAGAGACTCGAGTTCAAATCTCGAAGCCGCTAATTTGGGTGTGTTTTTTTTTCGGGCTTCCCCCACTCGCAACATTCTGTCCATTTTCTATATTTATGTTCTTGTTGTCTTTAGGATGTGGTCCTTGCGTCGAACTAATCCCTCACCAGGGGAGTGCCGCCGTTTTCCATGTCTTGTATGTGATCTAACAATTATTCCTCTCCTACGGGCACTGGATTGTAAGACGCAGAAAAGAAGAGGTTAAACGAATAAAGACAAAATAATCGTTGATTACTGTAATTTCACATATCTGTCATTCCTGTTGAGTGCTACCAAATTTCCTTGGTATTTTAACGCAGAAACATCTCCTTTTATTTTATTTTCAATTTATATTTGAACGTTTTACTTGTATATCTTCTTTAGCACAGAATCCTATTCCCTTTTATCTCAGAAGCGAATATTTCAATTCAGATCAGTTTATCAAATTTGTTTAGTTCATGTATGACAATTTTTACATACCCTTATCTTTTTATCATCTCTGATGTATTTTAAGTAGTTTTAAGTATCTGAAATGTTTCACTTCATGTATTTAACCACATACTTGTGAAGTGTGTTTAATAATTTATTATTTCGTAATAATGTTCATAACAACTCTCCTGTGTTTTACAAAAATATCATTTAAGATTTATTATAATTTTAAATGTAACTCTATCCATAATTCTGTGTTCTTCTGATAATCTATAAACATAAATTCAATTCCCTATCTCATCTACATCTGATCTATTAGGATCACATAGTCATCTGCGTGTAGTTTTGTCTAATTCGTAGGTGTATAGGATAACCGAATGCTTTGTTCAACAATTTTTGCTTCCTTTGAGTTAAGATATTGTCCATGTACTTGTAAAATATTTTATGTGCAACAAGCGCTGTCTCTGTGGAAATACAAAGTCTATAAGCGAAATGGAAACAAATAGGAATATAGAGTTAAGAGAGCGGATCAGCATAAAGACTATAGAAGCACGTGATCACTTCAAATGAAAATAAAGAGGACTCGTGGCAGGTGCCAGGTAACAATGTGAGATCTTGGATAACCAATAGGAAACAGAGCATACTTAAATATCAGTAGTAAACTTTCTTCAAGAAGAAACCTAGCGGACAATGAATATGAACAGCAAAATACAGGAGAACGTTAAAGAAATAGGAACAAAACATATTTGTTTTCAATAATGTGAACGTTCTGTAAGAATTTCAAGTTCTAAGCAAAACAGTTTTTTACAATATCATGGCTAATCTACACTAAGCCATAGTAGTACTATAAATCAGTGAATAAAAGACTATTGTTTTCGTAAATTAATAATATTTTCCTTGGACCAAAACTACAATATAAATGAAGTGAAAATTAGTATTTTACCGAGGACCAAATTTGTGGTGCCATGCATCACTGCAGCTATTCCATGAACAAACTTCATGTAATATCAAATCACATACTATCTGTAAATTATATCCAGATAATTGTCTCCACTTGGACTACTAACTCATCAAGTCAGCACTTTCTGAGTTATTCCTACAATTAAGAGAAGCATTTGTTGTTAAGGGGCTATCATGTTTATTTATCTAAATCTATGTTGAATAAATAGTATGATAATCCGCAACTTCGTCTAAGTCTTTTTAAATGATGCAAAGAATGGACATTACATTAAAAAGTGGCATAAGATTCATCGAATGCCTAGCATGCGTGAAATGTTTATGCTGTCCATGATTGTTATTGTGAGTATGGTTGGTTGAATCCTAAACTTGTTTGGGATTTGAAATGAGACTTTGATTTCTTCTCGGTTCTGTCATCATCCCCGTATTTAGATTTAACTACTCGTTAACTACTTCATAATTGCTTCCTCGTTGCACAACATCCAGTCCCGAGACAACAATGCAATTAATAATCGAAATGATTCATACTTCAATATGCCGCCCATAATTTGTTCGAAATTCTAATGAACAGTAGTAATATATGTCGTTACAGAGAATCAGATTTGTTTGGAAATGTATTAATACCACAATGAAGGACTTTGGAATTATTAGACTATGTTAAATTATTTATTTCTGTCTTTACACTTCCCGCGTGTATTAATAATCCCATTTGTGTATGAATAATAATGAATTCATTATTTTGCCACATTCATTTTTTCCCCTTTATGTTTCATCATGGCTGTCTGGATTCGAAACTACTTTGTTTAAAACACATCATAATGTTGAAACTTATCAGGAAGAGAAAACAAATTAGCTGGACAAGAAGAAACTGCCTACTGAAGGATGCACTGGAAGGAATGATGAATGGAGAAAAGTTTGGAGCAGAAGACGATATCAGAAGATAAACAACATTAAGAGATATGAATCGTATGCGGGGACTAAGAGCAGGGTTGCCATATGTACGACTATAGTCGTACTCATACAACTATAGTCGTACGCATACGACTATTTTGACTAATTGTACGAGGTACGACCGAACTCTATGTCGTACGCAATTTTGTACGATTATTTCACTGAAGGGAAACTATTATTTTCGAACTTATAATGTTGGTTTATAATTAGAATAAAATTGATGATTAATTAGTCCCTTTTAGACAAGTTTTCTTCATTCAGTATGTCCTTGACTAATGTGAAAGAAACATGCTTTTAAGGGAAGAAAATGGTTTGAAACTCTATCTGGTAACTATCTTGCCATCAAGTCATAATTTGTCATCTTGAGCTCTAGGTTTTACGTACACGGCGGGGTTATATCAAAGTAATACATATTTAATTTTATTAACTTCCTTGTTTGTTCCTCAAAGGAAGTCTTATCAATGAAATAGTATCGCAGTGGCATTCATAAGTCTAAACGCGCCGACATTATATAGGTGTCGGGTTTGAGTCTACTGTAGATGAATTAATTTGATATAATTTTCATTGATTGATATTAAAATATCTGCGCCGCGCCGACCAAAGATCAAATTTCTGTGACTTTAAATACAACAAAGTTGTTTCTAACCAAGCGTCATCGTGCACGCTTTATGGCGATAACAGTGTTGATGATGAAGAACTGGGTGGTGATTTGTTTCAATCCCGAATGCCATTGTGGATGTGAACAATAATTAGTAGCAAATTCTTAAAATTTGGAACTGAAATCGACTGGTAGACATAGGATTATATATATATATATATATATATATATGTTATTTTATGATTATTTAAAAACTGCGATGGTTATTTGACGTCAATGACATGAAGGTGATAATAACTCCAGTGCCGAAAGTTACCCAGCATTTGCTCTTAATGGGTTGAGGGAAAACCCCCGAAAGCAACCTATGCCAGGTAACTTGTCTCAACCAGGATTTGAATCCCGGCCCTCTCGTTTCACAATCACATATACTAACCATTACTATACAGCGGTGGACTAGAATTATATATAAGTTATGTATTAGAAAGCTGAGAAATGTACGACAATTTTATGCTGAAGTACGACAATTTTCATAAGTTGGTACGACGGTTGCGATTCCTTTATCTGGCAACCCTGACTAAGAGAGGAAAGATTGGACAATGCTGAGTTCGCAGTGAAGAACCTGCCATTGGGCAGAAACTATAAATGAACGAATGAATTTCGGGCATCCAAAGCTTACCGGAATTAACGACGTCACCGTATTAACAGAAAGTGTGACCAGGTTTCTCGAATAGTAAGCTTATGAACGTTTCAGGTTAAACGTTAAGCTGGGCCTGAGCTATCTCATTCCCATAGTTTTGGTGACAAATGGACATAATTAACGAACTAGGTAGTAAGCAGTGGCGCGTCTGTATGGTGTCCGGGGTCGTGACCCCTCTTGATCCGAAAACCCAGAGGTGAGACGCTGAAAAAACAGGCGAGACGCGGGATAGGTTAGTTTCGGGGCGCTGCCGATCCAAGTACAGTCCGAGCTGCTGCATTTCCAGACGGTAATTATTGATGTTCGTCTACGTCGGTCCACCCACCTACATGGCGAGGAAGAGAGACAGTCTCTCTCTCTCTCTATTCTCCAGTTTCCTCGCCGAAGGTCTGCTCCTGCACTTCACGTATACTCTGACCTCCCAACACTTGACCCCCAGATGTGAGCCACTCAGAAGTGCCACGCCCATTTTCTAGCGTGCCTTTATGCAGTTCTGCAGTAATCATGGGGTCCATCTGCAATTTTGTCAGAGACCGTCTTCTCACTGAAATACACCGTGTTTGATTCCGGGCACACCCTTCGATATCTGTAAGAAACGTCTTCGGAACTGACGATTTCCCACTTTTTCTTCGGTTTATCCCATCATGACATGTCTCTTTTATTAGCCGTTAAAGAGGGAATACTTGCAAACTTATTCCGGAAACGAAAAGTTGTGTACATATTCTTCACATTCCAATAATTTACAGAAATTTTAATTATCTATTTAAAGTTTATTTCAATCCCATATGATTCAAGAACACGTTTCTAGCATCATGCATATCCAGCCAAACTTTATTTTCAATTTTATAAAGCAGTACCGTAGTTTCCCCTAACTGTGGTCCACATTCTTCACATTTTTCTTTGTATATTCAGTTCTATTCATCCAGATTAAGTGAAATTTTGGCTTCGGACACTTATTAGTGCGTATTAAATAAATAATGACATATGTACATCACATATTCATTATATATGAGGTCTTGCCTACCTCATTGAATATTACACGACTACTATGAAGTAGCCAATGTGTATTAACATCGTTTAATTCGAGAAAAATTCGTTCCGGCACCGGGAATCGAGCCCGGGACCTCTCACCTCTGCGCGCTGAGTGCTCTTTCCAACTGAGCTATGCCAGGACTCGATGATACTACACATTGGCTACTTCATTGTAGTCGTGTAATATTCAATGAGGTAGGCGAGGCCTCTTACATAATGAATATGTGATGTATTAAAAATGTTAGCAGTTATCACAAACTGAGGTTGAATATGGCCATGAAGTCATTTAAATATGCGCTCCTGCATGTATGACTTACATTGTCTAAAGTGCAGGTAGTAAGGCCGTAAAGCATTACAAAGAGAGGAGTTCGGCCGGCACCGTGGATCGTGTCCCGGCATAGCTCAGTTGGAAAGAGCACTCAGCGCGCAGAGCTGAGAGGTCCCGGGTTCGATTCCCGGTGCCGGGACGAATTTTTCTCGAATTAAGCGATGATAATTGACATGTGTGTTTGAAATTATTTAATTACAAGTGTTAAAGAAATAATAAGCATTGGTACATAGTTGTATTCTGAGTTGCCCAACTATGGTCCACTCATACGAGTATATCCATGCTTTCAAGCATGAATGGACTATAGCTGGAGCTGTAATTATTCGTAAATCAATACAATGAGTTTCTAATTTAAGTCGAGCACAGAAATATTAAAAATACAGTACATGGATTCTTTTTAAGCCCAGTTGCAAAACCTGCTAACTGTAAAAAAAAAATGAAAAATAAGATAGTGCTAACCATGGTTTCAGTTCGTCATTAGCTGCGTAATAAGCCATACATTCGGTTGCAAATCCAACTCTAAGCCCTTCAAATCTAGTAAATAAAATTTCATACGGTTGCAAAAACCTGCTAAGTGTGGAGAGCGTAAGGATGCAATACCTGCTAACTGCACAATGTTATATTTACTTTTGCAATACCTGCTAAATGTCACTGAGACAACATGGCCGTATTGAGAAATACGGATGCAAAAGCTGCTATTTCGATCTCCATAAGGATTACATTGGGCATACTAAAATAACCAATAAGATATTATTAGACGCTGATAACAAAGCTGCTCTTTGCTCGTATAGTTAAATTAACTATACTGCTACATTTGAGACACCAGCTGAAAGTTTCTGCCCGTGCTTTATCAGGGACTTCCACCCTCTTATGTTAAGTGTGTTGAAGTCTTGAAGTGGTTGCTGTGATTATCTTGCAGTTTTTGGACTTTTGACGAAATGAGTGAGGATGGATATGGTGTATCCAGTTTCAATAACTCTATTAGTGTTGAGGGAGAAGATACAGATGATGTTGACGTAGATAAGTCCATACCCTTTGCAGTACTCCAACGTCGGCTCAACACTGTGGATGAAACTGTACGGTCCGTCGCGGCCATGCGGACAAGATGGCAGTCATCCCACGCTGTGGTCACATTATGTGGTCCAATACCCGCTCGTCTCTGCGTAAGACCCTCTTCTATCCACGGGTTCCACACACGCATCACTGTCATAGCAGCATGCCCTGTACGAGCCGAAATGTCACGGTATGACAAACCTGCTTCCCGGAGACCAACCATTCTGCCCCGTTCGAACTCACCTACGTACTGATATTGCGCCCTTCCACATCGACGAGGCATACCTGCACTAGCTTTCACGTTTCCACTTCGTTTGGAAGCTCTACACTGATTGAGAAAGACATTAACATTGACATTGCCGGTGACACAAGAGAAGTCACTGTTGGTCCTATGTGTACGCCATCTCTCTGGAAACGTAATCAATTGTTATTTGGTGGTACTCTGTTCTACACATCTCCCGAGTCTGGAGTCGTTCGGGCCATTCTTTCTGGGTGTTGCACTTTTCACATTCAGTAGTATAAAAGGGAACCTTCAAACTATAATAGTAGTATCTAGTTTTCTTTTTCTACTTTTTTTATTAGTATAATATTTTTTGTGTGTTTAATACTATTTAGGTATGTAACGAAAATAAGAATGTTTCCTTCCACCGTCAGTTTGTTTCAAAGTTAGTCTTGTTAGATACACTGCTAACATTGATCAAATACCAGGTTTTGCAAACTAATGTATCTTTAATAAGGCTACCTACAGAGTTGCAAAACCTGCTAACTGCTCTATTCGGCTACAAAATCTGCTATTTGCAAATTAATATACAAAATAACTAATTATCTATTAATCACATATTTCTGAGCTGTAGGAAGATAGACAAAATATTTTTCCCCATTATTTAAACTATAAATCATATCTGTAGCATCTGTGGGTAAGTTTTTACACAATTTTCCTCATTTGCCAAAATTTGTCTCACTTGCAAATAGGTTGTTTTGCAAATGAGCTACTTTTTATTTTAGTACACACTGCATAAACACACATAAACAAGTGAAATCTGAAAGTCATTTTCCTGTAATAATGGACAACTACACACACCGGCAAGAAAAAAAAACGGGCCACCTAAAGTTTCCCATTCTTTTTTTATGAGCTGAGAATCAGAAAACCCATTATGAAATGAAGAAAACATTGCTTCCCAGAAAACAAACTTTTTTTTATTATGACTTATGTTATTATTTTCAACGCCAATAATGGATATAATTAAAAGTTGTAAAAACTTACAAATTGTAACAATTTTCTTCCAAATGTTCAACTGATTTTTTGGCTACCCAGATGTTGCTAATAGCGGGTATTGCTTCCCCGTGACTGTATGACTGGTACAACTCGCCGTTTCAACCCTTCTATCAGATTCTGGATGACAGTCTGGTCGATTCTATTCCATTCTTAGAACATTTCGGAGACGCTGTAAGTTGAGGAGGTAGACGACTTCTAACTCGCTTCCCTAGCATGTCCCACACATGTTCAGTAGAGTTTATATCAAGACTTCTTGGTGGCCATGCCATCCTATTCAATCCAAAGTCGTGAAGGAACTCATCCACGATTCTTGTAGCATGAGGGCGAGCATTGTCATGCATTAACAGGAATTTTTCACCAATACCTGGAGCATATGGTACCACATGTTCAATTAGAACCTCTTCGATGTATCTTGGAGCAGTCAAAGCACCTCCATTAATGAAAAGTACTGTGCGAGCTTCATACGAAATGCCACTCCAAACCATTTACTGATCCACCTTGGAAACTGACACGTGAACTGAAGGTACATGAAGAAAAACGTTCTCCTTCCCTTCTTCACACTCTTTCACGTCCATCTGTAAACTAAATCTCCATTCATCTGTGAAGAGCACTCGTCGCCACTCCCCCAGGTTCCAATTAGCATGATTGTGAGCAAAACGTAATCGTTCAACTTGATGTTGCTGAAGCAATTCTGGGCCTTTAGCTGATTTTATGGATTACAGCCCACATTCATCCAGACGTCTTCTTACACTTCTCTCACTCACGTTAACTTGTCTTATTTCCTGGAGGGTTCTTCTGGTCTCAACAGCTGTGGAATGGCGATCTCTTAATGTGTTTAGGACAATAAAATGGTCGTCACGAGCCAAAGTTACTCGTTTTCTCCCTCAACCGGGCCTCCTGGAATAACCTCCTGTCTCTCTAAAGCGATGGTATACCCGTTGTACGGTCGATCGAGGAATCCTAAGAACTGTAGCCACATAACGCTGACTATTCCCATCTTGTATCAATGCAACCACTTTTGCTGAATTGGTAGGACTTAGCGACATTTGTGTACAATGAAGTATTCGAATACTGCCTCAAAATAGCTTACCAGTCTGTAAACGTCTTCAAGCATAGCTTGAAATGAGTCCGAGAAGTTTAGACACAATATTGCAAGAAGAACGAATCTTCTTTTCAGATCATTGGTGGCTATTACGTATTCAGTATTACATTGTTACGCATCCCAAAATAAATTAATGACTAAATGAACCTCCGCACACCTACAATATTTAAAACATCCTACAAATTTCAAAAATGTTAAAGAAAATGTAGTTGGCCCGGTTTTTTTTTTGCCGGTGAGTGTATATTAAAGAACAAAAGTACGGTATCAAAATAAACTAACACATCTATATCAAAATAATTATTCACATAAATTCACTGATAATGTTTATTTACCATACTGAGATCTACATTCAGTACGGCCTATTCCGACCCTTTGAATCCCACTTCTGTTGTATGTGTTGGTAATGAAGATTGAACTCCTGGATTCGAATCCACTTCTTATCTCAAATAAAGATATTAACCCTCTTGTTTTTCCAAATCAGATTCCATTCATTCATAGTTTTCTGCCCAAAGGCAGGTCTTTCCTGCAAATCCAGCATCCTCCAATCTTCCTTATTTTTCGCCTTTCTCTTAGACTCCACATGTGATCCATGCATCTTAACCCTTTGCAGCATAGTGGTTGTTCAGAAGAACCAATTTTTTCTTTCTTTCTAAATTTTATGGCACAGATATTCCACCCAGGAACCATCTCTTCAGTATACATAGAGGTGTCATCGGTGTTTTGAAATTGTGTGCAGAGTTAAAATGTTGAAAAAAAATTGATCGAAGCTTTGTTATGATCCATGAAACGAAAAACATAAAAAAATTAATTTGTGCTGCAAAGGGTTGATATTGTCGATCATCTGATATCTTTTTCTGTCCCAAACTTTTCTCCCGTTATTTGTCTCTTTTTTAATTTGAGATATCTTTCTACAAAGTGTTCAGCCATGTTCAGAAGTTAGCACCAAATTCATGTTCATTATTGACCGTAACTTTGATACTACACAGTTCATCGTAGGACTTCCTTGTGATATTTTCGGAATATATGATGCAATTTGATAACGAATAAGTAAAATTGTGAAATTATAGGTTAGTGAAGAAAGAGAAAAGTAACACCACTAATGTTAGGCCTGCTGTTCTGAGAGACAAAATCGGGTAGCAGACAAATAAACTTGATTCTTTCGTCGTTAGTCTTGTGGGGTCTTAATATTAAAATAATATATACACATTGTTAATATTTCATGAATACGGGCTGTTTCCCCTTGAAAGCAATAACGGACGATACAAACATCTGAAATAATTGCGAATTTTTCGGAAAAATGTTTTTTCTCTTGATGTGAGGGAAGAAATTTTTGCAACAACAAAAGCCAATTTCCTCAAAGAAATGAGAACTTTGTGTTGTGAAGCAGGTCAGATGCTTTCTGGATCTCTGACTATTCCCATTAGTTGCAGAATAGTGTGATGTTAAAGCCGTAGGAACGCAACATAACTAGGGCAAAAGCCAGAAATTCAGTCACAAACTTACAGGGTGCACCAAAAGGAGCTAAATGTAAATAACAGTAGGCCTATTTCGGAACAAAACGCATTCCTCCTGTGACCGGGTCAGACATAAACACGTAATCCTTCTGCATGACGATTTTAATGATGCTGCTTATGATGTCTTGGATATGTAGATATTGAAGTTACTCACGATGACGATGATGTTGGAAAAATAAGTAGCAGATGAAATTAAAAGTGTGAAGAGGACGATAATGAAAGGAGTAGGTAAAAAGAAGGTGAAGAAAAATAATAATAAATAAGAATAAGAATAATAGAAAAAAAGAGATAGGCCTATATATGAAAGCAAGAGAAATAAAATACAAATACATGAAGAGAATTATAGCCTACTAGTAGCTTGTGCAGCAAATGCTGCAAACTAAGTTCATTAGACGTGCAAATAAACATTTTTCAGATTTATTTTCAATGAAGAATACCAGACATTCTGAAAGTTATTTGCTTCCATAATAATGAAAGATACTCTCTCTCGAGCCAATACTGAAGAGAACCACGCATATAAATATCTACACCACACCGCCATTAAATATATGAAAAAGACCCAACCCCACTTGATTAATAACTATAAAAATATTTGATTTTTAATAATATTATTATCCTACGTAAGTTTTATAGCTTTCAGTAACATACACTATATATACTATATAGCCGCCACTCAGTAAAATATTGAAATCAAAATCTAATTTAAGTTATTCTCTGCATCTAGTACTTAAATAACCCCAAAACGTTTCACTTTCATATCATCAATATAGCATTAATATGTATAACTAATGAAAAATAGACACATCAAAGCATTAACTACAATAATATTTCATTTCTAATGATAATAATGTCATCAAACCACCTCAAGTTTTGTAGATTTTAATATCCAATACACAGCTGTACCCAGAAAATTACACACCACAGAATCCAACCTGTAAGTTATTTTTAGTAAGTGAAGTTTTGAATAACCAATTTAATTTGAGCTCTAAATATGTCAGCACTCTTACAGATCATGGCCTTCGTGTAATATTGTTTACTGTAGTGTGTTTTTTTGTTTTATTCTGAAATGCAATTAGCTAGTTTAGCTAGTTTTCAAAACTGACGCAAGATGGATTTTCGAAAATAGGAAAATTATGTTGAAAATTGACATTTCACTGAAAACTACTATTTTTCTGAAAAACTTTGAGTTCCAAGCTTCAAAATGAGGGGTCATTTATTAAAATCCGTTCAGCCGTTTTCCTGTAATTTCCATTACCAGTTCAAATTATATATATAGATAAGGAAGAGTATATGAAGGTGAATGTGATAGATGCAATGAAGAATAGAATATAGTCCGTGCATGATGATGATAAATAGGGTAAACAAGTATATCAACGTAACAAGAAGGTGCGAGAAGAAAAGAAAGAAGGAACGAGAAAACAGGGGGGAAAAGGGAAAGAAGTAAATGGAAGGAAAAGAATGTAGTGGAATTGTTTACTGGTTGGAACGTGTTTCCTTTAGAATAAGAAGAGTAAGAACCAGAAAGTAGATGGAAAAGGTGTGAATAAGAAGACATGTGTAAGAACAGAAGAAACATAAATGATGAAGACAAGAAAGGAAAGAAGGAACGAGAAGACAGGGAGGAAAAGGGAAAGAAAGAAATGGAAGGAAAAGAATGTAGTGCAATTGTTTACTGGTTGAAGAATAAGAAGAGTAAGAACCAGAAAGTAGATGGAAAAGGTGTGAATAAGAAGACATGTGTAAGAAGAGAAGAAACAATAAGAAAGATAAATGATGAAGACAAGAAAGAAAAGTAATAAAAGGAATACGATTTAATGAGAGAAAGTAAGGATCAGAACAGTTATTTGCGATATCTACAAGTATTCAAAATGGCACTTATCTCGTGAGTAGGGGCGCTTGCGAAACGAGGCCGCAGGCAGAATGTAGTAAACCTTATGAACAAAATAATTTTTTTAACACGTGTGCTGTACACTACTTTTGAGACAACCATTCGACCTTCCTGGTATAGAGAAAATTGCCCTCACTTCTCTACTGTGGTATTCCCCCTCACTGTAATAGTGGAATTTTATCACATTAAAAGGAAGTGGTGATACAGCTCAGTGGCAGAACATTCCATTGTTACTTGAAAGGTCCTGGATTCAAACCCTGTTGTCTCCTAATTCATTATAATTATTTTTAATTCTTAATTCTTTCATAGAGTTCTTGAAGCAATTTATTTAATTTGTGTACGTTTCGTATCCAAAAAACAGTCATTTAAAATATAACTCTGGTATTGCTTGAACCACTTTATTGATCCGTTCGATTGCTGACGTCTGATATCTGGTTAAACGACTGACAATAGGAACAAACAGTTGAAATCCAGAGTTTAAAATACACACAATACCGTATAATAGTCACTTTTTAACACGTTTCCCTAGCGTTAAATGATATATTTTTAGAAATGGCTGTCTTAACCCTTTGAAGCATAGTGGTTACTCAGAAGAACCACCGTTTTCTTTCTTTCTAAATTTTATAGCACAGATATTCCATCAAGGAACCACCTCTTGAGTATACATAGAGGTGCCATCTGTGTTTTGAAATTGTGTGCAGAGTTAAAATGTTGAAAAAAAATTGATTGAAGCTTTGGTATGATCCATGATATGAAAAACATAAAAAATTAATTTGTGCTTCAAAGGGATAAAGTACTGTACAATAATAATGTAAGAACATAATTATGATAGAGACAACAAAAATATGGTTAATATTTGTTACTATTCTTCAAGGAACGTATTCCTGCAGCATTTCATGTCACAGGTATATAAGATATTAAGATAATATGTACACTAATGAAAATAAATAATAATATGTAAAGAAAATGGACAGACTCCGAAGCTAACATCTTTCACACATTCGCTTACTATTAGGCAATATTCATTCATTCATTCATTCATTCATTCATTCATTCCTTCCTTCCTTCATTCCTTCCTTCATTCCTTCATTCATTCATTCATCCATTCATTCATTCATTCATTCATCCATTCATTCATTCATTCATTCATTCAGCGTTTGTCCAATGCCAGATCTTTCATTGCAAACCCAGCATTCTCCAGCTTTTCTATTTTCTGCTTTCCACTCAGTCTCCGCATATGATCCATATATCTTAATGTCGTCTATCATCTGATATCTTCTTCTACATCGAACTCTTCTTCCGTTCACCAATCCTTCCAGTGCATCCTTCAGTAGGCAGTTTTTTCTCAGACAGTGTCCCACCAATTCCTTTTCCTCTTTCTGATCAGTTTCAGCATCATTCTTTCTTCACACACTCTTTCCAACACAGCTTCATTTCTTATTCTGTCTGTCCATTTCAAACGTTCCATTCTTCTCCATAACCACATTTCAAATGCTTCTATTCGCTTCTCTTCACTTCCTCATAATGTCCATGTTTCTGCCCCATACAATGCTACACTCCATACAAAGCATTTCACTAGTCTCTTCCTCAGTTCTTTATCCAGATATCCGCAGAAGATGTTTCTTTTTCCATTAAAAACTTCCTTGCTATCCTCCTTTTGACTTCCTGGCAGCAGCTCACGTTACTGCTTATAGTACAACCCAAGAATTTGAAGCTGTCCACTTGCTTTACTGCCTCATCTAGAATTCGCAAGTTCACCTTCTTTACTTTTCTTTCTGTGACCATGGTCTTCGTCTTGTTCGCATTTAACTTCATCCCATACTGCTTACAGCTGTCATTTAACTCCAGTATCATATCCCTCAATGTTGTCTCCTCTTTTGCTAACAACGTCATATTATCAGCTTAATCTTATGCACTCTATTTCTCTTCCTCTTACTATCACTTCTCCCATTTCTGAAAACAGTTATAGAATTTAAAAGCTTGTCTATTTGGCGACATAAATGTTAGTTACACTCTGAGTCCAAATTAAAATAGTCTAAGTTACAGTTATTTTATCAATATTGTGGAGAGATAAAGGTTTCTTTTTTTTACTTGATACTTTTTCTTGTGTGATGATTTCAAAATGAAAACCGTTAGAGTGAATTTGCCATTCACTCACTGTTTGTGTAGTTTTGAACGATAGGAAAGATGCATTTACACTGATATTGAAATAAAATCTATATTATATCATTTGCATACTTTCGAGATTGATTTAAACAAAGTTCAGGCAATAATGGAAAGACTGTAGAGAAATGGACACACAACGCAGAAACAGTATAAGAACACCGTTCTGTATGTATTAAGAATAATTAAAACGTGTCTTTTCGAAAAATTTTCAAAATGAAATTAAGGAGGATCATGATACTTTGTCCGTACAGCTGTATGGATTTGGAGTCGTTTTGTAAGTTATAGGTGACTGTAAATAAAAAAAAGTTAGTGACAAGTAACTTTTTTTGACTAGTATACTTAAGTAAACTTCTTTATGTCGGATGTAGTCCCTCAAGATTTCATTGTTATGTAGGTTATATTTTGCATAGAAGCAAACAGTCTGCAAGAAATAAATAAACAGGCTCAAACCGTAAAAAGATGTACATTAACATAATTAACAGATAATAGAGTTCAGTATCGTAGGTAGACATTTTATGTAACTTCTGCCTCTTGATTAGGATTCCAGGTATAATTACCGACCAGCTCTTTCTCGTCCCACCATGTTTCTGCTCTGCTTATACTGGGTGTTCAGTTCAAAATGTGTCTTGGCTCGCTGTATGCCGCCATGTGGCTAGCTGATGAGCCTAGAGAATTCAATCTTCCTACACTTCCGCAGCTCAGGTGTATAATCTAAGAGGCAGAGAAGTTGGCTAGCAAGTACGGCGTTCATTCTGAAGAGTACGTGCCGATACGTACGGTAACGCCGGTAGTGGCAGGAATGTGAACTGTTTGGAAATACGTACTGTCGGGATATGGGGAGAGGGTTAAGACGATTACTTACGTATTTGTTGACATTAACTTCGACGGTCAACATGGACACGGAGCATTTGATTTGTGTTGTGGAATGTTACCGTACGCAACCGATGATAACAAATACCCTGCGTACGACTTGCCGGCGCAAAACACAGTTCGAAAGAGGTTATGGTAGCACACAGACCGTACAGACCGCCATCTGTTGCTACGACGTTCAAGTTATACCGTACACGTTCTCAAGTTCAGATTGAAGAACGCCTTAAATAATAGGCAACTTCTCTAACATATAAACTGAAACTCGCTTCAAATCGGTGACCCAACAACAGTGACGTCATGACACACTTTGAAATGAACACCCAGTAGACGTATCTGTATTTCAGCATCTTGAGACTGCATACGCACATGCAGTTGCAGGGACCTCTAACGGACAAAGCAGAAAATAATGTAGGATATTATGAGAACGAACAACTGTATTCGGGACAGAATACGAATACAAACAGATCCTTCAAAAAAAAAAAGACGCTGTGGACCTGGTAGAAATATTCAGCAATAGTGAGACTATGCAGTTTTAAACTAGATTTATGACAACACGATATTTGTGGAACTCGCCATTAAATTCTGTTATTGTCGTAGTAGGCCTATATGTCGGACGGAGGTCGAATAGCAATCCCAACAATCTTGTTATCTTATCGGAGTTTCCGGTTAATTCATTTTTTAACCTGATATTAGCGAGATACGTACAGTACGTACATGGCGAGAATTCTGTTACCACGGTAAACGCTCCTGAAACGAGAGATACAAGGAACCAAAATCGATGTACTAGGCGGGATTCAAACCCACGCGCGTGGTTTCCATGCAACGTTAAATATTTGGATTCTAGCCATTACATACATCACGATCAGAATTATCTTTAGCCTATTAATTATTATTATCGTACAATTTTCCTCAACTATTTTGTCTTTTTTATCTTTATAATATTTCTTCCTATTCTTCAACTACTCCATCGTCTTCCCTCTTCCCTTATTGTTCTTATTTTTACTAATGGTGGGTACTTAACTCTTCGTCATTCACCCATATGAAGCCCGTTGTCGTCGTTGTTGTTGTTGTTTAGCCAACTGTCCGAAGACAGGTCTGAATCTCAGAAGTGGTACAAGAAGGCACCACTTATGAGGCAATTTGGCCAGGAGATAATAGGGTAGGGTGGATCAGTTCCTTTCCCCCTCCGTTGTTATATATTACACTAATCAGACTTCAGATGCATACAAAGAATTGTTCTTCCTCTAACACAGGCATGTCAATTGATACCCACAGGAGCAAGCTTGCGCTTTAGAGCCCAGGAGAGCCTGAGCGCTTTACAGCGGAAAGGAAAGAGACAGACGAAAGAGGTAGTATATGGCGCTTGGTCGAGCTATATTCAGGGATGGCCAGCACTGATTCAATAGATAAAGGAAAGAGAACTTATTAAAACTGTATCCATGTCAAATTTTAGATTTGCCTGAGAAGTATAAGTGCATTATAAGAATGTAAGTTTTAATTTTAATTCTCATTTTTCACAAGTTTGATTTTTTTATTCAAAAGAAATATTTTCTCAACTTTTCGTATAGAAAAGTGAAATTTTCAGGTATAGGCCTATTTATTTAGTAGCCTTGCAGAATGTTTTCGTAAATCTAATATACCGTATATACGTATTACTGAAGATAGTGTATTGAAAATTTTGAAAATATTCGCATGGAAATTGTTTGTAAGGAAATGAATTAACAAAGCAATTACTATTACATCATAAGCAAAAGATACGTGCCCGTGTGTTGTAAAAATGTCAGCTCTATAGCTTCAGCACATTTCGAGAAAATAATTTAAAATTCTAATGATAGAAAGTTGCTCACAAATATCACCTTAAAAACATAATGCGATAAGAGTTTTGTTATGTAATATTAGTTACACTTAAAACAGATACAGTACCTAGGTAACTTTGCTTTGTACTGTAATATTGTTTTGATTAGTTTATTGATTACTTTTGTAAGGCTAAAGATACCATCAATATAAATTCCAACTTAGCATGTCATACTCAATCTCTTTCTTTGGAATATCACTTTCTTTATGAACGATGTGTTTCATCCACTTAATACAGTATAATATTAAACTACTATGGAATTTAAGTGAATATTCCTTCTTAACTTTCTATTATGTTATTAAGATTTAAAACACAACTGCAATATTAAGAAATCAGTGTTAGTACTTTTGTTTTACAGACAATACAGATAATATTAAACAGAAAGAAGCCATATAAAAATAACGACATAAAATTTCACGTTCCGTTTCAAGTTTGTGCACCACTGCTTTCTTAACCCAACAGGTTGCTTATTCATATACACAACCCTTCCTCTTTCCATACTTAGCGCTTGCTGCCCGCGCACGACGTCAAGGTCAGAAAAATGCGCTTGCTTTGACATCACTGCTTTAACACATATCGTCAAGTGAGCTGTACTGCCTGATAATAGATGTACGTATCAGCCAGAACCTCAATCAGAGGATGAAGTGAGTTGTGTAGACCAATTTACCGACAGAGTCGTTGCCCAGGATGCGCCATAGGAGGCTGGTCTACGCTACACCCGCGGTGAGATGAGATGATGGTGGAGATTTATTGAAATTGCACAGGGGAACCGGACTTCCCGAAAAAAAAAACCCTGTGTTACCTGGACCATGGGCTTGTCCAACACAAGTTATAAATCGCAGGTACGCAGGGGATCTAACTCAAGTCCACATTATTGTAAGTCCAGCACACTAGCCACTAGACTGTTCCTCATCCTTATGTAGTCACCTCTCCGTCTCTGTTTCCATCCACACATAATCGGGTTATGTAGTTATCAACAATAATGTGCATTTTATTCTTGCTACATAACGCTGTGTAAATATGAAACAGACTCTTTTCCAAATTTATTTTTCTAATAAAAATTTTATTATTAGTGTGGGATGTGCCTGTATTTATTTTTCCATTGTTTCTTAGTAATGTTGAGACAAACAAAGTTTATTTTTTATTTTAAATTAACAATTCATTGTAGCACCGAACATAATTTTATTCGTTTTTAAGTGTTTCACAGTCGCAGTATTCAGACAAATATAGTTTATTGTGCTCCTTGTAAAGTTTAGTGAACAGTTTGTTTATTTAAAAACATATCATTATTATAGTAGGTATTAAAGGTGTCTGACAATCAATCAGATATTTCCACATTATCTATTGTACGAGTACTTAGGTTATTTCTAAAACTATTTTCTGATAGTTGTAGAAATAAAGGTTTACTAAGTACAGGGACATAATTTTATTTTTACTTCAATTTTTATTGTACCTGAGTTTTTGAATGTACTTCACTCCCACCCCTTCTACTAATGAAGTTCAACCGTCCTCCACACAGATCCAAGACCGCTTATACAGTCATAGTAGCCTTACGGTCATAGTAAACAGTACGTTCCAAAAATATGTTCGCGTTTTCCAATGACGAAAGAGCGTTCAATATTGAATCATTTTCGCACAGGTACTGTCATCCATTTGCCTACGTCCCATCCCAGTTTCCCCCACCTGCTTCTATTCGCCTCTCTGTAAATGCTAGTGGCTGGGCTGTCTTAGCTCTTTTCTGAGAACACTAATTTCTGTTAGGAATTGAACGTCTACGTAATATTATACCCATACAATTGTTTCAAATAACTTAAATAAAAGGGTCTCGTTAAGTAATTAACTATCACGTGATTTCCTCCCATTCTATGACGCTGCGACGTAACCACTTGGACGGACAGTAGATAGCATGTCTGAGTAATTTTATCTTTTCGGATCGGGCAGAAGTGAAGATTGAATTTACAGTACGTAAGATCTCTCTTATAGTGTAGGTGCAGAATTATTTCAACATGAGCTACTGATACGAAGTACGAACCTGGTAATTGGAATTACGTACAATAGTCTATAGTACGATAATATGTACATTAGAACTGAAGCCTGTGTCGAAATGAATGGCCACCATTTCAAAAATGTGTATAAATATCCATATTATGATTATTTTTCAATTTAACTTCATTCTCTATAGTGTACGCTAATGTATTGTAGACAGTATAATATAGGCCTACAATGCATAATGAATACGTCCGAATGGATAGCTCAGTTCGTGAGTAGAAACAGTCATTGTTAATACTGTACTGTATTTTGATTAAACAAAAACCTAATGGAAATTATGGAACTCAAAATCGCGATATTTCCTAGTTTACGTAAAAGGATGAACTACTTTTCTTCCCTCCTATACCTAGTAAAGGGATTTGTTTGTATATTACGTCAGTTTCATCAAACTCCAGTCGTCGAAGGGGGGTAGCAAACGGTGTTTCCGGTTCTTAATCGTTGATCCAAGGGTATAGCCAGATTAATATTAGAAATGTTAGTAAAAATAAAATGATGTCCCTGTATTAACTTGCGATGTTCTTATGAAATTTTTGGTTGGAAATGCCTTCCAAAGAGCGCTTAGAGGTAATTGAAACATTTATAATAACAGTAACGTTATAAACTATAGTAATTGTGGTTATTCCCTGGGGTGTGAAATCACCTCCTCAGTAGGCTTAGTAAGTACGTAATGAAAATCTGCTTGGTTATTATCGGAGGATTAAAAAACGTGCAGCAAACACTGGCAAGGAACGGGCATGCATTGTGGGGGGAGAGAATTAAATCTAGGAAATATGCACTTCCCTCGTCTAGAATCAAACCTAAGCAATTCGCTACAGAATAGGACGGAATTTGGAACATGTGCGTGAGGACGGGTGGGTCCGGACGCGGCCACTCGCGCGGGGGGGCCGAAGTGTTGGCTGGTACGATAGGCGCGGCGGCGTCTGGGTCCGCCAGACGCGGCTATCGACCGGGCGGGACAGGCGCAGCTGTAACGAGCGTCGCGACGAGAATCCAGGCTACCCAACCCAGACCTACCCCACTTTGCCCCACTGCCACTGTCTCGCGCGTGCACCCCCGCCACACCCCGACCTCGCAGCATCCCACATCTCGTCTGCACATGCAGCATCCAGCCAGACGCCCATGCAACTGCAGCCACTAAAGAGCATAGACCACGCACATGCACGTAAAGGGGATCGACGCCGACCGGCCGGCCGAACGCTTTAAAATACGAAGGCGACCGATTCGTTATCCCGGTCTATTGAAACTTCGTACTGACTATGTTACTATTATAGCTACAGACTTAAACGTACTTTGCTCGTGCTATTTTCTATAACGTAATTAGCCGAAATAATTTATCTACGATCAGATTTGAAATCTCAGCCACTCAACCGTCTGAAGTGAACGAAGAGAAAAAGGAAATCTAAGAGCCCACGATTGAGTACCTATCGGTGAAATACAACATAGAAAAAATCACAGTTACCGGTCTCTTCTTCGGAGCGAGAGACACCCTTCCGAAATCCTTTGTAAAGTGGAGAGAAAAATACAAGCTGACGAGAGATCTTCAAGATGCCATCGTCACCACCATAATAAAATTTTTAGCGATATTTTGTCAGCATCTTTATGGTGTACATTCAATTTAAATTATATTTGGTTCTGTTTTTTTTTCTTATGTCTTAAACAATTTTGTCTGAAACCTGTTTATATAATTTTTCATTTTAAATTTTATTGTGAGCTATTCTGTGTCGTAGGGCAAACCCAAAATATTGGGTCAGACCAATAAATTAAATTAGGGCTGGGATTTTGTTGATGTTGCATCTTTTCTTCCTCTGGATAAAAATGTTGCTAGATTAATCAATGTTACATGCCTCATAAAAAATAAGTGAATTAAAAACCATTTGTTAGTGTAGAATTTGCCTTAATTTTGTGAGAAAATGCATTTTTTTCTGTATTTTGCATTTTTGGGGCAATTCTGAATAATTTAATAATTTTTTGGGTTCATTATTTCTTTACATTTAGAAAGAAAATGTATACTTGTAATTTTAATGAAATTTTACTATCAATCTTATAGGAACACTCAACAAGAAATATTAACATAAGATTAATTTTCATGTACCTACTACCCCTCTCGTGTTGGCAATGTCGACTTGTCTGTACACTTTCGTTAATTAATTCCCCCTCTTTATCATTCTTCTCTCTTCAGCCACCCCCTTAAAACATAATATAAATCCGCCCAAGTTGAGAAAATTTTGAGAAAATAAAAAGAATCGAGCTAAAATAAATTTGCGCGTGCGCCTGAATTAGGTAGTATTATACTGTATGTTCAATTGTTATTACACGCAACTTTTTTTATAGTTTTACTGCTAAGTGTGTAAGATTTGTATAAGTCTGCTGGTGGGGGGGGGGTGCAAAATTTGTCGGGTCCATGGGCATTGCACTACCCAAATACGGGGCTGGGTATGTATATTTCTATTTTCCAATCATTCCTCTTTTCTATACGTTTCAAGTGTCACTAAGTTTTATTTGTATTATGATTATGTTACGTGCAACCCGAATTAGCTCAATTGGTAGGGAGTCTGGCAACAAACCGAAAGAGCACGATTGAAACTCCGTGCGGAAGCAAGGACATTTGCAGCTCTATAACTTTCACAACGTGTTATAATTCACTTAGCCTGCTTCCAATAACTAAAAATTGTCAGCAATATGACTTACTACAAATACTCGTGATGCCACACTTCGACTACTGCGATATTATATTAAGTAACCTAAATGCAAATTTGAGCAGCAGGCTACAACGTGTGCATAATGCGTGCGTCCGTTATATTTGTAATATTCGTAAGTATGATCATGTTTCCCCGTCTTTCCAAACTCTGTCTTGGCTAAGGCTAAGCGATCGACGAGCCCTGCATTCTCTTGTTCTCTTATTTCAAATTCTGCGCACCACTACCCCAATCTATTTGGCTTCTCGTTTCCAAAATTTATCCGCATATCATCAGCTAAGTACCAAATCTCATCATAACAATTTATTCATTATACCCTACCACAAGACATCTTTATATTCTTCATCTTATACAGTTTCAGTTGCTAGAAATTGGAACTCGCTACCGAGTGATGTAAGGGGTTGTTGGACAATAACTTCATTTAGGTCAAAATTACATAAATTCTTACTTAAAAATTAATTGCTGGTTAATATTTTTTACATATAATGAAACTAAAATCTGTCCATTCTTATTATTATCATTAATTTCTCAAAATACATTTACAAAACCTCTAATGGCAATTACATTAATATTCTCATTATAGAAATATATTTTAGATTTATATATATATATATATATATATATATATATATATATATATATATATATATATATTCCTCCCTGTAACATAGTTCTAGTAAGCTTATATTAAATTAATTTTCATCATTTTACTAGCTATCTCAAATCTCAAATTAATTATAATTGATTGAAGTGAATTAGCTCATAAATTAAGTTACTACTTTACCTTATAGGTTTATCTAAATTTAAATAAATATGTAGTCTACTAGTCGTTAAAACTTAACTGAAGAATATTGCTGGAGAACCTTTTAAGTGTAGTGTAAATATTCGTAATTTAAATATGTATTGCATTGATTAAGGCTGGTTGAGTGGAAGAGAAGGCCTTATGGCCTTAACTCTGCCAGCGAAAATAAAACATTATTATTATTATTATTATTATTATTATTATTATTATTATTATTATTATTACTTTTCCCATCACATGCTTCACATGTCTGTTCCTTTATTACGCTATAATTGGCATTGCCCTTTATGCTTTATTTTCTTGACTTCTTGTTCTAATGAAATCCTTTAATATGCGAACAGAAAAGATAAATTTTTCTTTTTCTGGATTACACAAAATGGACGCTTTCTATGAAACAAAATAAAAATTATTACTATGATTATAATTATAATAATAATAATAATTATTATTATTATTATTATTGTTATTATTATTATTATTATTATTATTATCTTAATTAGGTTTTTTCGACACTTTATCAACTTCGATGGTTATCTAGCGTCTGAGCGAAATGAAGATGATGACCGTGAAATAGTCCAGGGTGCAGCGTTTAAAGTTACTAGGCATCTGCTCTAAATGGGTTGAGGGAAAACACTGGAAAAGCCTCGATCAGGTTACTTTGAACCCGGACCCTCTCGTTTCACGATTAGACATGCTAAGCATTATTCCTCAGCGGTATACAGTTAAGAAATTATACTTAATTTATAAATAAAAGAATGAGTTTTTGTGCGAATTAACTTCTTAAATATATAAGGAAGCTACAAATAAAATACTATAAAAATTACTCAACATATGGCGTTCGTATATGCTGAAGAAATTATGATACCGCACCTATGTAGTAGCATTGGACTCTAAACTTCTAATACGCTCTCCTCCAAATTTTTGTCTGTGTGGCTTAGGATTTTATCATTATCGCCCTTCAATTATACGATCTATCAAGATATATGTGATTAATTTTCACTATTGCTTAAGAAACAACAATAAGCTATGTAAATTGTAAATATTTAGGCCTATAATATTACTTCTCTATTTATAATATTAACCTTTAAAAGTTGCATGAATTTTTAAATATACCGGCAGACATTGCTTTGGTTCACTCAGGCGTAAGAAAGATGTTAATCCTATGGCAATGAGGTGCTGCTCACTAAAGGTACTGATGGCTGGCCTGGGACCGATTGGCACTCACTAGACTTTCATACATTTCAAACGAATTCTGCATATGGGCTGTTCCATATGAAATCGATCAGTAAAAAACCTCGCATTTTTTATACTCTAATTTTTTTCCCTATTTATACAAGGTACTGAGGGGAGTGCATTTGCAAAAATATACTATCGAAAGTCAAACAGTTTTCATGTTGTTGAGCGACAAATTAAGCGTATTTTAGAAAAACAAGCCTCTTTCAGCGCTCAGAACTCTAGAGCCATTTACTACAGAACATTGAACGGGAGCTCATTTTGAAGCTGACATTTGGTAGGTTGTGATAAGAAGTAATCCTTATTTTTATTTTATACAGAGAGACAGATAATCTGATTTTACTTACTTTTAGGCTTTTTGCCCATTTGTAAAAATGTAAAAAAATATTGAGAAAAAAACTTGCATTATTAAGAGGGATTCGGCATTGTTTGCTTAGTGTCACGGCAATAAGTTTTCGGGGGTATTAAATAAATTATATTCACATGCCTAGACTTGAAAGGAGCAACATAGCACACACTGGCCGAGAGATGAAGATAAGCGAGCATTGGGCGTCATTTTACTCCTGTGTTTATGAAAACTTGTGATAAAGCTAGCCCAGCTATGCGCTACTAGACGAAAAATCGCGTGTTTATGTCTCCTGGCCTTGCTTGCTTAGGCTAGCTCCCGTCAGCTGGTTAGCTCACGCGCGTACTATTTATTTTCTTTATTTTATTTTTCAATCTTTCTTATTAACGTTGCACCAGTAAAAAAATATGTGTTTATTTGTACTTTCAATGTGGAATCTAACTATATTTTAAAAATATTTTTTCGTGGGCAAAGGTGTCTTAATTAAGAAAAATCTAAATTTCTCCATTTCCATAAAAAGTAAGAAAAACTGTTTATATGTCAATATAAACTTTAACTTTTCAGCATCAAAATAAACCATGATTTTGATCATTGGGTGAAAGGGTTTCGGAGCCACAACAGTTTAAAGTTGCTAATTTTATGAAAATACGATAAATTTAAATATTTTTAATTTAAACACTATGAAGTTCTGATGCCTCAAACTTTGCACAAAGCATTGTATCACAGTTCTCTACGGACAGAAAAAGTTTCATTGAATTTAAAAATTGCAAGGTCAATTTTCTCTATATTTCGGTCGATTTGAGATGGAATAGCCCATATAATAAGTAAATTCTTCAAAATATAGACCTGTGAACATACTTGACATTTTATTCCATTTATGCAAAACAATATTTAAAAGTGTTGTATCGATTTTAAGTCCATGCACATTTCTCAGATTCGATCTCCAATAAAATTTATTACCAGCAATACTGTTACTGAAAATTATCGTATTTCATATAGACTACACTTACAGATAAATTGACTCACAGGCACTCAATATGGCTACCTCTATGTTTTCGTGGAGAGTGCGCGCGCTTCCCAACCAAGCTATCAGTGATAAAATTCCTGATATGGGTGGGCTTAACTTCGTGACTGGATGTTCGCTCCTTTTCTTGTTCTTGTCGTGTGACGTCTTCATAGTGGCCCTGCATTGTGCTAACCACATATTCTAGAGTTGGTCTACTGTTGGTCTGAAGATATACCGGGTATTTCAAATTTCAACCGAAGGAATTTAAGGGGATATGGAGAAGTCTTCGGTAAGTATTTTGAGGAAAGGAACTAAGGGTCTAAATAATTCAAACTTGCACGCAATGGAGCGAAATATTTTTTGAGCCAGTACGCCACTGACTGATCCTGCATGTGGCATAGCGTGAAATTAATAACACAGAAAACAATGTGGTCATAAACTCGCCACCTCTGCAACCGAAGTCTAGCGTATTTCTAACAAATACTCAACTGAACTCTGTATTAGTCCAATACGACTGACTTGATCTCAAGGACTGTACTGAATCTAAGGATAATACAGGGACATCATTTTATTTTTACTAACATTTTTAATATTAACCTGTCTATATCTTTGTATTAAAGGTCTAGAACCGGAAACACCGCTTGCTCCCCCTTCCACGACTGGAGTTCGATAATACTGGCGTAAAATACAAACAAATCACCCTACTAGGTATAGGAGGGAAGAAAAGTAGTTCATCCATTTATGTAAACTAGGAAATATCGCAATTTTGAGTTTGATAATTTTCATTAGGTTTTGTTTAATCAAAATACAGTACTGTATTAACACCTTATTAATTATCAGTGTTTATTGTATTGTTACAGCACATTAGCGTACAATATAGAGAATGAAGTTAAATTGAAAAATAATCATAATATGGATATTTAAACACATTTTTGAAAATGGTGGCCGTTCATTTCGAAACAGGCTTCAGATCTTTTGTGCATATTATCGCACTATAGACTATTGTACCTAATTCCAATTACCAGTTTCGTCCTTCGTACGAGTAATCATGTTGAAATAATTCTATACCTACTCTATAAAAAGAGTACCTTACGTACTGTAAATTTAATCTTCAGTTCTGCCCGATCCGAAAAGATAAAATTACTCAGAAATTCTATCTACTGTCCGTCCAAGTGGTTTTGTCGCATGGTCGTAGAAAGGGGGGGGGGTCACGTAACAGTTAATTACTTAACGAGGCCCTTTTATTTAAGTTATTTTAAACAGTTGTATAATATTACGTAGATGTCCAATTCCTAACAGAAATTAATGTTCTCAGAAAAGAGCTAAGACAGCCCAGCTACTAGACTTTACAGAGGGGCGAACAGAAGCGAGTGGGGGAAACCGGGATGTGACGTAGGCAAACGGACGACAGTACCTGTGCGAAAATATGATTCAATATTGAAAGCTCTTTCGTCACTGGAAAACGCGAACATATTTCTGGAACGTACTATACTCACTAACTCAGTACTGCATACGCGGCCTCGGTTTTGTGTGGAGGACGGTTGGAAGTTTAGTAGTAGAAGGGGTGGGAGTGAAGTACATTAAAAAACTCAGGTACAATAAAAATTGAAGTAAAAATAAAATGTTGTCCCTGTACTATGCAGTATACTCTTCCCGAAAGTATAATAAATATTAAATACTACAATACGTATTTCGGTAGTTCAGAAAAGAAAGAATTCACAGATCTTATCAATGAAATAAAAGATATTGGGATTAAAGAACAAGAAAAAAACTACTACGACGGAATCGAACGTATAGCATTTTCGTTACGCCAAAATATCATGCCAACCTACATTCTCATTTAAAATTGGTACACTAATGAAAATGAATGAGAGTGAAACAAAAGCAGTACTGTCTCATTATTTGTCGGCAATTCTACACATTCTGTAAAAGTTAAATTTTCAAAACACGGTTGATTATTTCTTAACAGTTGGATTTCATCCCATACCTAATGAGGTCCGAAACCATCCCATACCATTCCACAACTTCATTTTATTTCAGTACTGGATTATGAGTATCAAATGTAAACAAATTTAACAACTGGTAACTCAGATATTTTTCGTCGAAGACCATAGGTTCCCCATCTCAAATTGCTTATTTACAACAATTCTATGGCCCCTTAAATTTCTTCGGTTGAATTCTGAAACACCCGGTATATTCCCCCTTACACCTCATTAACTTACAAGTTAAAAAAAAAAAGAAGGAAGGAAGTAAGATAAAGAAAAAAGAGATACGAAATATGAACAAAATTCGTCAAATAGTTCAGAAGTTGTTGGTGACAGAAAGACAGACAAATGGCGCGACAAACCCCATTTTTTCCATATCAGAGATGCTGAAAACGGAAGACCAAAAATATATCTGTAAAAATCTCAAAATCTTTTTCTTTTCTTTTTTTTCACAATATCATTATTTTCCTTAATAAGAAAGAAAAAATTCTGTGGACATTCAAAGTTATTCCCAGCAGATCGTGCTTTCTTTTTTGTCCAAGTCAGAGCTCTTAACTTGCCGTTATTCGTCCCTGCTCTATGATCGGGCTCAAAGATGTCGCAAGTGTCGACAAGAATAGATCACTTGATTCAGGCATGTTTAGCGCGGGCAATTCTAGCCTTTAAACGAGGTGCCATAGTGACGTAGAATCTCAGAATCGCATGCAGGTACACGATTAAAAGGATATTCTACGTCACTGTTGCACCTCGTTTAAAGGCTAAAAATACTCGCGCTGAATATGCCTGACTTAGTTCATGAGAGACTGGGGTGCATCACAGACGGTGGTTCAACAGTACACTTGTAATGAATGATGATTATGGATGATAGAATTGTTGGGATGTCACTACAAGGCAAACGGAGCTGGAGAAAAACTCCTATGTTGCCTTTATCACGGGCTTGCCCAACACAAGACCTAACAGATCTTAATGAAGTTCTAATGAAATCTTTGTACCGAAAATGATTAAACATAGTTCAAGAATGTGATTCCAAAACGCGATCAATCCATTTTTATGAAAGGACTGAGCGGGTTTTCAAGTGACATGCACAATAACACAAACTTTTAGACAAGGATCGGCGTTGTTTTGAAAGAAAGGAAGCTTAAAGTATGACAGAGATCTAAAAAAAAATCATATATATTTATAAAACATAAAAATGGCCAAATGGACTGAGCGAGTTATGGGATCACATCCTTCAATTAATTACACATATTATTTACATTCAGACCTAATTATCGCTTGACCCCGGCCACCGGCGTGGCTCAGCCGGTTAAGGCTCTTACCTGCCGATCTGAAGCTGCGCTTGCTCGCGGGTTCGATCCCCGCTTGGGCTGATTACCTGGTTGGGTATTTTCCGAGATTTTTCCCAAACCGTAAAGTGAATGCCAGGTAATCTATGGCGAATCCTCGGCCAAATACCATCTCGCTATCACCAATCTAATCGAAGCTAAATAACCTCGTAGTTGCTACAGCGTCGTTAAATAACCAACTAAAAAAGAGCTTGATCCGAGTTAAAATCCAAATGTAATATGTGATGGAAAGGAGGTATCATTAGGAAGACCTTTTAGGGTTATTCTTCCTCCGTCATCATCCCTTTTTCCTAAGTAATTCTAATCAATAAAAAGTGTATTAAAGCCGTACTACCGAGTGGTGGGACGTGAACGGCGGTGGATTCAAATATGGCCGACAATGGAAGATGCCAGTGCAAAATATGTAGTTGGCAAAAACACACGTAAGCATTAGTTTTGCTCTACTGCTTTATGCAGTTGCAGCTACAAAGAAGCCAAAATAGTTCTTCCATCTGTTCAGAATTGAAAGAGAGTCAGAAAGACCATTCTCATCCGTGATCACATTTACCCTTGCCTGATATCTGTTCTTAAATTCCTTTATACCCTTATATAAATCTCGAATATTTTTATTTTTACTATTTGTTTCTTTCTCATTCATCTTTGCTTCAAGTAACCTCACTTTTTATTCCTAAGTGTACCACTTGCTTCCCGTCCTTCATTGAAATAATTATCTCTATTCTCCTCAACTGAGTCCTGTAAGAATTTCAGTTTTTCCTGTTTCCTTCTTTCTACTACCATGCAACAATCTTAATCAAACCACGGTTTCTTTTTTTTTTTAGTTTCATAATAACCTATGTTCTGCTCAGATACAATTTGGATACCATCTCTGATATTTTCCTACATGCTATTAACATCTAATTCTTTCTCAACTTCGTCGGAACTTCCTAAAGTGGCAAACCTATTTGAAATGTCGATCTGATAATGTTGCTTAGTTTCCTCGTCCTTTAATTTCAGAATATTGAATTTACTAATATTAACTTGTTGCTTTACTCGCTTGGCTACTGATAGTCTTTCTCTTAGTTCTCCAATTACGAAATAATGGTCAGAATTACAGTCTGCCCCCTGAAAGTTCGAATGTCTACTATATTAGTAGGTCTCCGTTTATCTATCAAGATGTGATCTACTTGGTTATGTGTCAATCCATCTGGAAAAATCCAAATATATTTATGTATATCCTTATGGGGAAATGTTGTACTTTTGACAATTAAATTTTCTGATGTGGTAAAGTTGACTAACCTAACTCTATTATCATTACTAGTTACGTGTAGTCTCTCTTCTCCAATAGTCGGTTTAAAATATCCTCCCGTCCTACTTAGCGTTGAAATCCCCCAATAAAATTTCCATTTGATATCTAGATAACTGATCAAAAGTCTGTTCCAATTCCTCATAGAAGCTATCCTTTATATGGTCATCTTTCTCTTCTGTAGGGTCGTGAGCATTTATAACTAAGATATCGCACCATCTACACTTAAGTACTAAATATGATAACCTATCACTGATAAATTCGACCTTATTTACTGCTGATTTTATTATTTTTTATGAACAAAGAATACTGTCCCTATTTGGTGATTATTGTTTCCTTTCTCATAATGCAACAAGTAATCAATAACTTCATTCCTCAACAGTAATTAACTAATTATTGGTTTTATTTCTCACATATTTGTTTCATTTATTGGAAATAATTCTATTTTCATCAGAGAAAAATTTTTGAAATGAAATAATAAATCGGAGAAAACAAGGAAAGATATTAATATTTATGCATTTAAATATGCAAAATAAAAATATATATGTCCTTAAAATGGAAAATCCTCGAAGTATGCATTTGTGCCAAATAAATTTACCTTCATTCGAACATAAAAACCATGATCATTGATCGGCAAAGATCCATTTGTACTTTTTCAATATGCCAAATCAATATAACCATGCAATTTAATGAAGCTCCGCGATCTAACGATTGCAATCAGTAAAATCATCACTATCAGCATAATCACAATCATCATTATTTACACCATCATAATAAGCATCATAATCACCTGGATCATCATCGTACTCTTATTGCAGAATCTTATTTTCCAGCCATCTCGAACGTTCAAGACTGTGTACTTGTCTACGGAACCTTTATTTCTTGATTTATACGAGAATTCTTCGGTATCCTATTTTGATGATACAAAATGTTATTGTTAGTCGACTGTCCGAAGATAGGTTTGAACCTCATGAGTGGCACCAATAAGGCATCATCATGAGGCAATTAAGCCAGGAAATAATGGGGTAGGTTGGTCAGTTCCTTTCCAACCTCTATTGGATACATCGCTGACAACATATTACACTTTCAGACTCCAGATGCATACAAACAATTGTTTTTCCTATGTCAAATGGTATGTACTGCCTGATAACTGATGTACAGCCCCTTCGGGCCAAACATCAGTCTGTAGGACGTCTGAGCCTTTTGTACATAACTATGAGTTGTCTACAAGAACTCACCACTACTGCCATCTATTAATCTCTTTGACAAACCGTTAGGGATATTTATTGCGACAGACGGTGACTCTGACCATACACAAACACAAGAGATGTCGTATTTTAAGAAACGAAGATGACAATGACAGGGGATGTGTATTGGTGGAATGACGAGGAAGAAAATAAATCCCGAGAAAAACAATCACAATCTTGAGTTTTTTCACCACAATATACAATAAGGTTCAAAAAGTTTGGGCCCGCGACAAATGTCTAAAATTCCAGAAATAGAACAGTGCGCATGCTCGTCTCCTTGAAGCTCCAGTTAACAAGATGACACAAACCATGCAAATGTGCTGTATTTTGTTCTAAAATATGTTATAAAATAAAACGTAGGGTTGATTCTAGCTGAATCAGGGCATATGAAGAATGAAATAGCAATAAAATTCATACATCCTAAATCTGTCGAAACGGGACACAAAATTTATCGAAACGAAGACGATCGAGAAAGCTACGTAATACGCCGGATCGAAGTACTGTATGGGCCATTGTAGCGTAGGTGGCTTAAGAATGGGTCGAAACTAGATAGCATTGATTGTAGTAAGTTTGAATCTCCTTTAGTTTTAATTGTTTTAAATTACAAATTTATCGTAAGTTTTTATATACACCAGTCACACAAGTACAAAGTGGCGTAATAGCCTGGAAGTCGATTGAATGTTTAGTAAATAGCACAATCCGTCCCTGGGTAACAGTACTATCTGTTAATAAAATCGTCTCCATGTATATCTGCTTTATAGCTTTTAAAAATATGCTTAACTACAACATTAAAACATGTTACCATTGTCAACATTAATTTTGTTCTATTTGCCTTAATAATGGCAATACTGAAGTGATACTGTTTACCATTCTTCAGTTCATATTGGACTTCAGCTTTCTGTATGTTTTGTTTACTTGTATTCTTCACAGGGAGCGTTGACAACGTTTGAAAGCGAATTTTCATAAATAATTAAAACAATATTAGAAATAATAAAAAGTATAGCTATATGTCATAACAATATATAACATATTATATTGATATTTCATATTCGTCGTCAGTCATATGTTCGATACTTGCAGCCGTTTAGGTTCTTGAAGCCTCTTTTTGTACCAGTTATGATATTGAAAACATTAATTATTATTAGGGCCTACATATCGAATTAAACCGTAAAATTTTGCGTGATATCTAGAGAAGGATAGTTCGTCTTTTTATTTCGCTACATATTGCAATTATTTTACTTTGACGTGTGTTTTGAATATTAATTCCAGAAATAAATTGTATTTTCGTCCAAAAACACCCGTGACACCTACGAAAATTTTACAACTCTCATAATGTAGGATCACTCACCTCTTACAAATGAGTCATTCCACGTCAAATTGCACAGCAATAAAACAATTATTAATTATTTGTGTAGTTATGACTATCTGAAATTAAGCAAATTATGCGCGCACTGTTACAAAAAATTCACTTGGAACTCTGTGTCTACATATAATTGAAATTTGCGATTTGGCGCATTTGAAAGACTTAATACAACACTTTTTATTACTTTAGGCTTATCACAAATAAATAAAAAATTTCGCCTAATGTTTTAATAATTTATTTTTCAAAGCAAAATTACTATATTATATAGCCAAGATAAAAATCTGAAAAAAAATAGACTTGTTCCCTGATATATTATCTGTAAACTACTGCATTTCGAAATGTGGGATCTGCACACATACATTTCTAACAATTTATTTTCCGAAGGCATGCATGCGCTCGCGATCCGCAGCTAATGAACTGCTTGTGGCCGTGGACTAGAAGGCTGCCCACGGAAAGATTTACGAAATCCCCCGATGTCGCCACACTACTACACAAATGCATCCATTCATCTAATGATTAATACCTTAAGGAACAGTAATAAATATCTTATCTAAAGTTATTTTATTATTGTCAGCTTAGCTAAGAGGGTGAGCCCTTCATAATGCTGTATGTTTATACTGTAATATAGCCAAGTGTTTAACGATAGCAAGGCTGGGTAAGGCAGTAAACTTTATGACAGTAAACAGATGGCAGGAGACAAAATATAGAAGAGAAAAATAATCAGTCAGGGTTTGACTTTCATGGAGTGGCGTCCCTTCTATATAATATCAGTGACAGCAAAGATCGCGTAATATATACAAATTATTTAAATCCATTTGACCTTCCTAATCACGCTTTTAAAAATAAAAGTACACTAAGACGCGTAAGTCGCGATTTATTGATAAAGCTCAATTTAAAGGAGTCTTTGAAAGCGAATATGTGATTCTTTCAGCAAAAAATCTATCAACTTCCGGATAGGTCAGGTGAAATTATATGTGAAGCCGGTAGTTCTTGTGATATTAATAAACATGAATCAAATGAAAGTGCGGACAGAGAAAGTGATTATCCTAGTTCTTCTTCTAGCAGTTATATGGATACAGCGCTAGAAATCAGTAATATTGAGGAATTAAACAAGAGTTTGATGTCAATAGAATCCCTTATGAAGAAAAGAAAACTACGAAAAGTTTCAAAAATTAAAAGGCTCCCTAGCAAGTAAAGTTTTTCATGTAGAAGTTGCATCGTCATCTCTTCAAAAGTCGGCCATATTTTATTTTTAACGGAATGCAAAGAAAATGTACAACTGAAAATTACATAGTTATTGCAGACTTTTCTGAAAATTATTCATTTGTAATACAAGATTCAGTACAAGGTGTGCATTGGAACAAATGCCAAGTCACAATACATCCTTTCGTAGTATATTTCAAAGAAGATGCAGAAATTCGTCACAAAAGTATTGTTGTCATCTCAGAAAGCATGAAACATGACACCAATTCCTTTCACTTTTTTCAATCCGAAGCAATCAATTTCTTAAACCAAGAATTCAACGATATGAAAAAATCATCTACTTTTCCGATGGATCAAGTTCGCAATACAAAAACAAAAATAATTTTAAAAATAATTGCTTACATGAAGAGATTACGGAATTAGCGCCGAATGACACTTCTTTGCAACGTCGCATGGTAAAGGTCCATGTGATGGCATTGGAGGAACTGTTAAAAGACATGCCACAAGAGCCAGCCTATACAAGATCCTATAACGACACCAAAAAAAAAAAAAAAAAACTGTTTGAATGATCACAAAAAGCATTTCTAACGTGTCATTTATATTTTGCCCATTGAATAAGCACAAAAACCACACTGAAAATTTGCAGGCCAGATACCATAATCTAAAACCAATAACTGGTACATTAAAATTACATTCTTTCATTCCGTTGTCAGAAACTGAAGATTTAGTAAAATAATTTTCTTTCGAGAAAGAAAGTAGGCGAATAAAAATTTAAAGTGTAGTGTGAATGAAAACAAAGGTTTAAAAAGCATAATGTACAAATATTTGAAGATATCATAACAATTAAATTAGCAGTGTTTCCTCGAGTGACTTGATCCGTACTGGGTGTAATGTTACAACGTTCACTCGATCATCCAGCGCCGATAAACCTCCCAGCGCACTTCTACGCTTCCCGTCCACTGCTGCTGTAGGTACCGACCGCTACACATTGTTTCGTAAGTAATTAAATTTCCATTAAAGTATTGGAGATCCCATTGTGATTTTTTCTGGAGTTATTAAAAAATCTTCATTGCACGTAGTAGGAATTTTTTTAGATTTTTAATACGGCTATTTCACATTGATATCTAACTTTTAAAAATTGAATCATAAAAAAATATTTGTAATAATTATATTAAAATTAGTTAGTAAATATTTAACAAGAGACAGTACTGTAAGTTTTTAAATGCCTTTAAAAAAATTAACATTAATGTCCTCAGAAATATGACGCTTTAAATGTTGCATTGTGCGACATTTTTAACGAATTTTAACATGCAATATTTTAAAAACATGTGGACTTAGGAGGAAATGAAAACACATTTGTTGGTTTATTAGATCCATAGAGTTGGTAAAAAACATATAAACGCAATCAGAAATATGAAGGTCAAAATTTGTATAATTTTGTGCAATTTTACGTGGAATGACTCATTTGTATGATCAGCGTTTTCTTGGGCGTCCTATGTTTCTCCTTTCAACTGGTTTGTAGTGAAGCATTTTATATGGTATTCCAGATAGTTCTAGTCATTTTACGTGTTCTCTCATTTATTTTTGTAGTTTTCTGCTTATTGATATATTTAATTTTAATTTTCCTCGTGTAGCATGGCTATATTTATATAAATAATGCGCATACAATTATTAATTTATGCGAAGTATATAAGTGTCTGGGAACTTATTATTATTATTATTATTATTATTATTATTATTATTATTATTATTATTATTATTATTATTATTATTATCATTATTATTAATATTATTATTTTCATTATTATTATAAAGGTCCTATGGTGAAACTGACTATAAATTGTGTTTACTTATATTTGATGTGCTTCTGATTTTCTAGAAAGCAAATATAGCAATAATTTTGTATACAGAGGCCAGGTCGTGCCTGATAATAGCCCACGAATGATGGGCTGTAATATATTTGCAAAATTTGCATAACCAAGTTTATTAACAAATTCCACTAACACTTGTTATTAAAATATAAAACAATACAATAAAAAAAATCAACCCTGCCGGCAACCGAACTTACAACCTCTGATCCCGAAATTAGGAACCTTACACCTACGCTACAGCACCTCGTTGCCCTTGCTCCATTGTAGACGAATCACTATCAAAGAATCAACCGGAACAAAAATCACTGCCTTCGAACGCAATGAGTTTACTCATGTGAACCTGACTTAAAAACTTTACATTTAAACTCCCAAGAATCTTTTTAACCCAATTGTACACCTTGTATAAATTTTATCAAATACAAATTACCGCACCCAACTGGCAGTTGTTTTCTTCTGGAATCAGTAACCAAATAATGACTTGATTCATAACATTGCAGTGACCTGCAAAACAAACATGGCTAAGCGATCGGGACAGTCCATACAAAATATAACAAAATTACAAACGAAAGGTCTTGTGAGTTTAAATAATTTGTTGCTTATTCGTGAATATATTTGAAGGATTGCATGTTTATTTATGAATTATCTTCCTATAATTCATAATTTGAACGTAATGTTACATAATACGGATGAGATATTGATTTATTTCATGTACAAGATGCCCAAAAAATCGGGCAATTTTGAAATGAAGATTTAAGGAATAGAATAAATACTTTAAATACATTTATTCATGTTTATTAACAGTACAGTGTATGCCATTGATGGATTTCATCCCGATAATTATGTCGGGAAGAGAACATCCAATGGGCAACCACCATCCCTGCGTAAACATTCTTACATTCTCTTACGAACTTTTTGCTTCACTCGAGGTAACATTTCAAGGGGAATTTCGGCTATTTAATGTCGGATCTTCGCTTTCAGTTCTTCTGTCGTAGAAGGCCGATTACGGTACACTTTGCTCTGAAGTGTCACCCCACAAGAAGAAATCGCATGCTGTTAGATCCGGGGATCTTAGTGGCCATGAAATGTCACCGTTTTTGGAAGTCACACGGTTGACATACAACTGTCGTACAGCTGCTATCGATATTCGTGCTGTGTGTGATGTTGCTCCGTTTGCTGAAACCAGGTATTTATGGAAAATTCTGCAGTTCGTACGCAACAAAGGTTTTCATCATGGCAAATTACATAACAGAATTGACAGTGATCGCGCGCCCATCATCATCCTCAAAACAGCAAGGACCCATGACATCAGATGATGACACAGCGCACCATACGGTAACTTTGTTGCTGTGTAGAGGATGCTGGTGTAGCTGACAAGGATTATGCGAAGCCCAATAGCGAAAATTGTGTTTATTGACGAACCCATTAAGATGGAAGAGGGCTTCTTCCGACATTAACAGTTCATCAATGAAATTGTCGTTCTCGTTCTGCTTTACCATCACAAAATTGTCGACGCATTAGGTAATCGTTGAGTTTTATTTGCTGCACTATCTGTAGCTTATATGGATGAAAGTTTAAATCCAGTAGCAGTATTCTTTGAACAATCGAACGCTTCATCCATAGAGCAACTGCATAACGTCGAACTGAACGCCGTGGGCTTCTTATGACAGTAGCTCGAACAGCCTCGATGTTGTCCGATATACGATATGTTCGCGGTCTTTCTACAGGTCTCTTTTGCAGAGTTCAACCAGTTTTTACTCTAAATTACGTACACATGTGTAAATTGCATATGCTGATGGAACACGACCATGCCGTCCCAAATTAAAGTGGAGTCCAAACAGTCCACGCGCTTCCCCACACTGCCACTGTTCTTGCTTTGATTGCAAATACACGTTGATCATCACTCTAATTTTCCATGATAATAATTACAAAATGACAAAATGTTGTAAACAATATTTCATTTGTTATTCGTTGCTATCTATTACCCAGGATTACCATTAAACTTTTCAAAATTTCTCTATCTTTTGGGCCACCTTGTATATAAGACAGGTCAGTTGTAGTCACAAGATCAGCTGCATTTTCTAAGGTAAAATCGTGACGAATTAATATCATCATTGTTAGGATATTCGGAATGTTAGGCGTCTACCTTCAATATCATGATTTATTGGTGTAACAACTTTCGACAGTCATTTAAACTTTTTAACAACGACAAAAAAAGTACCTGTGTTATTAAATACGCTTATAACTGGCGGTATATGACGTCACAGGCACACGAACGAACAAGAAGCATGTAAGTTCGGCGATTGTCAAGCTGCATTGAAAACAAAATGTGGGCTATGTAAGGAATGATGTATGTATGTATGTATGTATGTATGTATGTATGTATTCACACTGCAAATGGGTATATACCCGGTGGCAGTGCTAATTAATTACACCCAATAATGACAAATAATAATAATAAACACATCTAATAAAAAACAATAATTAATAATAATAATAATAGTAATAATAATAATAATAATAATAATAATAATAATAATAATAAAATAATAATAACAAGGAGCATCCTAAATTAAAATGAAGCATGGTCACTTAAAATAACATTTAAAGTAAATGTAATTTGTATCTTAACCCTAAGCTCGAACTAAGACCCACGAGTCTGACAGGTTCATATCTGCACAAGTACCTTTCGGCACTACACTTATTTCACTGTCAACTCACTCACTGCACTGATTCTACCTGATTTCACTAACACTTCTAACCATTTCACTGTTCAAATACTTTGTACAGCCACTTCACTGACACCAACACACTTCACTTACACAATAGACTTCACTGATACTACACACTTCACTGACACAACACACTTCCTCACACTTCAAATAACAAGATATCATTTACATCCTTTACATACTGTGTATAATTATCGTCTATTAGTAAAGTCCTTAAGCCTATTTTAAATACATTTTTGGTTATTGGTAAAGCCTTTAGTAAGTCTGCAGGTAAAGCATTACAATCCCTGATAGTACGATTGAGAAAAGAAAACTTTTCAGTGTCCGTCTTCTGTCTTCTTTCTCTCAATTTATATGAGTGGTCGTTCCTTGAAGAGTAATTTGGCGGCTGCAATCTATTTTTTATTTCTCTCAAGGCAGGCTCACCTCTGTATGTTTTGAACATTGCGCATAATCGAATTCGCGTTCTCCGGTCCGTGAGTGTGTCCCATTTTAATGGTGAATTATTACGACAACACTTGATCGCGGCTGTGATGAAATAACTGTGGAAATAAGTTGTTTAAGTGAAACGTCAGAATTCCCACTTAAACAAATATTTAATAAAATCAATAAACTATGTATAGCATTTATCCAATATCGCTAGAACTGTAATACGAAAACGAAGGAAAGCTGTGAGAGAAGAGTAGCCTAAGTAGCCTGCTTAGGAAAAGCTTACCATAATAGTTGTGTATAATACAAATCTTTGAGATCTACCGTACCAGACAAGGGCCTAGTTAAATTGGAAAACTAGCCTACTCTAATGGAAAGCAGTAGATGTTTTGTATGGAGTTTTCAAGAATTTTACGTCACGAAAAGTATTTACTATTATTTGTTAAGGAAAAAGTTCCATTAGTCCAGGAGAGTCTAGTGCTCTGTGTCCCCCATTACTTTACCTCACGTGCTACGTACCTTCTTAAAACGAACAGATTGATTCACCGCTAAGGTTAGCGCTGGTAATTTAATTCCCTTGGTAACGAAATGAAGTCCTGTTTCAAAGCGGATGTAGTAAATTTATAAAGAAAACATGTCTGCTTTTGCAATAAAGAGAAAATAATGACGTAGTGGCAAGTTTTTGTGTCGTTTCCTGACTCACTTTGTTAAAATAGCGATAATTCACCTTAATACGCCACACTTTCGCAACTAACTGCTCTATCAGGCACCTTTATGACCTCGCACTAGAAACAAAAGACTGTGCAGGATGCGACCCATCTGCACTCTGCAGACAATGACAGTTGCAACCTCAAAGCTCTTTATTCCTCTTGTGTAATTTATTTCATGAAGTGTTCAGTGGAAATAGACTGTTAGTTCCACAGTTCGAAATGATGATTTGATTTATTACAACCGATGCATGATACCACTATGAACATTTGTAGCTATCAGAGATTCGGATAATCCGTTAAAATAATTTAAATAAATGAATATCAAATTTATCATCATGTGGCTGAGGGAATGTAGAATTCTTTGATCTCCTTAAAGAATGTATCTATATATAGTACATATTTTCTTCGTTATGTTACAATATTACATTTCTTTAACAATGTGCTAGCTCCCGGTGTAACTCAGTCGGCTAAGGCGCTTACCTGTCGATCTGGAATTGCTCTCGGACGCGGGTTCGATTCCCGCTTGAGCTGATTACCTGGTAGGGTTTTTTCCGAGGCTTTCCCCGACCGTAAGGCGAACGTCAGGTATTCTATGACGAATCCTTGGCCGCACATCGCCAAATACCATCTCGCTATCACCAATCCCATCGACGCTAAATGATTTAGTAGTTGATACAGCGTCGTTACATAACCAACTTTTGAAAGTTATGTACGGACAATAAGACTCTGTCGCTAAAAAAAAACTGCAGGTTCCTCAGTTAAAGACTAGATTTAAGCAGGATTTTTCCACCTGGGCATAATTGCCAGAACGATTTCGTGACCCATTCTAAGACGAAGGGTGTGGAAAGCTGCACACAAGCTATTCAAAATAAGCTTATTATATACAATGTAAATTTCAGTATCCAAAGCGAAATCTACAGTCATGAGAGGAATATAACCATTTCGCTGTTAAATTGACATATAATAATCAAATAATTTAACAAGTGATATAGTCCACGCCTGTGGAGTAACGGTTAGCACGTCTAGCCGCGAAACCAGGTGGCCCGGGTTCGATTCCCGGTCGGGACAAGTTACCTGGTTGAGGTTTTTTCCTGGGTTTTCCCTCAACCCAATATGAGCAAATGCTGGGTACCTTACGGTGTTGGACCCCGGACTCATTTCACCGGCATTATCATCTTCATCTCATTCAGACGCTAAATAACCAAAGCTGTTGATAAGGCGTCGTAAAATAACCTACTAAAATAAAAAATAAAACAAGTGATAACCTTTAAATATCTTGTAAATGCTAACAACAACAATAAAAATAAATATTTAGAAATAAAAATCAGCAATTGTAATAAACTGGATGGAATAATAACAAAGAATTTCTGAAAACAAGTCAAGAGATACAGAATTATACAATTGGGATTACACAAAATAACAGTGAAATCATCTCTCAATTATTGTTCAGAATAAAATTGTGAACCTTGCGCAAGAAAGATAGAAACAAATGGAAGCATAACAAATGAAATTCTTCAAACCTCTCGCCGAATATTATATAGTAGGTTTACAAACAAAACACATCAAGACAAAAATATTACTTCTGAGAAAAAGGCGTTTCAAACTTCTTGAAAAAATTGAAACCTCAAAATATATTTCTTTTTAGTAAGTAGTTTCTCTTTATGCGTATTTTGTCTTCCAGTTCTAAATTTATACATATACATTATGTACGTTTTATAGGCCCTACGCCTTTTTCTCAGAAGTAATATCCTTCACTTAATGTGTTTTGCTTGTAAACCGACGATATAAGATCATTCAAAAGTCATTTCAGACTTTAAAGGTTATAAATATGTTAATATTTGAGGTAGAAAAAAATTATCATGTGCAAACAATCAAGTTTTTCATGTTTTACTTTTTTGCACTTGCATAATTACCACTTTGTTGAATAAATTGCTAAAGATTTTAGTACTACTGCTACAGAAATTTTTAAGTTTCAAGCCATGGTTCTACAATTAAATGTTAGGATACAGCTGATTCAATGCTGCAGTATTATGAATGCAATGGGGGTCTTTCTTAAAGTCAGGAAATATTTAGAACAGTTAAGAATTAAAGAGAAGGTCCATATTCAACTGGTAATCATGAAGATTTCAGCAGAGAATTTGAGGAAACTGGCTCCGTCATAAGAATAAGTTCTGTCATAAGAATAAGTCTAGAAGGCCAATGAATGATATCACTGCTGCTGAGGAATCACAACCTAGAAAATGTAATCTTCAAGCAAAATGAACACAGACCCACAAATAATAGTTGGATTTAATAGAAGTACTTACAATTTAGGTTTACTTTTGTTATTTGCAAGAGTTATTATAGTATAGTTTTTATTTATAGTCGTAGGTTTATTGCATTTATTTAATTATAGTTAGAATTCAATTTACGATTATTTTATTTTTATTGCTGTAATTATTGTAAATTTCATTAATATAATTGCTGTAATGTTATTATTGTACATCACTGCTACCGGGTGTATACCCAATTGTAGTGTTAATAAATAAATACACACACATGCATACATACATAGAGCTGCTGCTAGGAAGTCAAAAGAAGAATAGGAATGCAAAGAAAGCTTCTAATAGGAAAAGGAGCATCTTCTGCGGACATCTGGAAAAAGAACTAAGGAAAAGACCAGTGAAGCGTTTTGTGTGGAGTGTAGCATTGTATGGGGCAGAAACATGGACATTACGACGAAGTGAAGAGAAGCGAACAGAAGCATTTGAAATGTGAATTTAAAGAAGAATGGAACGTGTGAAGTGGACAGATAGAATAAGAAATGAAGCTGTGTTGGAAAGAGTGAGGCAAGAAAGAATGATGCTGAAACTAATCAGGAAGAGGAAAAGGAATTGGTTGTGTCACTGGGTGAGAAGAAACTGCCTACTGAAGGATGCACTGGAAGGAATAGTGAAAGGGAGAAGAGTTCGGGGCAGAAGAAGATATCAGATGATAGACGACATAAAGATATATGGATCATACGAGGAGACAAAGAGGAAGGCAGAAAATAGGAAAGATTGGAGAAAGCTGAGCTTGCAGTGAAAGACCTGCCCTAGAGCAGAAGACTAAATGAATGAATAGTTATAGACCTATAGTATGTATCGCTTTATATAGCTTCATGTTCCATTTCAATATATGATTGACGTGATATTCAATATTGAAATATATTTTTCATTCTGATTTCTCCTTTACGAAGCACTATTTCGAAATTCCCGCTAGAATCATAGCGTTGAGATCCACATAAAAGCATTGTCCACTTACTTTTGTGGTTTCTGATATTTTCTATTTACAGGAAATATTTTAAAATAATTTTACAAGGTAAGTTCATAAACTGCCCGCATTGTTTCACTGTGGTGTATTACAGCCGTAAGATTGCACCACGAGATGGTGCCCTGTCAGGTTTTCTCTCGTTTTTGCAAGAGGCAGTTTCGTGCATACAGAGTAAGAAGAACTATACTTCGCACGAAAACATGACGACCTTCCCTCATACCCTTCACCAGTTAATTGCAGGCACGCGCAAGGGATAAACCCTTAGCCGAGTTGCCAATTCTTCAAGTCATTGTGATTTGCGAACGTTTTTCAAACTGTGTTCCGTGAAACCACGATTTTCAGCAAGACTATATTATCTTTGTAAATGTACCTTAATTTTATTTATAATTACTAAAACAAAATTGGTATAAAAATGAACAAAACTAATTTTAAAAACATTTTATATTTTCATTAACATGTTTTGCCTAAATAAACAAAGAAATGCGGAATTATGTAATAAGTGTTAAATTCTCATGTTATTGAAGTTCCAGAATTTTATACTTAATTAAGGATATTATGGATTTATTAATTTATCCTACAGAATAATCTCTGTAATATTAATTATTAATAGTAATTAATTAAGGATGTTGCGCTGGTAAAATTTTCGAAAACTGTGATCATTGAATAGCAATTTATAGTACAAGAGAGTAAAATTAGATTTTATCCGCTTCGCCTTGGGTGATAATTTCCACGAGCGCATAAAATCTGTATACTCTAGTGTGTTATACAATATTTTATTCAATACTGGTACGTAAATTTAATTTTAAATTGTAGGTCTTTTCTTTATAATGTGTTGTTGGCGAAGAAGTTCATATATATTCATTTTAATTAATGCTAATGTATTGGAGTGATTTAAAAACATTTAATTCACTGCTGTAGGTTAGAAAACTTTTAAGTACTGCTGTGAACAATGGCGTTATTTAGGTTGCTAAGGACGGTGAAATAAAGATCAGTTTAGATACCAGTCATGCATAAATGTATTCCTTTTACATCATTTTTTCATAACTCGAAAATCATATTAAAGCACAAAAGAATATATTTGTTTCTCTGCCAGTTTAGTTGCTGATTCGATGCAAATTTTCTGTAGGCCTAAGGAACGTTATAAGATACGAAATACGATTGAAATAATTAAGGGGGCATGTACACTTCTTATACCTTAAAATTCTGTTACGTAAAATATAAGCCTAATATAAAATTTAAATTTATACGCCAACTATTGAAGTAAAACAATCTGTATTAGTTTTTTTTTTAGTTACTTAACGACACTGTATCAATTACTAGGTTATTTAGTGTCGATGGGATTGGTGATAGCAAAATGGTATTTGGCGAGATGAGGTCGAGGATTCGCTATAGATTACCTGTCATTCGCATTACTGTTGAGAAAACCCTCGGAAAAAAAAACCCAATCAGGTAAGTCAGCCAAAGCGGGAACTGAACCCACGCCCGAGTGCAACTTCGGATCGGTAGTCAACTCAGCCAACTGAGCTACGCCAGTGGCTCTCTATTACTTCTTAAGTTATGATTTTTAATGTAAACTGCGGCATTGGCTATAATAGCCGTTAAGTGAAAAATGGCATGAGCTTTTTTTTTCTTCTTCGCAAACTATATTCCTTAAAAACCCTTTTTCTGGTAATTCCGAAAGTGCTGGATAGAATCGAATGAAATTTTTTCTGCATTCTTAAACATGATGTACAAATCAGGCCAGAATATTTCCGCAAGTTTATTTGCTGTTGGCGATATTTATTTCGCGTACTGTTCACATACTGTTCTTCGAAGCTCTATTGCATTGATAAGTAAAAGTCGGCCAGGGTAGGGCAGTCGGTATAGCTCTGGCCTTCTGTGCTCAAGGCTGCGGGTTCGATCCCGGCCCAGGGCGATGGCATTTAAGTGTGCTTAAATGCGACAAGCTTATGTCAGTAGATTTACTGGCATGTAAAAGAACTCCTGCGGGACAAAATTCCAGCACACTGGCGATGCTGATATAAACTTGGCAGTTGCAAGCGTCGTTAAATAAACCGTAATTTAAAGATAAGTAAGAGTAGTGAATTCCAATAATATCTACGAGTATAAATATATCAATATGTCAGCGTCTGCTTTATTTATTTATTTTTGCATTATGTTGGAGCACTAATCTTGCAATATACACCATTTAGTAGCGAAAACGAAATTAACAATTTTATAACTTGGTGAAACCATTTGTTACAAAAACATTTTATACAATCGAGTAAATTGTTGTAAATTTTGCTGTTTTATAAATAAATTCTGGACAAAGCTGAACTACCCTAACCGGTCGTCGCCTAGTTGCACGGTTCAGGTACCGTTTATCTTCAAATCATGGATTCTAAAAATTCTCAAAGGAACGGAGTTTAGTTAAGAGATCATAATATTAAAGTTACTCTCAATTTTATATTACATGAACACACGGTGAACGATCTCAGTGCACCACGAGACCTCCATCAAAGTTAATACAAAAACTCATTCACAAAGGCGTAACATTCATTCATAAGAACCCACAACAGTGACAGTGTGGAAACTGAGCATATCTGTTTCATACAAAAGTTTGAGCATAAATAATCGTGGTAACTAGATTGTTTTCCAAAGTTAAGCATGGTATCACGAGATGTCGGATATCGTATGTCGTATTCGTAGTATCCATAGTATGTTGTTGCAGTACCAGATGGCAGTGTGATGAGTAGACTTCGTTTAATTGCCACACGCAGCATGCAATCAGGTTGCCGATGTACGGTAGTATAGAGGAGGTGAGCGACCGCCCGGTCTCGTAGTATAAGCAGTTCATGTTAAGAGTTGTGACCGGTTCAAATAGATAGAACAGCTATAGCTAATGTATACCTATGTAAGCACTTGTTTTTGTATTACTGTGGTTGGAATAGTCAAAGCTTAACATTTGTTCAGTGCAGACAAGAATTCAATTAAACATACTACAATGAGAGTGTTGCTATTCCAAACAATTGCCCCTGGAATACCCTTACCCCCGCAGCCAGTCTTGACCCGTTGGGGGATGTGGTTGGATGCTGTTAATTATTATGCAGAACGTTACGGCAAAATAATGGAGGTAATTGATGCATTGGATAGCACAGACAGTTCCGCTGTTGCAGCTGTAAAATCATTGCCTTCTGAACAGGTATTAGAAGATATTCTGTTCATTGATTCTAATTTTAAAATCGTGTCCAAAAGCATTATCCTGTTAGAATCGTCTAAACTAAACTCTCAGAAGTCCTTAATATAGTGGATAAAGTATCACAAGCCGTTATCCAAAATAACAATTCACTAATTTCAGAAAAAGTGAAATGTAAGTTGAGAAACGTTATTGCTAAAAATTCTGCCTTTTCACAACTTCGTATTATAATGATGTGCTATCAGGACACGACAAGACGTCTGAAGTTGGTGTACTAAAAAGTAGTGACTTTCCGTTCTTCAAATATGCACCTATTACATCGTGTGATGTTGAACTTACATTTTCCCAATATAAAAACTGTTTGAGTGACCATCGGAGGAGGTTCATTTTGCAGTCGCTCAAAATATACGTAACTCTTCACTGCAATGCACATATTCAAGGATGATGTGAGTATCTTACATTTAAGAGTTAGGCCTAATATATCCCCCTATAAAATAATTGTGTATTTACATTTTTAGACATTTCCTACTTCAATGATCATTCATTATATTTCTTGAATGCAGGATACAGGTTTTATTGTAACCGCAGTATACTGTTCAGTGTTTACATTAGAGGCATACTCCATCCGTTGCACGCCCCCTTCTCATACAGTCTATACCGAGTGCGCAGTAACCTTGCGATTCTCGTGGCAATTCCACGAAGTCTAGTAATGAGTGATTTTCGCACAGAGAGAGACTGAGAATTCAATTGTGAGTCGACCGCCGTGCCGTGCGAGTATGTAGTCGCAGGACTAGATGGTAGTGTGATATGGCTATCGCAGAGAGATCGATGTTACTCGTAATGCAGATGTTAGTCGACCGATGATGACTCGATGGGTTTTTAGAGTGGATACATGTGCTTTAATACGCTTCCGCCACACTCTACACAAAATATTCCACTAGTCACTTCCTCAGTTCTTGTTCCGTCGCCATGACAGATACTTAAAATTGTCCGCTCCGATGCTTAATTGGTATTTCTTTTGAATTAATACCTTACAACTTAATGCAACATTTTACAATACACTTCAGATTTCATTCCAAGCATTTCATAGGACTATTTTAATCGGCAATAACCTTTATTAATTAGAAGTTTTGAAATGTTCCCATGTACTGTAATGTTTTCTTAATCTGTTGCGTAGTATTGCAAATTACATTTTACTTTATGTTAGTGATGACAATGAATAAAATACGGTACACATTTACTAACAAGTTTGTTAACTCTTTACCTTCTTGATATGTTTGGTCTTTAGCTTTGATCACATTCCGGTACTGCTTAATCTGTCACTTCTCACAACATGAGTAATGTTTACATTTTTGTAAGGTCAGTGATTTCAAAACAATAGACATAAATTAACTTTCAGCAGCAAGACACCCTCACTCTGCACAATGCAGTAATCAAATGAAAAGAGCTTCCAGTTGTTCTTCTCATCAAACACTGTCAAGGATGGTCAGAGAGAGGCATATGAAGAAGATTAATGGCTCCTTCTTATAATTGTGATTACTACAAATGAGATTAATTTGTGCATTTTTTATACGTGCTCTGTTTTCTTTAGCGAGTCTGTGCGAGGTGCATTATTTAGACTAAATATGGGATTCATTACATTTGTCACGGTCAGATAATTTGACTATAATTGTAACGCATTCGTGCGTTAGACCACACTGCCGTTACCATCTCTTCGAAATAGGAAGACTTTGAATCATTTGTTGTATTTGTGGCTCTTCGGAGCAACAAGGAAATGAAAGCTGGGCGCAGCTCAAGCCCGGTGAGTCATCAGCTACAATATTCCATTCATAACATACCAATTCCATCTTAATGTATAAAATTGAATGTGGGTATGTATTTATATATAAATATATATATATATATATATATGTGTGTGTGTGTGTGTGTATGTTCTCTATACAAATATACGTACACGCTTTGACTGATATGTGCCAAACTTTGCACATTTAACCTTCATAACTAGGAGAAGAACATAGGCTACATTGCAAATCTAGTCTTTCAGGTGAAGCTCCCTGTAAAGCAGATTTGAATAATTTCAAGGGAAAAAATTGTTCCGGGGCCGGGTATCGATCCCATGACCTCTGGTTGAACGTACCAGCGCTCTACCACTGAGCTACCCGGGAACTCCACCCGACACCGTCTCAACTTTTCCCTTTATATCCACACAACTCGCGTGGGCTGACGAAACGCCAGAGACCCACAACGAGTGCACACAGTCTCTGTGTGACTTGGAATTGTTGTTTTCTGTTAACGAAGACAGTAACGTATATATTATGCAAATCTAGTCTTTCAAGTGAAGCTCCCTGTAAAGCAGATTTGAATAATTTCAAGGGAAAAATTGTTCCGGGGCCGGGTATCGATCCCGGGACCTCTGGTTGAACGTACCAGCGCTCTACCACTGAGCTACCCGGGAACTCCACCCGACACCGTCTCAACTTTTCCCTTTATATCCACACAACTCGCGTGGGCTGACGAAACGCCAGAGACCCACAACACAGAGACTGTGAGCACTCGTTGTGGGTCTCTGGCGTTTCGTCAGCCCACGCGAGTTGTGTGGATATAAAGGGAAAAGTTGAGACGGTGTCGGGTGGAGTTCCCGGGTAGCTCAGTGGTAGAGCGCTGGTACGTTCAACCAGAGGTCCCGGGATCGATACCCGGCCCCGGAACTATTTTTCCCTTGAAATTATTCATAGGCTACATTAAAATTGTGCAAGTTAAATTAATTAAAAATATAAAAAATAAAAATAAATAGATCAAATATTCATGTAGAATATTAAAATGCAAAATCTTCTACAGTCAATTGTTCTTTATTATTGTCTGTTGTATCAACATCGACTTTCATGGGGCCATGGAAATTATAACACGAAATTAAATTACTGTACATTGTTGATACATCATGAAGGTTAAAATGTAGAAGGCAATTTAATAATGGAGTAAGCAGCTATATTTACGCAGTCCAGGACCGTATTATGAATTTCTCGATGGAGTTGTACATAGTGAGCAGGCTGTGTTTATCCAACTAAATTGTTTGAAACCACAGGTATTGCTATTACATAATTGAATACTTGTTGTTGTATCACCAATAGTACTATTGCGAAAAATATTGACCCACCAAAATTATGTAATGGAAAGACAATTTTATTGGTGACAAAAAACTCATGAAAGATGTAATAGAAGTGACAACATTAACTGTCAAAACGAAAGGAGAAAATGTTTTTATCCCATATATGCTTTTCGATTTTAAGCAACTGCAATTTCAATGCGACTAGCATTTTTAATGGCCATTTATTAAAATGAAGCTCAAGGACAGTCGCTCAAAGTTGCAGACATTAACTTAAAAACTACGTGATTTTCACATTCTCAACTCTATTTTATACAAAGGAGTAAAAAAAAAAACATTTTACACATGTCAAAAAGCACTTCAATTATACTTTTGTCATGTTGCTAATTTAGTATGTGACTGTACGTAAGCCCACTGAAAATAACACTAAGTTATATTAATTCTAAGATATACGTATTGTTATTCATGTCCGAAAATTTATTACTGCGAAATTCTATCAGTATAACCACGTTACCAATGTAGTATGTTAAGCGTTGTGGAAAGAATAATCTCTTAATTTCTAAAATACAGGCAAACATATCTCAGAATGTTAGTCTTTATGTTAAAAAATGTTAATTCTGGTCACGAACATATTCATATACTTTGTCTTTTCGGGATTTACTTCCAAACCTATCTCATTCATTATTCATGTAAATGATACCATGTAAAGATTTCAACTTTATGGACGAGGAAATCTTAGTAAAAATAATTCGTTTTGATTGTCTATAATTGAGTTTCTGAGATTTCCGAAAAGTCTAACAACCAGTTTAATTAAAAAAAGAAGCAAAAAGGACAACCCGGGCAACGCCGTGTACTTTCAGCTAGTATTATATAATATTGATTTAACGATCGCATTATTAGCCAAGTTTCTTTTCGTACTGAGATCTAGATCCATGCTTCAGCGAGCCAAAGTGAAATACAGCAAGTCTAATTAAATTTCGATGGACAAATGTGCAGTTTGAGTTACTACCGTTTCCCAGCCAATTTTAATATCACTATCATACAGAAAATAAATATATGATTAAAATGTTAAACAATTACGCCTATCTCAATGGATATTTTTAATTTCAAGTGTAACAGTCACATTTCCGAGTAAATAAGGCATTCGTGGGCTCGGAAGTAAGCCTCCGAAAAATAAACTAGTGTAAGTGAAGGTATTAACGCCATGCAGCTTATAACACCATCTAATATTTTATAATTAGTTACGTGAAAATCTGTGTTGGCAACCCTAGTCAGAAGTGTGGTGTTTAGAGGAAGCTTTCTTAAACATCTGGAACAACAATGAATCGGATTTCTGTCTTAGTGTGAGTTCAAGTGAACAAGTTCACGCTTGAACTGATCATCCGGTGACGTAAATATTGTATTCTTCATAAAATAAGTACAGATAATTGAATTTGAAATATAGTGACTGATGAAATGTTATGAGAAATTCGTTTATACGTGTACTTAAGTTTAGTGTTTTAAAATTTATAACATTATATTACGGTAATTATTCATTTAAAAATAAATATTGTTGGTAATAACGCCATCTCGCTGCGAGAATAAACGTTGATTGCATATGTAATAATAGCAGGTAGTCTATTTACATAAAAAACAATCTACAGGACATGGATACCACGACACCTGCGACATGAGTAGAACAAAGTAGACTGGACTTTTCACTATGTGAAGACGATTGTGCAACACTCAATGACAGTGATCTTGATCGAGTGTTTTTTAAAGTTATGTGGTAATAAGTATCGACACATTTTTGTTGTTCCTAGTCATTTATAGTTGTTTAATTATATAACATAATATTACATTTCTTACTTTTGCGTATAAACATCTTTCTTTGTTCTAAAAAATAAGTGGCGTTATTAACTTCACTGCAGGTAATAGCGCCAGTATGCGTCATATTTTTATTTACTTGTATTGTTGTAAAACCTTGTCACAATTACAACTTTTGAAACGTACATTCCATAGGAAAGGCTACAAATGATCAAGATCTTTGGGTGCTATTCATAGACATTTCGCAGCACGCGCTACGAGCGTACTAAGCTGGCCCCGGCTATCCACTGGTTACTAGTACAGAATTCAAATCATATCCTATCGCTAACACTGGTTTATGAATACGAAAAACGCTGATCATCCACCGGAAACCCGCGCTAAAAATGTCTATGAATACGGCCCTAAAAGATTAATATTACTGTCCGTATATTTTCTGGTCAGTTGTAACCCATTTTTTCAATTGATGACGTTAATAGCTTCACTTATCCTATATAGTGAGAACGGGAGAGTAAGCCAACAAAGAGCCACATAATCTGGAAATGAATACTGGGCAGGTCCTTGGAAAAAAATAATCATTGACAGGTGTTGTCTACAACAGTAACTAATTTTAATTTCGTTGGTCATGTGGTCCCCGAGATTAGAATTAGATTGCGATACCGCATGTATTGTGTTAAAAAGTTATATTTACATCACATTTCTGGACCGTTTGATCCCAAAAGACATCCTCTATGTTCCGCATCTGTCTGGTTTCGAATCTGAGTACTGTACTATACAATGAAGCAGGAAAATGAAGCCACAAAGCACTGATGCGTCTGATTAGTACTTGGTTGCAAATTTGCTTTGATTGCATCATTTACAGCATTCATGGCTCTTGATGAAGCCAGGATACGAACCCAGATGACGGACACCGCAAACAATATGCCCCAAGGTGCTGCGTTCGGGACTACTCAACTCGAATTCATGAGGTGGGTTCGGGTATAAATGGCTCAGCAGTTTGTATTAGTGTCTATTATTCCTTTTTGTTGTTGTTGTTATTGTTCCATATAATTAGCTTAGTTTCAATCACGGATTTTTTTTTCTTCTTTTCATTCTAGTTATATAGTTCACGTTACAACAGTTTATGACATCGTGTGTTCCGTCTTTATATTTCGCACCAACCTGACGGTCGTCGATCAGTCAGACAGGCTAGCTGTTTGTAACGATCCCCACAGTAGGTTTTCCCCTTACGATGAAGAGATATCCACTCTTTGAAACCTTGTGCTACAATTTTGAAAATTGGCAATGGAAAAAGTCCAAACGGCTCAACCATTGAACAATTCATCGTTTCCCCCCCCCCCCTTCATTCAGATCAATACTAGATGAATTTAGCGGGGAAGAATTTTAATAGATGTTACATAAATATTCGTTTTACTTTAAAATCCATTTTTCCATAAATTTATTTTTCTTTATTCAACACCAATGTAAGCAATTGTATTCAATTAGAATTAGATTCTGGCTGGGCGGAAGAGAAGACCTACTAGCCTTAACTCTGCCAGATTGAATAAATAAAAAAAAAAATATTTTTACTGGAAGTATTTATGAGATAGTAGCATGTTTCTACGCATTTATTTTGTAAGAAACGCTGATAGTTTACTTTATTTTTTTTTCATGAATTATAGGAAAAATAGCATTTTGAAAATAAAAAAAAATGAAAGTGGACAAATGAGATATTTCATAAAATGAGTGCTTAGAATTGTTCCTCTATGCCTTGAGAATGTAACAAAAAAAAAGCTTAAAAATTGAGATCTTCTACTAGTTTCAACATATTTCTAAAAATGTAGAAAAAAAAGAAGCCAAAAACATTTGGGAGTTCAAAATTTGGATTTTATTAGTCCTTTACATAGCAAACATGCTCTCAGAATTTGGTTTAAAAAATTATTACATAAAAAAAGGCATTTTTAGTGAAGTGTCCCCTTAGTAATAAGACTGCACAGACATCCAACAGCCTAATTCTTGTACCTGACGGTAACATGATGACGATGGTGACGATGATAAAATTCATTGTTAGAGGCATTATTGTACACCGTGTTTCGAAATGATGGTAACACTTTCGTAATATGATTATTAAATATTAATGAGAAATTAACCTGGTAGGCTTATAGGATACTTGATTGTCCCACTAACAAAGTTTCAAGTTCTAAGTTTCGGAAAACTTGCCATGCAAGACAGTGTTCAAAATTGGCAACTCCACAATATAAATTGTTCTTCGTTCTGTAATTTGAGAAAACTAATTCACTAACGGTGGTGCAAAGGTTATTCCATAGACATTTCCGAAATGACCATCTATCGCATGGTTAGATTAGACCGTCGCGGCGCCTATTCGGCATATCGTCCTTGGCCTCCGAGGCCACCAGATTTGACACCATGTCACTTCTTTCTCTGGGATCTGTAAAGGATGCAATTTGTGTCAGTCTACCCCAAGACATTGCAGAATTAAGACATCGGATCACTGCTGCGATTGCATCCATAAACAGAGATATTTTGGAGAGACTGTGGCAGTAATTTCACTATAGTATCGATGTATGCCGTGTAATAAGGGGTTCTCACACTGAGCGTTTATAAAACTGAGCTAATAAAACTTTGAGCGTTTCTTAAACAAATTATATGCACAAATTTTTGTACAATTTGCACTTGAGAAGCTCGGAATCAAAACGCGTTGTGTCCACAAATCAAAACTTTTCAGGAGAGTCGAAAAACTAAAAGCTCCTAAATTTCTGATAAATTTAAAGTTTTGAAAGCAATAACATAATTAGACCTGTACACAAAATTAGGTGGCACTACTGCGCAAAATCAAAAAAGTTGTCCAAGCGTAAGATTTATATACGAAATTTTGAAAATCATGGACTTAATTCGTTTTGTTCCGAAATTACGGACTGAAATGGTTTTGTTACAAACATATATTCAAAACACTCATTTAAGTGGATTTTTTAATTGTGGCCACATATCTTTCCAAAGACTCTTATACAAGTACAAATTTAACTTTAAAGGCAGTTATTAAATTATGTTTACCTGTTTTAGCAAGCAACATAGGATGAAAATGTAATTTATTAGATTTAACTGTCATTGTTCAGATCAGTTCAGTCTCATATCATTGATAATCCAGGCTCTTCTTCCATACACTCACACTCCACTATTTCATCCTCCTCACACTGATCAGGTCCTTCTTTCAATTTTTACCAAATCTTTGTTGCAACAACTTTTTATATCCAACAATTTGTCTACTTTTATTTTATTCCTTAATGGTACTAAGGGTGGGTCAAACCTCTCAATATTTTCAATGGCATGACCTCTCTTAAGTAGTGACACTGGACATTTACTTAGGTCATCCATTGTATAAGTATACTCCAATTTCACATTGATGTAATGCTTGCTTCCTTTCATTATTTTCCTGAGTCTAACTCTCCTCATATCCAGGGACGGCTCGTCCATAAGAGCTGCGGAGCTGCAGCACTCCCTGCTTTGACAGGAAAATAAAAATAATATTTATTTTAATTTGTGGAACAATTGTTACAGCTTTTATTGGCAAATTGCTTTATATTTCATCTGGCCGGGAATATGTACTATTATCTTATGCATAAAATTTTTGCGCGTCGACTGTATTGGAATTGACACTGCATTCAAAGTCGTCCTGGGATCTGCAGGGTGGTCAGCTCATAGAGAGCGTGTTTTGCATGGTCAGAGGGTAGATAGGTGAAGGGAAGCAGAGGGAAACTGCCGCTGTTTAAAACCCATATCTCGCTACAGTGGCTTGCAGAGCTAGGCCGCCAGGCCACAAGGTATCTTTCCTCTCCTCCCACACCGCAATTGTAATGCTGCGTCAAATGAATTCTCTATTCCCTTGAAACTTAATGACAAAATTTTTATTTTCTTTTCACATACTTATTGTTGTAGAATCTTATCGAGTTAATATAACGAAATTAATATTCTCTTTTGCCTCCAGCAGAACCTAATATTTGCCTTAACTCAAAATGATTCCACGAGTAGAATCCTTTTGATATAGCACGTAAAATACGAAAGAGACTTCTTTTCCAGTTTCAAAAAATTGTTGACCATCAGTATATCTTAGTGTTGCTTTGGTGTGACGTCTTAATGCCGTAACTTAACCAGTGCAAATTTCCAAGCATGAGTGTGTGTGAATTACAGAATATTAATTTTATTTTTCTCAACTTTCCCTTGCGGAGAATATTGATGTAATGAAGTGAAATTAAAGGGTCGTCCGTTACTAGACTTAAATCTTACTTAAGCTTCATCCAGCCGAAATGGTACATATATGTAAGGAAGTATAACAATGAAATTTACGCTAAGCATTTGTGGTTACGTGGATGTGAACAAAAAAAATCTGTATTTTGTTTTCCTTGCCTCCTCTTCGGTAGTGATGCTGCATGGACTAGGAGTGGTGTGACAGATTTAGGACATTTGTCCCTAAAAAGCAAAATGCACGAATCTTCGCAGTCTCACCTGAAAAATGTTTCATTGGCTATGTTACGCAACTCATACTGCTGTGCAATTAAGTGAAACGAACAGAACAAACATTCTAAAACATAATCAAGAAGTGAGAAAAAATCGTGAAATTATTTTTAAAAATATTTATTGTATCAAATTTTGTGGCCAATATGAACTTCCCCTTAGGGGACATGATGAAAAAACGATTCGAAGAACCCTGATATGTTTCGTGTGTTGCTACAGTTCGTGAGTAATCTAAACGAGCTTCTCAAAAATCATTTGGAACATGCCAGTGTTTAAAGGTTATTCTAAAACAATTCAGAATGAACTGGTAGATTGTAAGTTGAGTGCTCTGCCGATCTGAAATTCAGACTGAAATCGATGGTATTAGCTTTTCTTAGGGATTAGCAAATGGTCACACAGACATCTCCCAACTAGGTCAAGAAATTTTTGGTTTTTCGATATGTAGTGCAATTATTTTTGTCCTATACTTACTGTACTTATTAGTAATGGTATCAAGAAAGGTCTAAAATAGAGAACTCTTTAGTTAAAATGAAATGTGTTTGCTAATAGGTAACAGGGTTCTTCCAATGCCTTGACATGGTAGTGTGGTACAAAAAACTGCACTTTCAAAAATTCAAATTCCCACAATCATGCATAAATGTATAACACAAGCACAACAATTTCACTAAAACATTACCATTTACAGATCACTCCTGGACTGAGAGGTATTTGTAACACAGGAAAAGAAAAAAGTGAAAACAACTTTTGAAGGAGTTGGGAACTCCTATCGGTGTTTGGGTAAAAGTTGAAGAAACGGCTTCTGCTCATCTTTCATTGTACCGTACTTGTTAAATTAACTTGTAACAGTATGTTGTGCAAATATGTATGCAGATGCATCTTCAGATACTATAGCATTTCCTTTAGCTCCTTATGTAGCGCGGCCGGGTAGCTCAGTTGGTAGAGCAGCTGGCTACGGACTGAAAGGTCCGGGGTTCGATCCCAGGTGGTGATAGGATTTTTTCTCGTTGCCTCCTATACAATTGAGTACCGGGTCTTTCCCGGGGGTAAAAGGCGGTCAGAGCGTGGTGCCGACCACACCACCTCATTCTAGTGCTGAGGTCATGGAAAGCATGGGGCTCTACCTTCATGCCCCCATATGCCTTCATGGCATGTTACGGGGATACCTTTACCTTTACCTTTTAATGGTATCAAGAAGTGAAATTTGTATGTACCGAAATCTACTGCAGCTGTCCCAATCCACAAGTTCACGAGCCGCCACTGCTCATATCACTCACGCCAATTGGCTTTTTTAAGTAATCGCACAGATCTCTGAAATTGTGAATATGCCAGTACTTACTCAACGTTATTAATTATCACATTATCATAATGAGTGAATGAAGAAATCAATTCTAATTACTCTATAATAATCATGAGTAGGGACCGGAATTTTTAAAAATGCATATGTGCATGTGCATATGCAAATGCATATTTATAGGATTATTGGTGTTATTGAATATTCTAAACATAACATATTTCGGCATATATATTTGAAATTAAGGAAATTTCAATAGGCCTAGTTTATAACAATCTGGTTTTCCCTGTGTTTTGGATATACCTTGCAAGTTGCTATTTCCTAGTCTCCGAGTAACGGGACTTTGCTTTTACAATTTACAATACAAAGAAGTAGCTAGGCTACTTCGAAAGGGAGAGGGTGGGATTTTCCTGCATTCCTTTGACCATCATAGCAGACACAGTAGCCCCAGAGGGTTGATCTTGATAGGTCTCTGCAACTAATAATAATAATAATAATAATAATAATAATAATAATAATAATAATAATAATAATAATAACAATAATGAGAAAAATGCGCTGGAGTTGAGCAATTAATGTCCAAGTTTAGTCTTTGCCATAGTCTGTTATTGGTTTAACTCTCTTCGCACACGTTATGATGTGGTATTTCCTACATCTTTGCCCGCACAGCACACATTTGCAGTCTTCAGTCGGTTCATGGAACTTGTTGTTGACACATATTTTATGATGAAACCCGTGTATTGCGAGTCTTGTTGTCACGTGTCCCTGGTCCAGCTGTCGTCTAGCATGGCTGATGTGGTGTAGAACTCTGGCGGATTGCTTCAATCTCGGTTACGACTTTACCGCCGTAAAATTAATAACTTACCATCATTAAGTAGAATTTCTGTTACACCAAACGCGTTTAAGGGTTTTGAACATTTAACCAGGTTTAAAAGTTTACCGGTCATTGGCGAGCGTTTAACAAGCTAACAGCATCATTGCAAAAACCTTTAAATACTGTCATCAGCCGAACTCTTATTTTTTTCTGCAGCCAGACTGCGCGATATGTACATATCACGGCCTCCTAGATACCTACATTGTTGATTGAATGCTCGTGCATTCAGAAGCCGTGATCAGAATAATCGTCGATATGGATTTAGCACCTCATCTTTTGTATTTGGAATATTTGGAACACGAAGACAGAAGAGTGAGAGATAGGGGCGATCCCTTTCAAGATTTAGACGAATCTGAATTTCAAAAAAGATTTCGATTACGAAAAGATACTGTGATTTCGCTATTAGTATTAATAGGTGAAAGACTTGAGTTTCCTACCCAGAGAAACAGACCTATTTCTCCGAGAAATCGCGTTCTAACCACTCTTCGGTTTTATGCAACGGGATCCTTCCTTCAAGTGTTCGGCGACGTTAGTAATGTTGACAAAGCAACTGTGTGCCGCATAATATATCAAGTGTCAGATGCTATTGCATCATTAGCACCAAGATTTATCAAACTCCCTCTCACACAAGGAGAACAAAGGGAAATCATGGAAGGTTTTTTTTTAGAATTAGTGGGTTTCCAGGGATATTAGGTGCCCTCGATTGCACTCATATAAGAATCCAGTCTCCTGGAGGGGAAAATGGGGAACTGTATAGGAATAGGAAAGGGTATTTTTCACTAAATGTACAAACGGTTTGTGATTGTAATCTGTTAATCAGAGACATAGTAGCAAGATGGCCAGGCTCCACTCACGACAGCACCATATTCCATTAATCTCGTCTGAGGGCCCGTCTGGAAACAAGGGAAATAGCAAATGGATATCTTCTAGGAGATGGAGGTTATCCATGTAAGTCCTACCTCCTTACTCCCCTCCAGAATCCAGGCACACGAGCAGAGCAGCGTTATAATACTGCTCACAAAGCTACTCAGAACACTGTTGAAAGACAGTATGGTGTCTGGAACCGACAATTTCCTGTCTTATCTGTGGGCCTTCGCTGCCATTTACAAAATATGCCAAACATTATAGTGGCAACAGCTGTGCTGCACAACATTGCCATTGCAGCTCGAGAAAACTTACCTCCTGAAGACCCTGAAGTTAATCGTATTCTGCAGTTGATTCGCCAGCTAGATGAAATTCCCTTACAAGGCAACCTTAGAGGCAACAAACAGATACCTGCTGTGCATCTAAACTACAGAGATGATGATAATGCGGGACAAACTACTAGAAGGGCTGTAATCAACAGAATTTTATGTAAAGGTAAGGTGAACTGTCTTTATTCAAACTATTTGAAATTAACATGAACATTATTAATTTGCATTGTTAGCTTTCCAAAATTTTAATTTTTCTCTTGCCACCTCCTTCTTAAATTTTACTAACTCTAATTTTTCTTTTCTTATTTCCATTAATAATTTATGTTCTTCTTTCTTCAGCTGGTATTCCTTGTTCAGAAGTTCACACTGCGTTTCTGCGGCATTTGTAATGGAATCTCTAGCAGAAACCTTCCTCTTTCCGCTTTCTGTGACGGTCTCCATGGAACGACTCTGCAAGGAATAGAAGTATTGGTGTTGGAAAAGGAACTGTACTGTGATCCTTATGAGAACTTTACATGTTAGATCTATTAATCTTATTTTAATACATATTGCATAACAGAATATAATCCAAATACTGTAGGTTAATCTGTGTAAGAGGTATTTAAACTTGAAACACTGAATTTAAGTAATTTCAGGTATGGTAGGTATCTAATATCACTTCAAATATAAGTATTGAACTCCAACATAAAATAAAACTGTTCAACTAAGAACTATTACCTTTCTGTTAAGTGGTGTAGAAGTGATTGGCTCAGAAGTCGTGTTGTCGCCTCCATCATGCTCAACAATCACAGGTATACAGAACTCTCCCTAAAATACAAACGTTTAACTTATTCCATGAATAAAAATTATAGTTCAATAACAAACGTGACATGGTGAATATTTATTGTTACCACAGCCCTGCAACTCAAAACCACAAGATAGCTCCAGTACATTTGTTTATACTCATTCGCAATATTACAAAATAGCAAAGCTTTATATGATATGTGTTTGCTTTCAATCATGCCTTTTATTAAATAAAATAATAAAAGGTAACTGTGCACTTACTTCAACTACTACATTACTCACATTAACAATGTCTTCTAAAACTGCTATTGGGGAAGGCGTCCTTCGTAGTGTCGGTTCAGTAGTGCCTGTCGTTGATGAAGTGGAGTTCATGCCCTGGGAAGTGATAGGATTCAAAATAATTCCAAAATTATGTTATAAACCTATAAATATGTTACGCAAAAGGAAGACATACACCCCAGTTAGTTTCAGTACTCAGCATAGTTTTAGCCACCAGTGTAGCTTACATTGCTGAGGCATTTGCCTCCCGATCTGGAGCTGTGCTCAGGCGTGGGTTCAATTCCCGCTTGGGCTGATTACCTGGTTGGGTTTTTTCCGAGGTTTCCCCAACCGTAAGGCAATGTCAGGTAATCTATGGCGAATCCTCAGCCTCATCTCGTCAGATACCACCTCGCTATCACCAATTCAATTGACGCTAATTAACCAAGTAGTTGATACAGTATCGTTAAAAACTGACTAAAAGAAAGCATAATTCCGTATGTACTAGGTATATTATAAAGTTTACTGAATAACACAGTGAATTGGGCTCAATAATTGAAAGTGTAAGGTATATACTGCCATAGTCCTGTGATGTTAGTTCGATAGTGAGGGTTTCCCTGATTCAAGCTAAGTAGTGAAAGTAGTTAAAATTATGTTTACTCTTTGCTTAAGCTCTGTGTAACATTGCACCGGGATATCATTTTGTTTCTATTAACATTTCTAATATTAACCTGCCTAAAATTTTGGATTAAAGGTTGAGAACAGAAAGGCTGTTTGTTACTCCTTCGAAGATCAGAGTTTGATGTTACTAGTATAAAATACAAACAAGTCACTTTACCAGTGGCGTATACTGGTTTAAGGGCCTGGGCTACCACTGACCCTATTATTACACAAAATATATTTTAAAGTCCCTATAATAAAATTCCTTACCTATTTATATATGAATTTCAGACGTCTTGATTGGGACGAAAATACTTTGATGACTTCGTCATTGAAATTACAGTTGGGCCGCTTGCGAAGTTTCTGTAGAAATGACTTTTCAATGGATATTAGTGCCAAGCCGGATAAACGTTCTTGTGTATGAGTTGATCTACAGTAGGATTTTATTCTCTTCAACGCAGAAAATGTTCTTTCTACTGATGCTGACGTAGCTGGTATTGTCACAATTAATGTTGCCAATTTAAGGACTTCAGGAATAACTTGGTTCAGCTGGTTTTCATATATGGCAAATAATATTTCATGGATAGGTTTTTTCGAAAAATCAAAGACCTCTGCTGAATATATTACACTTAATTCATTTTTCAAACGTACTTGATCAAAGTGACTATTATAGGACTGAAATAATTTGTTTAGTGCCTCATTCGGGAAGTTTTCTCTATAAGCAGAAAATTTTTGAGAATCTAGAAGATATGTGAACTGAAGCTTTCCATAATCAGAAAATCTGTCAGTAATTTCCATGTGCATACAATCTAGTATGCTGTAGTACAGCTGCCTGTATTTCAATTCATCATCTCCTTTTCTTCGCTTTAATGGTGGTTCCATTGTATTGGCTGAAGAATTTTCATTTTCCATATTACTCCATATGGACGGAAACCCACTACGTCTGAACTCGAATATAGTATTTTTTTAACTTTGATACCTCTTGCAAGCAGTATGCTATGTCTAGACTTTTTGTCTGAAGAATATTGTAGAGCACTTCTGTATGTGCGAACACTCTAGCATAGACTTCAAGAAGAAATATATTCTGAAACTGTGTGAAAAAATACAAATATCCTTGAGCCTGCACAATTACATCATCAACCCAATTTTCTTCAGAGTCATTACAAATGATATTTTCAAAGAAAGCAGTCAGTTGTTCTCTGTATTACTTTACTGTATTTACAAGCCGAGATGTAAAATTGCATCTAGTTGGTGCTACTTTTGGGAGTTTCTTTTTCATAAATTCTTGAGTTTTTCTGATCTTTTAGGAGATGATGAGAAAAATGCAGCTAAACCCGACAGTGTTTTGAAAAAAAAATGCGGTATTCTGGAATGGATGAAGTAGTTTGTTGCAAAACTAAATTGAGAACATGGCTGTAACAATGACAAATAGTGCTTGAGGATACTTTCCTTGAACTTTTGTTTTTAAGCGATTGATATATCCCGCCATAACTGAAGCACCATCGTATGTCTGTGCAATTAACTTATTGCCGACATTGTATTCTGCTATAACACCTTCCACATGCTGAAACCAAGCAGCAGCAGTTTTGCCCGAACTGACATTTGTGAATTCTATAAACCGTTCTTGAACATTGGCAGTACTATCGACGTATCTTAAAACAGTGGACAATTGACTCTGATTAGAGCAGTCACTTGTTTCATCAACAACAATGGCCTCAAAAGGTGCTTCTTCTATTTCAGATTTTATGTTCTTTATCATAACCCCACTTATAGCAAATATTAAGTCATTCTGAATTGCGGGAGAAGTACCACGAAATACTGTTGAACTCTCAAGATAATTGGCCAGTAAATGGTCAAATTCACTTAAGGAACTTAAATATTCAATATAATTTCCTCTGTTGTCTGATTCCACACTCTCATTATGATCCCGAAATGCCAATTCTTGTTTTCCTAGAAAGCAGACTGCGTTAATAAGATGCAGTAAAATCTCCCGATTTTTTTTCCACAGGAGCATTGTGTCGGTTGATATGTAGAGCTTTTTGCTTATCTAGCTGTAAATCAATTCTTGTCTTCCCAAAGTTTGCAAAGTTCATGCTACTACAAATATGAGCTTTTGATTTGTCGTGTTTTAGGACTGCCGTTCGAAGGGAGTTGATATTAGAAAACCCTCTTTTGACCACACATTAGTTTCGCGGCTAAATAACAAACATGGCCAGCAAAATAGTTTAGACAGTTTAGAAGTACCACACAACCAATTCCACTTACCATATGATGTTGAAGTGAAATGGCGTGTGTACTCACGCTGTTTATCTTTTACGTCCATGGACAAATTTAACTCAGGAGTTGGTTTTTCCATTTTCACAATTTCAACTTCCTCGTTGTATGTACGACGGTTAAAAGGCACTTTTAATAAACCTTCTATTACACAGTCATTTTCAACGCAAACCTCTCCAGAAACTTGTTCTGCCATATTTTTCACAATATCACTTAATTGGGAAATTAAAAACTTAATAATTCATCAATTAATATAACTCTTAGACACTCGAACAAATCACAATTTTAAAATACTGCACTGCAAGAACACAATTACATTCATGAGCTAGCGTGCTAAGCGTACTGTTGCTTCGCGCCTGCGAAGAAACCGATCACGAGAGCGGCAACTCACCCGGCCTTACACTGCACGTTGGAAACAGAGGAGAGCGGGGGGGATGGGCGGTACGGTCACAGGCTACCTCACGTAGCAAGCGGTTTCTCCAGTGATGCCGCCTTGACAACTTGTTTCTTTTCGTGAGAAGAGAGCGCATATAAATCTAACAATTACTTTAATTTTAATTACTGTGGTAAAACTAATAATACAAAATTATTACATGATGTTATATTATAAACTTTTTCTTTTGTAATTTCCTTGGGCTACCGCCGGTAGCCCCGGTAGTCCGCAGAATACGCCCCTGCACTTTACTATGTATAGGAAGGAAGAAAAGTAGTGCATTCATTTACGTAAACTGGGAAGTACAACGATTTTGAGTTTGATAATTTTCGTTGGGACTTTATTTAATCAAAATACAGTACTTTACTCACTAACTGAACTATCCAGTACACTGTCTACAGCACATTAGCATACAATATGGAGAGTGCATTTAAACTGAAAAATTTTCGATACAGGCTGCAGATGTTTTGTGCATATTATGTAAAACTTTTCTAAGCATATTTTCTGAAATTTTATGTATTTTTTTCTTGCATGTAATTCTTTAATTCTTCTACAATTGTAGGAGGTTTAGCATACATATGTGTTTTACAGTAACTCCAAAAGAAATAACGCAAAGCACTCAAATCAGCTTACGTAAGGAGCCATAATCCTGCGCATATTGAAATAGTTCTGTACCTACTCTATAACAGGGCAGTACCTTACATACTATAAATTCAATCTTCACTTCTGCTTGATCCGCACAGATAAATTTACCCAGACATGCTATCTACTGTCCGCCCAAGTGGTTATGTCGCAGGATCGTGGGAAGGAGGGGGGGGGGGAATCACGTGAAAGTTACTTACTTAGTGAGGACATTTCATTTAAATTATTTTAAACACTTTATAATATTACGTACAAGGCCAATTCCTAACAGCAAATGTTTTCAGAAAAGAGCTAAGATAGCCCAGCAGAAACGGGTGGGGGAAACCGGAAAGCGACATAACCAAACGGACACAGTACCTATGCGAAATTATCATCCAATAATGAATGCACTTTATTCACTGGAAAATAAGACCATGGAACGTACTATATTCACTCAGTCAGTACTTTATACCGTGACCTTAAGACGACTTTGAATGCATATGTGGCCTTGGTTCCGTGTGGAAGACGGGTGGAAGTATACTAGTAGAAGGAGTGAGAGGGAAGTACATTAAAAATTGAATTAAAAATAAAATGATGGCCCTGCACATTGCTTGCGCTCATAATATAGTTGTATGAATAAACATGCTCTGCATGATTAGTGTGCATTTCATTACCTCCATATGCTGCATCAGAATCGTAAGTGCTCTCGACAGGAACACTTGGTTTGATGATATCTAGACTACGTTCACCGATTTCATCTAATTTTGACGGGCCGCCAATTCCTCCATCTGTTTTATATTTTTCCAATTTGTCGTTAGCGGAATCCCTCCTCGCTTCCCGCTTCAAGTTTTCATAAGCAGTTTTCAAGTTCACATAGGTCCTCTGTGTAACCCCTGTGCAGTAAAAATACAACGTTAATATACAGTTAGGCCAATATATAAGGAATGATAAATTTTTTGTCACTTTCATAACTATACAATTATGGGTTTGAGATTATTTAATAAACTTCTTTCTCTCGAAGGGCAATACCATGTCTACATAGTAATTTCAGTATACGGATACCTCACTGATAACAATTATCTTAAAATACACAAAAAGACACTTTTCAGTGCCAGTAATTTATTTTTTGTGTGCACAAGATTGCAATTTTGGAGTAAAGGGAAATGAAGGTATCCGTGTTCTGAAATGTATTCAAACCCAGCACCTGATTACATGACTAAAAAGTAGGTAGATCTACAGCTGTGATTTCGACTACCTGTAGGCATACAATATACATTATACTCTGTGTAGCGACGAAGCATCCTCTAACTCTAAAGTTATAACATCAGTTCTACAATCCTACAGGAATATAAATACATACATACAAATAAATATAAATGAATAACTCACCAGGAAGATGACCGAATTCATCAGCAATTTTCCTCCAAGTTGCGTCCTTTTCTTTCAAAGAAACGCCGTCCGTCTTCTTATTTTCTATTATGTGCTTATATTTCTGAATAAGCTCGATGAGCATTTCCACTTCGTATTTATTGAAATTTGGAGCTCTTACTCTAGTTCCTTCCATATTAGACATGAATTGTAATAAAACAGACGAGCTAGGATTGCTTGTTTGCACAAATTCGGCAGACGACAGAATAACGCATTCAATCACTGCCACCTGAATACTACGTTTCAATTGCTGCGAATACGAATAACAGCAAGATAATTGCCCGCCAAGTAACTAAGGTAAAGAAATCATTGTAAGTAATAGTGCAACAGATTTCCTCCTTAAATGTGATAATTATATTACTACGGTTAGCTATTAAAGCATTTTAAACGAGATTGAAGCAACCGGGCATAGGTCTAGCTCCTTCTTCTTCCAGTCTCTTATGCTTACCAGTTCCTGGTAGGGTCCTGTGGATGGTAGCCAGTGCTGCGATTCTCTTCAACTAATGTGTTACTCTTTTCTTTAAGCTTTCGTTTGCCAAAATGCCTGAAGAAAAGACTAGCAGTGCGTATGTAAAAAAAACAATGTATATCGAATAATAGTGACTATTGAACGGATGGTATTGTCGCGTACTGTCAAGTTTGCCCAAAGGAAGGGAAATGTGAGAAGATATTTCAGCTTGAACGAAATTCAAGAACAGCTGCACATATTGCGGCAGAAGAATAGCACACCACAACTACTATTTCTTACACAGGTCAAACCCAAGTCTCATATTAATACATTTTTAAGGGCATATTGTTTCATTTTTGGTGCATATCTTCCCACTTTTAGTGCATAGTTGCATGCATATTTTAAATGTTTTTAGTGCATAGAGATCTGGTCCCTAATCATAAGAAAGTGTTACCATAATTCTGACACACGGTGTACACGTAGAAGAGCCTTTCTCAAACAGTTCATAACAAATATTCTACAGAAACAGAGATTAAAAAGACTAAAATGCTAAATTGTCTATCATATATTAATTAAAATAATCAGCAGCCGATTGCATAATTGTAACTTACTGATCACACGTTACTCTGTATCGGTTAGATGATCGTCCACATCTCCAGAGGCATGTGGACGTGAGGCCAGCAGTCGGTTGGTCTTGGTCCGTCAGTAACTGTCGTACCACGGGTTTTTATTCATTCATAGTTTTCAGCCCAAGGGCAGGTCTTTAACTGCAAACCCGGCATTCTTCAAACTCCCCTATTTTCCGACTTCCTCTTAGTCTCCTCATACAGTACATTCTTTATATCATAAAGTTCTGTATTATCTGATACTCTCGGCTCCACAAGTAAAGAACCCTGGCCTCACACCACTTCTACACAGATGACAGTGATTGACAGGCCAGTTAGGGGAAGTTGTCTTGCTAGAACTTTCAGCTGTTGCCACGTTTGCTCTTGGCTGGACTCTTTAAATGTATTTTCTTCTACAACTGGTTGGATTTTTTCAATGTACTTTCTATTTACGAATAAATTAAATCAGTTGCATAATAATAATAATAATAATAATAATAATAATAATAATAATAATAATAATATACTGTATTATTATTACTAGTATCATTATTCCTAAAATATTACTAGATGTGAAACCAAGTGGTAAAAGAAGAGTTGGTAGGCCCAAATTACGATGGTTGGATGATGTCCATGATGATCTTCTCAAGGCAGGAATTAGGAGATGGAGGCAGAGGAAGCAGATGGTGCGTTGTTTCACAATGTCGTCTATGATTACGGTTGGTCTCCCACTGCGCTCCTCATCATGCACATTTCGGCTTCCTGCTGAAAATTGTCTACAGCAGTAACGCACCAACGGCTTGCCCATAGACCTGGCACAGCTGACGATCAATTTCAATCGGCGCTATGCCCTGTGCATTCAAAAACTTTATCACTGACTGCACTTCATGCAGGCAGGAGCTGGGATAGGAATGTCCATTTCAACCAATGCAACGAAGCTACTGAGAGCACTCGAAAACTACCGCTAGCGCATGCGCAATGCCAGAACATTAATCTATCACGTACACGCAGTCGCATCGCGCAATATATGGTTTGCTAGCTGTGGGACGAGTGGGAAAGTTACTTTATGAACGCGCTTCGTATTTTCGTGACACCTAATTTTGTACATAACTATTACCATAAAATAAAATACTTTTTTATATTAATTCTTGAATTTTAAAATCGTTAAATAATAGTTATCTATGTACGTATATATTCGTATAATAAATAAAATCTAAGCTTATGTAAAACTGTCGATAACTCATATTTTCCAAGATACGTCAAATTTATGTTTACTATAAATTATTATATGCAATATATATTTTGCACGTAAATCTGGACTTCAGTTAAATATGAAACTATAAGCAGTAAAACAATTATTAAGTCAAAGAATTAATAATTAGAGAGATGCTAAAATCTGTTCTCATTCAACAAGACAGTATGCTCACAGACACTTGAATCACACACGGGAGAAAATTTATTCACACTCCGATTGTTTATGTCCCATCGAAGAACCGTTCACCGATTCTCTCAGGTTTTATTTATCTTCCAGACAAAGGGAGGTCGATATTTTTATAGTGCCGAAAGATTTATGGGGTCATAGAATGAATTTTTCAGGACATAGATTATATATTGCTTGGAGAGTTGAGAACAGTGGAAAGAGGGGTGAAGAAATGAAGGGAGGGGAAAACCTGCAGCACTAGACTGCGTGTTCACAATCCAGTGACCCGTGCGTCTTTAAAACTGGTCGGTATACACGACCATACTGTAACGGACCACGTGAAAAGGCGCCCAACATTTAGATGTATTTTTCTAAAGGGATTAACTCTACGACATTCTCGCTTTGCAGAGCAATTTAACATATTTTGTAATGAAAATAATTATGTTTATGTGGCTGCAAGACAATTTGTAGAAATATAATCCTTTAACGCGCTGCTCTACTTCTCCTTCTCTTCGAAACCGAGAATTAATAAAGTATATATATATATATATATATATATATATATATATATATATATATATATCTCTGTGTGTGTGATTATATATAATATAATATTACATTATATTACATTCTATGAATTGTGATGTTAAAGAGACAGCCAAAATTGAAGTAATTAATAAAAATATATGGATAAAGTATTTTTAGCAATTGTGGAATAATGAGACATTACTTGGTAATTGTCCAACTTCAAATAATGATCATGAAGAACACTTTACTACAAATGAATTAAATGATATTCTAAACCAGTGCAAGAACAACAAACCTCCAGGATGTGACAATATTAATATGGAACTTTACAAGTACGTCAGCAGTGAATTCAAGTAACTATTAACTTTGTATACCAGATTTTTAGACGGATAAAGCCACTCGGATATTTGGCATAAGACTCTAGTAATACCAAGTATTAAAAAAAGAGGAGACAGGAATGACTGAAAATTACAGAGGTATTAGTATTCTAAATTCAGGATATAAAATTTACACAAAACTTTTAGAACAAAAATTATATACATTTTATGAACCCAAATTAATGAAATAACAAAATGGATTCCGGAAAGTTACATCACGTGCTGATGGGTACTTTATTCTAAAAATGATAGTAGAAAAACAAAGAGAGTTGAATAAAGAGACACATTTGGCTTTTATCGACTCTAAAAAGGCGTTTGATAAAGTTATTAGAAAAAAAGTTATTTGAAACTCTGAAAGAAGATCATGTTCCTAACCAATTATTAAATGCAACCTATAATTTATATTGTGAAAATTACATTTCAGTATGTGCTGGAAACAATCAAACTGAGTGTATATTATATTACATTAGAACCCTGGTAATCCGAGATAATTGAAGCTGAGGCTACCTCGAAGTACAAAAAACTCGGATTGCACGGAAATATTAATAAATCAAAGGGTAAATCATGAATAAATATTTAATGAGCACAATAAAGGTTAAACAATAAGGGAAATCGGGGGAATATGGGCACATTAGTACTATTTCGGGTGCAGTATCCCTTGGTTTTTTATAATAATTAATTTTATAGCGCGGATATGTTTCTTAACATTGTAGCTATATTATGTACAAATCCTGACTACTTACTCCGATATATATCCAAGTGAAACTGGAAAATGAAAGTTAATGTGTTTTGCCCATATTCCCCTGAGTGTGGGGTAAAATGGGCATTAATAATGTGAATCACAATCAACTGAAAGAAGTGAAAAGTCACTTAAAATACTTGAAAATACGTCTGTATTAACTATATCATTCCTTTTATATGCAATTTGTTGTATGAAAAAATAACAACAATACACAAAACTAACTTGAAGTATTTTGTTCATTTTTAATTCTGAAGTGGCAAATTAATGAACAGTGAGAAAAGAGAAACTGATATTACCTCTTTTTGAAAACTTAGCTAGCAGTAAAAAAAAAAAGTTCATTTATCCTTTATAAACGTCAAAAACATATTTTTCCAAAAGTTTAATTCGATATCAGCTGCATCAAATAGTTTCACATCCTCCAATCAAAACTCAATCTTCTATCAAAAGAACAAAAATACTGAAGAATGGAATAAAAATGAGAACCTCTTGAGCAGTAGTTGGGACAAAGAAATTCACTTCCAGTAACTTTTACGCAATCCTCATGTAAAACATTCTTGACAGTTACCACACTGAATCCAGTTTTCACCATGGGCGTCCTGACTCCAATTACCATTACAGACTAAACACTTTGCATCCGAATTACAGGAAGGTCGTTTTGATTTCTAATTTACTCCTTATCAGCCTTCTTGACCAGCTCTTTTTCTCCTTTGATTTGCAGCCGAGATAGATTGAAGTGATATAAGTTCTCTAGAAATTCCTCGGGGTCTTCCTGTCCTTGACTGTGTGTGTTCTCTCTCCGTAATTGGTGATAACATGTTTCAGGGTGTTTCGGGGCGTGGCAGGATCAGGTAGTTTCTGATTCTTTGTTGGTGTTTTCTGATTACTTTCTCGAGAACTCAAAGGTTGAGGTTCAGATGGTTGTTGCGGAACGACTTTGGCAGATGATGTGACCTTTCAGCGATGAATGTCGTTTGGCCATTCCAAGACATTTGAGTCAATGGAAGGAATTGCATGACTTATTTTTTATCACCTGATGCTACATTGCCAATGTAAGCATAATCAGGAATGACACTCATTCCAGTGGGAAAAGGCCTGAACCTCGGAAGACATTTACAGCCAGACCTACATTGGCACATCTGTTCTATGCTTCTTTGAAATGGAAGCAAACACAACTTTCCTATGTTGCTTGAAGAAAGCTGTAGCACCACTGGTGTAAACGTTCTTCAGAGGATCAAACAGACCCCTATCTGCTGGTTGAAGCCAGGTAGTTGTGTGTGGAGGAAGACAAAGCATGTGTAATACGTTTTCTACTGCAAAGTTAAGAGTATCAGGATTACAACTACGTGACTCAATAAACAACAAGTTGTTGATTACTGAAAAAATATTAATCCGTTAATGTAGGTTCACGTCTTCTTGAAGTACAACTTCTGCCAGCAGGCAGCTGTTCTATCAGTCCTATTATTGTTCTCACTCCATTTATAATGATCCTTGGAGGAAAGTAGTTTTCTGCTGCATTGAAGCAGCAGGCCACAGGAGTAATGACTTCTCCATTTTCATTAGGGCAAATGTAGTGCACCACTGTTTGTCCTTTGGGTGCAATGACTTCTTCCCTCTCGTAATCATTTGTAGGCTACTTTCATCACGATTGAAGTCGTTTTATGAAGTGTAATTACTTGCTCATACATAGGTTGGATAAAAAGTAATGGCAACACTGCTGCCACGTGACGATGGTGCGTTCGAGAGTTGCCAACTGTATGGACATGAACAAGGACTGTTAGATGAGTTAGTGTAGCCAGCGGCGACAGTACTCTATCAATCTACTGCAGTGTGTAGAACGTTGACTTTCATAGGGATAGTGCGAGCGCCCTAAGATCATGTTTACAAAACTAGAGCAACGTTCCTGGATCAAAATTGAAGTGGCACGAGGTCGTAGTGCACAAGAATGTTTTCAGAGACTGCGTGAAGCATGTGGCGATGCAGCGTTGCCATATCGCACAGTGGCACGATGGGTTAAAGCGTTTCGGGAAGGCCTTGTTGGAAGTGCTGTGAAGGTATGACATTGATGGGGTAATACTGCACCACGCTGTACCTCCAAGGCAGAAGGTAAACGCGGACTACTACTGCAGGTTCCTGCAGCACCATCTTCGTCCAGCCCTCAGGAGAAAACGACGACATTTGGAAGTACAGAACCCCATAATTCTTCATGATAATGCAAAGAGTCATACCGCTGCTGCTGTCAAGGACCTCTTGCGTCGCTGGCAATGGGAGATTCTGGAACATCCTCCGTACTCACCCCATATGATCCATGCGATTACGATCTTTTCACCAAAGTGAAAGAACCACTGCGAGGGACCCGGTACAATACCAGAGATGAAGTTATCCGTGCTGTTTTAGGGCGGTCAATATGGAACATCAACAAAGATGGACGCGCTGATGGTGTAAGACGCCTTCCAAACATTTGGCAAAAGGTAATAAATAAGGGGGGTGACTATATGGAAGGTACGTAAATGTTGTACCCCTGTGAATAAAGCCATGTCAGAAATATCGAACTGTTGCTATTACTTTTTATCCAACCCAAGTATTACCCCGAACATTTGTGCCCATATTACCCCGATATATGGGATTTACTTTCAACAGTTGGCACTACCGTCAACTATTCACAAAACAACGTCTATTGCAATAAAACGGCAGTTCAAGATGTGTATTCTGTACTATTAGCTTTAAACCACATTCTAAAGTTAATGTGAAATCTATTGCATATAACATAGCTGAAATAAGTATTGTGAAAGTTTAATATATTTGAAGATAAATGCTCACGTTTTAAATGGCTGTTTTAACAACACTACGATATAATACTGCACACAGCGCTTCCCACAGCAACAATTATGATATCCTCACTTTGTACTAACCGCTATTAGCAAAGAAACATAATTCGCTACAAGAATTTCGACATGAAAACAATATTCCCCATATTCCCCACGCGCCCATATTACCCTGAATTCCCTTACAGTACATACCTGTGTTAGATATGGGCTAACATTTCCAAATTTCAAAAACACAACTAACATTTTAAAGAAATTCTCCAGAGTCCTTTGTTTTAAAATAGATCCTCGTTTCTAGCATCAATGTCGTGCCATCTTCTATGAAGCATGATGTCGTCAGTTGGAGTATCTCCCGCTTGCTGCTCGACGTAACGCAATGCCAGATCTAGCGCTGCCAAACCCTCGGTATGAGTGATCACTGGTAGAATTTATTCAGGCAATTTCTCGTCGCCACTGTCTTCAGCGGGTTCACTTATCATTTCAACAACTGCAACATCGGTCACTTCACACTGTTCAACACTGTCCAGCCATTCTGAAACCTCACTCTCATTCGCGTTTTCACATCCATGAAGCTTTTTCATCAGTTCTGCCAATGGTAGATCATCTTCGTCTGTACTGTTGGTATCCATTTCATCCCGTAAAATCTTGTTCCAAGACTTTTTTAGTGTGTCCGCTATTTATTTCAGATTATGAATCGGCTATCCAGTAAACTACGTCTTTTATCGTAGTTTTTCCTGTTTTTTTTTTTTAGAAATTCCTTGATGGTTCCTCTACCCTCTGTTGTTTGTAGTAGCGTCTGAAGCAAACGACGACGATACTTCTTTTTTCAAGCATTGTAAAACGCCTTGGTCTATGGATTGTATTAAACTCGTTACGTTCGGGGGTAAGAACAATGCGCGAATACCGCCACATTGTAATTCTTCCACATCAGGGCGTGATCCAGTGTTGTCAAGTGTTAAGATTGCTTTGGAAGGAAAGGACTTTTTCTTTAGGTATTTTTTGGTCTCTGGAACAAAATATTCAAAAACCAATTCTTAAAAATATTTTTGTCTTTCAAGCGGATTTTTGGTGAACATATGTAGCAGGCAGTTCAGATGCAGTGATATTTTTAAAGCTCTAGGCTTAGCAGACTTGCCTATTACCAGTAGCTCCAGTTTATGGTCTTCACTTGCATTCGATGCAGCAAGAACTGTCAACCTCTCTTTAGATTTCTTGTAGCCCGGGACACAGTTTTCTTCTCTTGAAGGCTAGAGTTTTAGATGGAAGTATTTTATAATTTAGTCCTGTTTCATCACAGTTATACAATTGATCAGGAGTAAGGTTTTCTTCTTGTATAAATTTTTTAATTTCTCACAAAATTGTGTAACAGTTTGAGAATCCGCAAATTCAAGCTGCCTTATGCCGTATCGCTTCTCCCACCTATCCAAGCATCCCAAACTTGCAGTAAAATCGCCCTCACCTACCTTTAATTCATTCCTAAAAAAATAACGCTTTTTCTTGCAGAATAGGCCCTGAAATTGGATTTTCTTTTTGTCGTTGTTGAGTAAACCAAATGAATAAAGCTTCACTCGTTCTTTCGTACTCAGATTTCTTCATCGACTTCCGTTCAAACGACGAAATACCTGAGCACTTGTTAGATAAAAATTTCTCAATTTTGTTTCTGTTTCTAAGCCAATCTCCAATTGTTACTTCACCGACTCCATACTCAGCAACAAGTTTTTTTTTAATGTTTCTCCTTTGTCTAGTCTTTTCAGAGCCTTCAGTTTCACATTCAACGGCACAAAATTTCTCTTACTCCTGCCAGTCATAATGTACACACATTTACTGTAAAACACTTTAGAAGTAAGGTACAGGTGCGTTTACTCCTTCTAAAACGTTACGTAACTACTGGCAAAAGGGGCTACTTTGACACCCGAGGCTAGTTTGACACTACAACGCATTTTGTGTTTTGTCTGTTGCAATTAGTGACTCTTTTAGTTTTATTTCGGTTTTAACATGTCACTTTCATTGTTACATATGTTCAGCAATTAGCCCTGGTACTAAGTTACGAGAAAAATTCCGGGAAGCCTAAACCACAGAAATTATTCGGAAGAAAATTTAAGACAAGCGCTTGATGCCATTCTAAAGGGCATGATAGAAAAAAAATGGCACCCGTTGTGTATAAAATTCCACGAGGAACGCCTATAAACAAGTATCTTGAGGCTACCGAAGTGTCCTTTCGATGCTTTTTACACGAATTTTTTTCGGGGTTACTTTGACATAATGTTTTTTTAACCATGTCTATAGAGCAATTCTGAACGCACCAATTCATTCAGGAACCCAAGTTTGTTATATTAATATTTATTTTATGTCTTTATGTTAATAATTTGTGATATAATATAAAACATATATCAAAAAGGTGTCACAATAGCCCCATTTGACAGTGCATCTTTTATCATAATTAATTTTTAGGGATAGTAGCTCTTCATATATAATATGTATTAACGCCTAGTGAAGGATGCATTGGAAGAAATGGTGAACGGGAGAAAAGTACGAGGCAGAAGAACATATAGAAGGCAGAAAACATTAAGATACATATATCATGAGCGGAGAGAAGAGGAAGACGGAAAATAGGAAAGTTAGATATTACCTCAAGTCATTCTTCCAAATCTCAATAATCTGCCACTTTAAGTCCACACTCCTGAATTTCGACTTCTTTTCACTTTTTTCAAGGAAGAAATCTAACATTTTCACACTTGTAACAAATTCCACAACTGTTTACTAAAATGGAGGGAATAAGTTGATTGACCAGCCACTGTTATGATGTAAGTCGTAGTGGTAGTCCTGGGTCAATTTGCTGCGAATTTCGAATTCTAGAGAATTTTTGAAAATGGCAATTTTTCCTAAAGAAAATAAAGAAAAAGACTGGATTTTAATTCGTGAACGAGCTGTCACAATTTGTTTGAACAAACAGTAATATTTGCAGAAGAAGCCTTTCAGACATTCTAACTCTATCACAAAATTCATTAATCTACATACAGCCATTCTGGAGTAATTAATTTTCACCCTAAAAAAAATGTAATTTTTCAGTAAGTTTTCGTAATATAAAAATTGTTATATAATCCGAAGTTTCAAATATAGAGAGCTTGGACTTCATTGTTCACAGATATTTGGTCCCTTTATAAACATCAGAGGATTTCACATAGAGTGTAAGGACAGGAGTGCAACATCTCTTTCGAAAGGGTGTCCTTAAACTTCTGGTAGAACTGATAGATTTGAATCGTTGAAAATGCCAAGTTCCAGGACATGGTAGAATATCCAGATCGTAATTTTAGTCATGTTTGAATTGTGAATAACAGTTCGAGGTAATAGGAGAGTAAGCTTATAAATAGGAATAAAATTGGAAACTTTTGTTTTCGAAAAAATATTTGAAGGCATAATTATGTAATTATCATAACACTCACCTCTTTCTCTATTTAGATAACATCTATGTAAATAATAAAACAAACCAAGTAAACGTCTTCAATTAATATTTATTTATTTACCTTTTATTTACCAGAGCTTTCTCAAATCAGAGGCTCCATTAAACAATGCGTACAAAAGAATAAAAGAAACACACAGACAATAAAAAGATAACAGAGTAAGAAAAATGACAAACAAGTAAACTAACTAACAAACAATGGAAGTTAACACAGTAGAAAAATTGACAAACAAGTAAACAAAGTAACATACACTGGAAGTAGGAAAATTGACAAATAAGTAAATAAACAAACAGAAAAACAAAAAAAAACAAACAATGGCTGTTAAAAGAATAAGAAAAGTGACAAACAAGTAAACAAATAATGAAAGCTAATAATAATAATGAAAATAACAATAGCACATGAGTTTTATATAAAAATGGAAGAAAAATTTTATTAAAATTGTAAATTTTTATGAAATCAACAGGAATTATAAACAATTTCCTAACATTTCTTTAAACAGAAACGAGATTGCACATTTAAGGCATACAAGTAGGAAAAATACTATTAAGATAAAGTGAAATACGCTCAAAATAATGAGACAGAAGAAGAAATAAAAAACAAGGAAGAAATTAATAAAGAAAACTTGTTTCTATACTTTTGACTCACAAAATATAAACGATAAAACAAGACAGATTGAAATTTAAACAAAATTATGATTAAAAATTAACGGTGATTGATGACAATGTTTAGACGCATTTCTTCATGGTGTAAGAGACCTTCGCGGCAAAATTAACATTATATGAAGAAATTGGTCCTACATGATATTGATGGTACTCAATGAACGGCTACGAAAATAAGGAAAACATTAAGAGAACGAGTTTTTTTTTATGGAAAGCGCTTACATTAAGAGGCAGAGGCGTTGAGGTTTTTGCAGTTCACCCTAAGGCAAACTTTGGAGTTAATAATAGGAAAGGTTTATCAATTTCAGAATGGACCAACGCTCTGAAAATGTCCTCTAACATCGTGGCGGTTCGAGCAGTCCCTGGTAGATATCTTAGCACAATCCGTTACCGTCATACTGGCTATAGTGAGAATGAAACCCTTGCCCATATGTTGGGCTTCTGCCGTAAAGGAGAACTACTAAGAAACGCTCGCCATCACAAAGTAAGATCAATGCTAGCTTTTGCTTTGCTGGATCAAATATGGTACGTTTACGAAGAAGTACAATGCACCTCTTTATAACATAGCCATTCATCCGAAGAAAAGCAAAGCTGTAGTTCTCGATCCTACAGTTCGTTTCGAAACAACAATTGACCAGGCAAAGGAAGCTGACATAGAAAATAAAATATTTATGAACCATGTATTCCTGACTTGAGCATCCGTTACGGTGTACCTCCTAAAAACCGGTCAGTCATGGGACTACTTTTGATAGTAGAGGTAGTATATCCAAGTATGGGACATATTATAAAAGATTGGTATTCAACACCAAACTGTGGAAATATTTATTATAGGCATCATCAAAGATTCCTTGAACATTTTGAATTACCACCTTTATTTTAAACCCTAATAGCCTACTTTAATTTGATATACATTTTATTTCGTAACTGTATATATTTATTATTATTATTATTATTATTATTATTATTATTATTATTATTATTATTATTATTATTATTATTATTATTATAACATGTAGTGTATCTGATTAATTTTTACGGGCGTGATTCAAAATCTTCAGTTTTAATTAGAAGTTTGCTATCACTTTTTTTTCAAAATTTATACACGACTTACTTTTCTCAAAACATTCAGAAATTCTTGTTTTCTATAATTCAGGATTCTTGTGGCCTGTCAATGTTATTGATCTGGTGTTTATTAGAAAATATAGTTTTTTACAGACACACTTATACAATGTAAATGACCAGAATGCCTAAATCATCACAATCAGCATGTAACTAATAGTTTAGTTCATAAGGCTTGCTTCACTTTTTTAATAACTATTAAGTAACTATTTTCCATAGTACAGTTGTGAAATATAGCTTTTAAATCAAATTATAAGATTGATTTTGTATCTAAAAATTTGAAGCTTTGTGTCCGAATAAACAAATTCGAAGGCTGACTTAAAAATTTAAATTATGTTTAAATTTATACATATAAAGTAGTTACGTGATTAACATTTTTGAATTTGGTTAATCTGTATTTTCCTTGCTCGGTTTCTTATCCTGAGTGTATTAGTGTGAATCAGTACACAAGAGCGATACAGATCGATTGAGAAAAGTATGCATTTAAAGCCAAAATGGCACAAAATTTGAAAGCTAGAAGAAAATAATTAGAGTCCATTGAGCCATCTTTATTATTTATACATAGGCTTATGTATTATTTTTAGACGTCTATCATCTATATATATAATTCGAACTGGTAATGGAAATTACGGGAAAACGGCTGAATGGATTTTAATAAATGACCCCTCATTTTGAAGCTTGGAACCCAACGTTTTTCAGAAAAATAGTAGTTTTCAGTGAAATGTCAATTTTCCTACATCATTTTCCTATTTTCCAAAATCCATCTGTTGTCAGTTATGAGACTTTTCAGAATAAAATAAAACACACACTACAGTAAACAATATTACACGAAGGCCATGATCTGGAAGATTGCTGACATATTTAGAGCTCAAATTTAATTGGTTATTAAAAACTTCAAGAGTTATTAAAATTATTCACAGGTCTGATTATGTGGTGTGCAATTTTCTGAGTACAGCTGTGTATTGGATATTAAAAACTACAAAACTTGAGGTGGTTTGATGACATTATTACCATTAGAAATTAAATATTATTACAGTTAATCCCTTGATGTGACTATTTTTCTTTAATTATACATATTAATGCTATAGGCCTATTGATGATATGAAAGTGAAACGTTTAGGGGTATATAAGTAGATGTAGAGAATATCTTAAATTAAATCTTCATTTCTATAATTTACTGAGTGGCGGCTATATAGTATACATAGTATATGTTACTGAAAACTATAAAACTTACCTAAGATAATAATATTGTTATTAAAATCAAATATTTTTATAGTTATTAATCAAGTGGGATTGGGTCGTTTTCATATATTTAATGGCAGTGTGATAGAGCACGATGGACATATTTCTGTGCGTGATTCTCTTCAGTATTGGCTCGAGAGAGCGCAAAAATTAGAGTTTCTACGGAAAGACGAAAAGGTATTACTTATTGATAAAATAAGAGGCCTACAAGATTTTATAGTCTCCCGATCATTTCAGCAAGATCTCTTAGCAGGATAAAATTATTTTACCCTCTACGAATTTCAAGGTAGTTCATGAAACATGCACCAGCTATACCAAGATTCTATGTCTATTGTTCGAAAGCATAACAAACCTGACTTTTTAAACTTTCACCTACAATCCACAATGACCTAAATAGCTATTGCTTTACTCCATATAAAAAACCTCACTGATCGTCCTGACATTGTTACTTGCGTTTTCGCGTTCAAACTCAAAAACTGAAGATGTATAGGTTCAAGAAAAGGCATCTGGCATAAAAAAAAATCATTCAGAGGAAGTATGTTTCATTATTATGGAAGCAAATAACTTTCAAAATGTCTGGTATTCTTCATTGAAAATAAATCTGAAAAATGTTTATTTGAACGTCTAATGAACTTAGCTTGCAGCATTTGCTGCACAAGCCACTAGTTAGGCCTATATTTTAAGCTTCTTTTCTTAAAAAACAACGCCAATCCTTGTTTAAAAGTTGGTGTTATTGTGCATGTCTCTTGAAACTCGCTCAGTCCGTAGACCGGTGAATAAAAATCTAGACCAGTAAGTTACTTTCACAAAAATGGACTGAACGCATTTTGGAATCACACTCTTATTGTACGCTATAGTTGCATGTGAAAAAATCATTAACGATATTTTAATATGTTAATTCTGAATTTCGACAGCAGGCTGTTTCGTGAGAACTCGTCGGATGGCAGACCTCGAAACGCATTATTTGAGCTGTTCATTTGCAAGGGTTAGATTGTTAATGTTTAACAGCTCCGTAGCATTTAGTCTAAATAAATTAGAAAGCTGTTAGGTCGGCCGCCGTGACGGCAGGTAATTAGGACGCGGAGCAGACCGCCTGCATAAGTAATGTCTGGAGCAGCACACCCACCAGAACTTGCTGCGATTCTCCACCCCGTGAAGTATCTTTCTGATCACTCAGCTTCGGAACGTTTATAAATTATATTCCACATGTACAGTATGCAGCATCCTTCACGTGGGATGTGTCACTACAAACCAAATGGACCCTGCTCGATGAAGATGTATTCTCCTAACTGAACGAATTGTGTGTCCTATGTCCTTTATTGTCTCAAGTTTAGTTTTAAACCATTCTCGTAACATGCCCAAAGATTACCTCGAGAAATTACAAAACAAAGTTCCTGGAAAAATATGATTCGTCAACATCATCATTATCCATCATGAATTCAGATCTTCAGTGGTCTGTCTGGCTATGAAATGAATATTGCCTGCTAATATTTTCAGCATCTTCTTGTTTTTTATGGTGGTATTTGAGAAACATTTTCTGGATTTAGTTTCTAATAAATTTGTTGTGAAATATTTTCATCCCTCTTATGAACCATCAAAGTATATCTAGAATGGATAGACCCAATTCTAGCTCTCATTATACAACTTTAATACAGTACTAATATTATAGAATGAAAATGACTAGATAGACCCAATTCTAGCTCTCATTATACAACTTCAATACAGTACTAATATTACAGAATGAAAATGATTGGATAGACCCAATTCTAGCTCTCATTATACAACTTTAATACAGTACTAATATTATAGAATGAAAATGACTAGATAGACCCAATTCTAGCTCTCATTATACAACTTCAATACAGTACTAATATTACAGAATGAAAATGATTGGATAGACCCAATTCTAGCTCTCATTATACAACTTTAATACAGTAGGGAACTAGACCTAAAATGACATACCTTAAGGAAATCTTGAAAAAAATATGTACTCTTACCAAATTTGTTTTGGTCAATTATATATAACTGATACTACAACATTAACACATATACTAAGATAAATAGAAAGTGAAAAATACTGACAATCTTTAACTGAAAGGTATATTTGAAAATAGACAAACTATGTCATTTTACCCAAGGAACTAGGGTAAAATGACACACATAAGTTAATTTTTACATAGTTAAAAAAAATTGTTCTCTTAGATACACTTGCACATTAATTGTGTGCCCATGAGATACATTTCTTGCATTCTAGCCATGTTTCTTCTGGTTTATATTGGCTGTAAAATTCATTGCAGTACAGACAAGGTGCATCGTTCTTAACATCACCATCGAAGTCACTCTCTTCATCTTGGTCCCCATTGCTTAGATCAAACTGAAACTGTATTTTTCCTCTACTTGCTGAACACCTTTCTTCTACAGCTCTTCTTTCAGCTTCCTTTAATTTTAATTGGTCATTAAAAGAGATGCTCGATTTGGGACCCTTCATGTGTTCTCTTTCTTCTTGCCACAGACCTAGTGCCAGAGGGAATCGGGGAGATCTCTTGCTGTGTCACACGAGGTGAAGGCCTCGTTTGTGACGTTTCCGCTGCTGGAGAAGTTGTTGGTGATGGCTCTATCATATGTTCTTTTGCATTTCTTATTGTTGAACTGCTCTTCTGTGTTGTACCCTTTGGCCCATCTGTAGGGTCTGCATTCGTTAGAGGTCTGTCTGTGGGCGCTGCAGGACTAAATAAGTGATCAGGAAATATGTCCGAATGGAGTGGACAAATTCTTGTTGAAGAAAAGCCACCCAATGCATTGGTGATGGTTGCAGCTTTTCCATAGACTTCAGAAAATAAGTCCGCAATTTGAAACTGTGTAATCACCCATCCAGGATGGTTCCTCAGCCAACGGCCTGATCATATGTTTTCAAAGGCAAGAAGAAAGAGACATCAAGTGGCTGGAGTCTGTGGGTGCAGTGACGAGGGAAGGCTAACATGACGTGTAATCACTGTTGCCAAACTCTGTGCACTATAGAGCTGTAAATCCAAACTCATCTTACAATGTTTTCCACAAAAGCGCTTTTTGGTGAAGTAGGTGCAAGTAAACTTCAGACTCACCAAGCCTAGCTCATTCATAAGAGGATAAATCAGAGTAACAAAATTCAGTGCATATAAATATTGAAAATATATTTATTTTAGAAACTTTAGGGTTTTATATATTTTAAAGAAATCCCCATCTCACCTATTTTAAAATCAGTTAGCTTTACGAAAAATTCAGTCGAGCAATGAGAGAGATGCCACTATATATTACATAATTTCACAGAAGTAGTCACTAATCAGCCATTGTAAACAAATTTGACACCAATTTTAAAAATCGCTATCGCCCATAATATATGGCTTCTCATTTCCAGTCAGAAACATGTACTTGGGTAAAATGACATATTATATCATTTTAGCCAAGTAGGTGGTATGTCATTTTACCCGGAATAAGAAGTAGTGTTAGTACGACCTAACCTCTTTATGAATTTGGATATTGTATTGCTTTTTATAGAGGGAAATATTCATATTTTCAGTCATGAACATTATTTCACTAATATCTGAAGCTTAAAGGACAAAAAATACATAACATATCTCAACAATATATCGTCTTGCACTTTTTTTCCTTTCGTTGCACCTGCTTCACCAAAAAGCGCCTTTGCTTGCTAAAACTTGGATGTAACCACTGTTTCCAGCTTCTATGCACTATAGAGCTGTAAATTCAAACTCAGCTTACAGTGTTTTCACAAAACACATAGTATGTCATTTTACCCAAGTATGTCATTTTAGGCCTAACTCCCCTACTAATATTATAGAATGAAAATGAGTGGATATACCCAATTCTAGCTCTCATTATACAACTCTAATACAGTACTAATATTATAGGATGAAAATGAATGGATAGACCCAATTCTAGCTCTCATTATACAACTTTAATACAGTACTAATATTATAGAATGAAAATGAATGGATAGACCCAATTCTAGCTCTCATTATACAACTCTAATACAGTAGTAATATTATAGAATGAAAATGAATGGAGAGACCCAATTCTAGCTCTCATTATACAACTTTAATACAGTACTAATATTATAGAAGAAAATGAATGGATAGACCCAATTCTAGCTCTCATTATACAACTTTAATACAGTACTAATATTATAGAATGAAAATGAATGGATGGACCCAATTCTAGCTCTCATTATACAACTTTAATACAGTACTAATCTTATAGAATGAAAAGGAATGGATGGAACCAATTCTAGCTCTCATTATACAACTTTAATACAGTACTAAACTTATAGAATGAAAATGAATGGATACACCCAATTCTAGCTCTCATTATACAACTTTAATACAGTACTAATCTTATAGAATGAAAATGAATGGATGGACCCAATTCTAGCTCGCATTATACAACTTTAATACAGTACTAATCTTATAGAATGAAAATGAATGGATGGACCCAATTCTAGCTCTCATTATACAACTTTAATACAGTACTAATCTTATAGAATGAAAATGAATGGATGGACCCAATTCTAGCTCTCATTATACAACTTTAATACACTACTAATATTATAGAATGAAAATGATTGGATGGACCCAATTCTAGCTCTCATTATACAACTTTAATACAGTACTAATCTTATAGAATGAAAATGAATGGATAGACCCAATTCTAGCTCTCATTATACAACTTTAATACAGTACTAATCTTATAGAATGAAAATGAATGTTTGGACTCAATTCTAGCTCTCATTATACAACTTTAATACAGTACTAATCTTATAGAATGAAAATGAATGTTTGGACTCAATTCTAGCTCTCATTAAACAACTTTAATACAGTACTAATCTTATAGAATGAAAATGAATGGATAGACCCAATTCTAGCTCTCATTATACAACTTTAATACAGTACTAATCTTATAGAATGAAAATGAATGGATGGACCCAATTCTAGCTCTCATTATACAACTTTAATACAGTACTAATCTTATAGAATGAAAATGAATGGGTAGACCCAATTCTAGCTCTCATTATCAATGAACTAGATATCGGAAACAAATATTTGGGTATTTTCTTGGATCTACGGAAAGCTTTTGACACTATCAATCATAATTTACTTTTGGACAAACTACATACTATTGGAGTTAGAGGTATAGTTTTAAAATTATTCCAATCATATTTTAGTAACAGAAGGCAAATGACTAAAATTGAAGATCAATTTAGTGAATACAAATATATTGATATAGGTGTACCGCAAGGAACAATTTTGGGACCTATTTTATTTCTAATATATGTTAATGAGCTGCTAAATATAAATTTAGAAAAATTTAATGGATCTATATATTCATATGCGGATGATACAGTAGTTATTTTCAGTGGTTTTTCTTGGCAGGAAGCATATAGAAATGCTAATATAGGTGCTAACATTGTTAAAAAATGGCTTAATTCCAACTTCCTTTCTTTAAATATATCTAAATCAATTGTAGTTCCTTTTTCGTTAACAGCTGCCTGTGTTCAAAATTTAAAATTTAGCGATAAATATAGACTAATAATACACAGTGAAAATTTTTTAGATCCCAAAATTTGTAAATGTCCACCTTTGAAAGAAGCCACGTATGTCAAATATCTGGGTATCATTGATCAGAATTTAAAATGGCCTCATCACATTACTTATCTTTGTAGGAGGCTTCGTAAAACAATTTATAAATTCGTTAATCTTCAATGCTGCTTACCTATTAGAGTTCTACGAAATGTTTATTTGGCCATTATTCAGTCTATCATTCAATATGGTATAATTGTTTGGAGTGGAAGTACAAAAATTAATCTTAGTCTGTTAAATTTACTACAAAAACGAATAATTAAAATTTGTTTGAAGAAACGTTTCGATTATCCAACTAAATTAATTTATTCTGAATTTAATGTATTTAATATTGAACAAATTAATAAGTATACGCTGTTAAAATTTTATCATAAAAATCGTAATAAGTTTGTATTACAGACACACAATTATGACACAAGACGAAATATTAATTCAACATTAGTAGAACCTAAATGTCTCACATCTGCTGGTCTAAAGCATAGCATAAATTTTGGCCCTCGGTTGTACAATGCTTTAACTAAATTACACCCAGAACTTCTAACATGTAACCCACTAACATATAACAAGAAAATTAGAAACGTGTTAATATCTTCAATTTGATTAAATAAATTTACAGCCTATGTGTATGAATTAATCAACCTATATTATATTTGTATTCTATAATTTTGAAATATATATTAGTCCTACTTTTCACGTGCGATATTATTCTTCTCTAGTGTTAATATTATATTATATAATTCCATTGCCGCTGTAATTATATTTTAGTTCCTATTTTATTTTACTTATTTATTATTATTATTATTATTATTATTATTATTATTATTATTATTATTATTATTTATTTTAATATTACAGTATATCTCAACTGCGACCGAGCACGAGCGCTGCTCATTCGGTCTCATATTTTGTTAATACTACTGTATCTTCTTTTTATATTGCTTGTATTATTTTATTTGTATTTCTCTTTGTTTGTTTTGTAATTATATTTCTTTATTCTGTATATTTGAATTTAAATAAATAAATAGATAAACATTATACAACTTTAATACAGTACTAATCTTATAGAATGGAAATGAATGGATGGACCCAATTCTAGCTATCATTATACAACTTTAATACAGTACTAATATTATAGAATGAAAATGAATGGATGGACCCAATTCTAGCTCTCATTATACAACTTTAATACAGTACTAATATTATAGAATGAAAATGAATGGATGGACCCAATTCTAGCTCTCATTATACAACTTTAATACAGTACTAATATTATAGAATGAAAATGAATGGATGGACCCAATTCTAGCTCTCATTATACAACTTTAATACAGTACTAATCTTATAGAATGAAAATGAATGGATAGACCCAATTCTAGCTGTCATTCGATTTGTTCGCGATAAATGTCATAGGATCAAACACTGACCACTTTGCTAAAGCAATCAAACTGAATAAAAGTGAACTGGAAAGGCGGAAGAATTCCATATCTCACTCAGTCAGGTTCCCTGAGTAGTGATTTTATTTCATGAGTGCGGTTATCGTCTCAAACTGATAAACCATCGTTAAATGAACCACAGAGCAAACTTACAAGCTGTACCTCACGTGATAGAATCCATTGCGTGGGGTTGAGCAGTTAGTCAATCCTACGCTCTGTCGTTTCTCAAAAAGAAAAAATAAATGTAGAGGTTACACCTCTCCACCTTCCCTGTAAAAACTTTACCAATCGGTTTTAAAGATGGGAAATTGCCACGCACGGTCACAAAGGCATGAGTTCCGCTCTCTTCATTTATAAACCTGATTTTATAAACGTTTATTAAGTTACATTTACTCTAATTGTCGTGGTGTAAAATGCAAATCGTTATTTCACATCCTGCAGATTCTAGGTCCAGACGTAAAGGTAATATGTAATTTACTACACAATCCGAATTATATGACGTCCTCATCAGAACTCACAGAAAATATGCAGAATATACTACAATGCTGGACAAAGGATTGCCCGGTTAGAATATTAATTTCCAAGTCAAAGAATTAAGCATCGCGCACGTTCAGCGTCAAAAGCGCCTATTCACACAACACTTGCGAACTTATGGCTGGTCTGTTTGGTGATTATAACATTAAAGCGAAAGAGATAAGAATCAGGATACAGTATGAGTGGAAAGTTTCTTAGTAGTTAAGCTGAATTATTACAATTTTCGTGGTTCGAACACAAGAAAAAGCTTGCTGATAAGAAACTGTAAGGCGGGCAGCATACTGCATCGGAAATTCTGTCTCGGAGAGGACGGTCTTGTCTCCGAACGTTCGATGTGACGGTGATTCCTAAGGAATGAAGTTTTGACACCTAAACATTGCCTAGAGGCAGTTGCAGGTTTAAGAAACACTGGCTATAGGATAACGTCAGTTGTTTACTTTACTGACGTACTTTCAGGTCCATACAGTATGTAAAATGAAGGACGTCGCGTGACGTCTATTAATTCCAAGTTTTATGGATGCGTGTTTTGTATTGTTTACTGCATTATAATGGTTGTTTCAACACATCACGCCTATTTTCTGCTTAAAAAGGAAACCTTTCGTATGGAGTTCAGTTATGATCTAGCAAAGGTACTGTGAAGATGTATTAAAACGTCGCCAATAAAATATGAAACTTCGTCTGTGCTTGTAAAACACTTCGGGGATGACTACTTTTTCAGTTTAGAAAGAAAATATAAGTTATTATGGTGTAAAGTGTGTACGTCAGACATAAAAGTTAATAAGTCTCATGATTTACAAATACATTGCGACTAAAAGACTCATCGAACATCCGAAATTGTTTAGTGATTTGACTTCAAATCAGTCAACTTTTTATTATGATTTTATCCCATGCTCAGATGTGCGAATATTCCGTTTCATAAACTTCAGAATCCACATTTTAAATACTTCATTGAAATGTATTACAATATTTACCCCCGTGTTATGAAATAACTTCATGTCTTACGGTCAGCTGTTGTGACACACATCACACACTAAAACTGAAATTAAAAAATTCACGGAATTTACAAAATCTTAAGTACTTTGTACCACATTTTCTCACAAATAACTTAAGTGAACTTATACCCCTTTGCTTCTGACCCCCTCATTTGTATTCTGCTATCGTTCTTTAGCGATATAAATAATATTTAAGTTATCATTTGTATTCTGCTATCGTTATACAGCAAAATAAATAATATTCAAGTTATTTATATTCTGTTATATTTTTTTAGCGTTATTAACAATATTCAAGTTACCATTTATATTCTGTTATCGTTCTTAAGGGATAGCAATAATATTCAAGTTATCATTTATATTCTGTTATAGTACTTTAGCGTTATAAATAATATACAAGTATACATTTATATTATATTATCGTTATTTAGCGATGTAAATAATATTCGAGTTACCATTTTTATTATATTATCGTTCCTTAAGCGATATAAATTATATTCAAGTAATCATTTATATTCAGTTATGTTTTAGCGATATAAATAATATAAATGTAGTGTTGGTTTTGGAGAAGTATAGTTGCATAATACTAGTGTTAGTTCTTTTCTTCTTATATTGTTACATTATACTATCCTGTAACACAATAAAATCGAAAGAAACTATCAGGATTTGAGCATGAGACGTTGCCATCTGAATTCCCACGTTTCCGACGTTCTTCCAACTGAGCTAAGGGGGCACAGGTGACAGTAGCATAATAATATGCGGAATAATTGGCCCAATTTCTCTGCAAGACGTCCTGATGATTTGTGGAAGCTCGTCCAGGACATGTCCACTCGACTGCAAAATGTGATCGAAATTGGAGGAAGATGGACTAAATATTGAATCGTGGCTTTTGATTTGAATTTTTAATTTTTAATGTTTGAATTTTCTAAGGCAGACGCCAGTATGCTTGTTTTGTTTATGCCACGAAAGATATTTTTGTTGAATATAATTTTTTTCCTTCTTTCTTTCCATTTGCAGCCATAATGTCATAATAAATAATGGTAGCCATGGCATAATGCATTCATGAACCTGATATTAATTAGGCCTACTAAAACATACATAAAAGAGACAGGAGCAATTATAATTTCTCTCTATCTTAAAAACAAAAACAAAAAAACATAAAAAGCACTCCGTGGTGTTCGAACGCACGACCTCGCGAACACCAGACCAGAACGCTACCATTACGCTACGAATATAACACGTTGAATACTTTAATTATAACTGTATATAGCAGGCATCGTGGTCCAACAACATGTAACATCGCCTGTCTCCAAATTGTAGCGGAGATACCCGAAGAGAACTTAGTATCTAGAAAGCGGCCACTTTTTCTTTTGACAAAATTAATGCTGGTTCACAATAAACCGGGAACGGAAACAACAACGGGAACGAAAACGGAAATAATGTTAAAATAAATGTATTTAAATGGGAGCATTTACCATGAACTATTGTAATTGATCACATTTAAATACATTTATTTCAACATTATTTCCATCCTCGTTCTCGTTGTCGTTTCCGTTTCCGGTTTATTGTGAACCAGCCTTTAGTAACACTTAAAGTACAAGTACACCATTCATTTTCATTTAAAATATGTCATTTTCTACAAAGCAGAGAACGGGGTGTTTTAGTCATCTGACAATAGCGAGCAATGTTTTGATTCAAGCATTGCAGTGTTCTGTAAAAGTCCCTATACTACCCTGAGATGATGTAAGTAAACAACACGACTTTTATAACATGCGACGCAGTTAAGTTCACAGGTTCGGTGAAGTTAACAGTCTTGTGAGGCAAAAAAAGTTCGTGTAGGCCTACTCACCGTCACTTCGAACAGTCCAAGTCAATACAGTCCGATGCAGTATGCTGCCGGCCCTAGTTTTAGCAGCCACCGGCGTGGCTCAGTCGGTTAAGGCGCTTGCCTGTCGGTCTGAAGTTGCGCTCGGGCGCGGGTTCGATCCTCGCTTAGGCTGATTACCTGGTTGGGTTTTTTCCGAGGTTTTCCCAACCTTAAGGCGAATACCAGGTAATCTATGGCGAATCTTCGGCCTCATTTCGCCAAATACCATCTCGCTACCACCAATCTCATCGACGCTAAATAACCTAGTAGTTTATATAGCGTCGTTAAATAACCAACTAAAAAAAAAGAAAAGCCGCAGTACGCGACTAAATGGTCATGCTAAGGGAGAACTCGTGTAAAGACATAGGTTCGAGTCCTGACAGAATTTTTCTTTTCTCTTACGTAATGTGTTCTTTAAGCTAATTCAATATCATTTTTCGATGTTTGCGAGTGTCTTACTCAATACTTTTAACATTACGAAAATAAGCAACGAATCAGCGATTTACAGCACACTTATAAAAGTGAACTATGAATCAATTTACTATAATTCGTTCCAGCCATACGAGATGTCATATCAAGCTCGTATTATGGTTTCTTCTTCGTCGGCATTTCTCCACTCAGGAGCTCTCCGTTTTCAGCCTCCACAGATCTCGGTTGTTCCACATCCATGGCTTTGTTCATGCATACTTTCCACTCCAAAATCGGCCTACCTCTTCTCCTTTTCCTTTATAATTTTCTTTGACAATCTACATTCCGGTAGGCGTTGGATATATTCATATTACTTCAGTTCTCTATTTTCTATTGTTTTGGTTATTGAACATGTAACCCTCATTCTTGTCGAAACTTGATCATTTCGTATTCTGTCTCTTCGTGTTAGTTCCAAACATCTTCTCATCTAGTTCATTTCAACAACTCTTAAGTGTGTCGCTAGTATTTTCTTTAAGAGGCCACATTTCTGCTCCATATAGCGTAATATTTTCCACAGTACAATAGAATTCCGTTTATCCGAAATAAAGGGGACAGAGCCATTTCGGATAACGTTATTTTTGGGATAATCGATGAGAAATATTTTCGGTAAAAGTGGGAAGGAAAGGAGATTGTTAAGCATGTAAATTATAAAAATAAATTCAATGATTTTAATATTGTAATTGCACGTCAATTTTACATCCAATAATCAATTTACTAGATATCGTACTCGCATAACTAAACTTTTCTCAATCTCCGAGATGATCTCCTTTTTTTTGTCGTTTTTTTATTTTTATTTGGTAAAAACGTAATACGGCGAACGCTAAGCTCCGTCCACGGCCCCTTTCCACTTTTCGCCTACAAGCTCACCACACACTCTACGTGATAGGCTAGTGTTGTGTCGAATGCACATTTCATGTGGGTGGGGATAACTTCCCCTACTGGTGTTCGCCGTATTACGTTTTCGCCTTTTATTTATTTATTTTTATTTCAGTAGGTTATTTTACGACGCTTTATCAACATCTTAGGTTATTTAGCTTCTGAATGAAATGAAGGTGATAATGCCGGTGAAATGAGTCCGTCTTTTTGTCTAAGTCGTCCTATTCTCAGAGGCCAATATTAAAGAAGCAAAGACAGAATTTGTTACTCCTTAGAGAACACTTTGTGGACACATTCTCAGAGGCAGCATCTTTGACTTTTACTACGCCGCATAGAAAATCATGTAAAAATGTAGTTTTTACGCGAAGTAAATTACGTGTACTAGGCCTATGCGTAAAATACATATCATGTAATTTACGCGGCCAACCCTGGCTGGTAGTAATACAGTATTTAGTGAGCAAGAGCCACTTTCATCTGTGCTCTACGGAGCGTCCAGTAGCACAGCCCTGCTCTATGGAATGTGGTCTTTGTTACGTTGAATAGAATTTCATGGATGAGGACCTTTTACATTGACTTCTTCTACCCATCCTAGCAGGATAGAAGCAGTTAGCGTACGGAATGCTGTGTGGACGAAGTACTGTCCCCATACCTCCTCGTAGACTGTTATATTTTACTGACTTGTTTACTTATTTATTTATATTAATTTATTCATTCATTCGTTTAATCAATCATTCATTTATTTTTCCCAAGGAAGGCCAGAAAATTATCCTGCCTCCGAATGTATATAGTTACACAGGGTGTTTCAAAGGATAGGTACAATAAGCAGGATGTTGATTTACATGCAAAATACATTAAGTCAATAATATATTTCTGAGAAAAGGACGTATATAATGTACATAATATATATGTATATACTTAGGATTGGAAAATTATATACACATAAAAGAAACAATTTAATAAAAATAATATTTTAAGGATTCGGTTTTGTCAAGAACTTTCAAAAGCTTTTTCTCAGAGCTAATGGTTTTGCCTTCATGTGTTCAAAATGAACACCGTTCAAGATAAGGCAAGCATCAGCACGTTTCCTCATCGACAACCGTACACGTCTGAATATCCCTGGCATGTCACTAATGCCTTGAAAACCATTGACAATGCGTTCCTGGAATTTGTTAATATTATCAATAGTACTGAAATACTACATTTCAAATATAAAGAAATAAATTCAGAGCACTGAAGTCGGGGGAGCTGGCAGGCCATGGTGTAAGTCATGGCCGATTCACCTGTTGTGGAATCTTGTGCTCAGTAAGAATTCTCGAACGATCAAATGAAACTGACCCAATACTTCATCATGCATACACCACAGCAGTTGCCTTTTCCAAAGAGGCTGATCGTCCACAATATCGTATATCTTATGTTGGAAAAATGGAGGTACGGAGATCATTAAGTATACAAGGTAATACATTAGGTTGCAACTATACGAGATGTGTGCCATAGTAATGACATATCTCGGAAATGGTTGATTTCGGGACGTATGTATTATTAGAACTTTTGCCTTGTTTCACTGTCCTCTACTCATCCCTGGAGTTTGTACCTACACGTTTGAAACATCCTTTTATATAATATATACATTCATACATTCATTCATACATGGTAGGCCTACATACGTACATATAGGCCTACCTATATATCTCGTGATGGTGATGAAATACTGCAGTTGGAAACTGCAAAAGTTAAACTATCGTCATGTGGCATATTTATCTAGCTTGTGTGAATTGTGCGTTGGGCATTAATAATTTCTACACGGGCAAACATTTTGTCCACCATAATACATTAATGGACAGGCTGAAATCTGACGACGTGTGGTTATAATATCCTATAAATGTGGCGTATCAGAAAAAGTTGTGAAAGGGGGGAAAAAGAAATTTCTGAGAGTTAAAATTTGGGACAAATAGCTACATTCGGACGCTGAACATTCATAGTAGTGAACAATATTTTCCTTCTAGGAATAAACAAGCAACAATGAAACTCTCTCCTCTTCCTCCTTCTCTTCATCTTAAGAAAGAAAGAAAGAAAGAAAGACATTAATGGTAAGCTGATTTAGTATATTGTATGACGTGACTAAAATTGATTCCTCCGATTTTAATGTGGTTTATTTCTGAAATCATGTAAGCTATAGGAACGCAGTTAGTCTGTATAATCAGTTAATATATCCTACTTTATAAAAAAATCGTACGGCTACCATATGCGCAACTGCTGGCTATTGTTGGAAAAGGCCATTCTTAGAAAATTGCGCTATTGAAATCTCAGAGAGCTTTTTATGTCCTGAATTTCGCAGCTCATCATTCTTTATGACTGCAGGAAAAGGAAGAAGAGTTCATTTTTCAGCAAGATAGTGCACCGCCTCACTTCCAACATGATCTTGTCGCAACAACAGTCTCCCTCAACGTTGATCGGCCATTGCACTGTCGAAAACCAAACCTTGATGAGGTGGCCTCCGTACTCGCATGGCCAAACTCCCTGTGATTTTTTTCCTGTGAAGTTAGGTAAAGGGCAATGCTTACGTTCCTTCTTTAGTAAAAAACCTGCAGGAGCTACGGCGTCGCAACACAGCTACTGTGCAGGCGATAGAAGGATAGATAGTGACATGATGCATAGAGTGTATGAGGAATTGGAATATCGTCAATATGTGTGCGTGTGACCAGAGGTTAACTTCACGGTACGACTTTTGAATACAGGTAAGTAGCTAAGAAAAACTGTTCCGCAACGTTGCGAGAAATCAAGGCTAACTGTACATAGAAGTTTGTAAGGTAATCATTTCAGGAAAAATACTTCTCCTTTGTTAATTGAATTTATTTTTATTTATTTATTTATTTATTTGTTTATTTCTTTATTTTTTTCTTTATTTTTTTATTTCTTTATTTTTTATTTATATCTATCTATCTATCTACCTACCTACCTACCTACCTACCTACCTACCTACCTACCTATCTATCTATCTATCTATCTATCTATCTATCTATCTATCTATCTATCTATCTATCTATCTATCTATCTATCTATCTATTGTGCAACGGAAAGTATTTCCAGGGAAATACTCATCTACATTCGCTGATTAAACGTAGCCCTTTAGTAATTTTAACTTTATATCAAAGTCCTAGAAAAATACTGGGCACCACGCTACGAGACAGAATGACAAACGAAACACTACAAAGACTGACGAACACTACTGACGCAGCAGAACGAGCCACGGCAACGAAGTAGACCTGGGGGGGGGGGGACATGTGGCGCGACTACATCAGACAAGATGGACCCATGCAGTCACGATGTGGAATCCCTACGTCGGAAAGAGAGGACAGGGAAGACCACGTCTCAGATAGTCTGACAAAGAGATACCAAAGAGGCGGGGAAACAATGGTCGAGAACAGCAAAGAACAAGTTTTGTGGAAAGAATTAGGGAAGGTCATTGTAAATAGATAACGCAATCAATGTTAAGATATTGTAAATAGTAAAGTCAGTATTAGTGAAAGTGTAAGATAAGTTTTGTAAATAGTAAAGTCAGTGTAGAGAAAGTGTCAGGTAAATAGTGTAAATAGCAGTCAGTGTTTGTCAAAGTGCCAGTGTCAGTATAATGTGTCTAGTGCAAGAAAAAAATGAACAAAGAACAGAGTGCTGAGACTAGTTAAAGTCTAACAGGGTTATTAACCATGTCACAAAATTAGTATACACGACAAGCTCGCCTGGATTGGCTCACCAAGCGAGTACACTTGAGCCATCCCTGTCGAGGGGGTTCTAACCCCATCACAGGAGGCCTGTGCCCAACATGGGACATCATAGCTAACATTCATTCATTCATTCATCAAAGTTCTTGGTCCACGGATAATTTTATCATTCGGAATACATTGCATAGTCATTTTTACTGATTTTCACTTTATTCTGCTCTCGACATGGGACGGTCACTAATGCTGGAAAGTTTGCTTCTATATTCTAAAGCTTAGTGCATATCGAGAACTTGTAAGATATCGAACGGAACTTGGAGAAAGCGGCTGTCTATTGGCGCTTATTCCATTAGTAGTTACGCCTACAGAGATAAAGTGTTATGAAACGGAGAAATAATTTGAAACATGGTGTATGTGTAGAATATTTGATATAGGTAGTATTCTATAAAGGACTTGTATGATTTCACTCAAAAGTTCACATATTGATTTCCTCATCGTCCTCCCCATAAAACTACGTCTTTCAGAACAGCTTAACCAAACTTTTCTCTTTCACCGAAACAAGGGATGCAAGAATAGCCGTTCTGGTTGGTTACCATGCAACGCATTGCATCTGTCGTGTGTTTAAATACAGTTAAAGGCGATGGATTTTAAGGACAACAAAATGCTTAGTATAATATCCTTCCTAAGGGGAGTAAAGTCGGTATTATCGCGTCATAGACTTACTGTACTTTACGTAAAAGAAACCTCTTCCTTAATGGGAGGACTCTTAGACACAATTGTTGACTATCTTCTCTCGAGTCTTGTATTACGCGAACAGATGTATTGGAACAATGACAGTCTCTGATTCAACAGGTGAATGTTCTGAAGATTTTTGCGAGATTATTAAATCTTGGCATAGGGAACACATCTACGTTAAAGAAGTTAGACACCATTAAAACTGAAGTGTTCAGGTATAACCTAACCCAGCGTTCGTCATTACGAAACGGAAACGTCAGGGCAAGGATTGACTGTGGCATATGATGTCAACGAGAGCGCAAGCGTGCCTCATCGCCCGTATACGCTCTTCAGAGGTAATGTTCTTTGCCGGATATATGGAAAGCATTTGGTCACAAAGAGAAGCAATGTGAAGCGCCTGAAATTATTAATTGATGTACATAATGATGTATTGAAATTTTGTTGTTTTATTGACATTGAATAGTAATAAATATATGTTTAGATGTACTGTAGAAGTTCTTCTTCCTGCATTGCATTTAAGTTTACAGAATAAAGTACAAAAAGAGTATGATGCTAATAGCGTAGACTCGTTACGAATTCTGTCTAAAAAATTGTGAAGATATGTCGTCCATAGATTTTCAGTAGGACATTGTTCCTTACCATTTTGATGTCCTTTGGTTAAGCGAGAAAAATTCTCTCCACGTTTTTTGAATTGCGTGAAAAGAGCCAAGTTGGAAATTCACTTTGTCGGGTAATATATTCAGGGTATGAATATTTGCGACGCAAATTATTTCTATATTTGGCAAAGAGCACGTATGTGAGCAATTTTCCTCACTTATGAACCTCACAAAACCAAAACTAATATTAAGATTATCAGATGATAATAAGCGTGCTATGCTACGTCATGCCGCAGGCAGCATAATTTCGTCGGACATAAGAAGGTTGGTGTTGGCTAAAACAAGAAAAAACATTTCTGTATTACTAGTAGACGAGAAGTCATAAATTTAAATTTGTTTCTAGAAATGTGCTGTTCATATAATAAGTACAGTATTAAGTATGTAACACTTATGTAATAATTAATTAGGTAGGCCCCATTATCTAAAACCGTATGCACAATGACCTGTAATATCTTTCACTTTTGTATTGGTAAGTTTAAAACAGGAAAACAGTGTTTTTAGACTAGTTGGATTATTAGATAATATATAAAAATTAATTATATTCTAGCTATTATCTGAAACTATGTAAGTTAAGGAGAAGCTATGTTTACTATTTATTGTAGCCTACTATTTTATAATTCATTCCATTTATTAGAGAGGCACACTCTACACAACATGTTCTGATTTCTTGTTGTCTTGTACGAATGTAACACGTTATCTATTATTTAAAAACAGTTTAATTCATTCATCTTGCAGTGATAGGCCAATGGAGTTCACTTTGCTCACCCCTTCTTATTCACTGCTTTGCCTGCAGAACAGATTCATTGCACCCAGTGAGCGCTTGATCGCACGCAGAACGTTCTACTTGCTCTTGACTTTGACATCGCTGACTATGCGGACAGCACGGAGAGTGCAGCGAGCTATCAGTAGGTACTACAGCGGTGTGGATGCAATTGCAGTTATGAAAATAAGTAGGCTTGAATTTCATCATAGATGTAGTTCATCTGAATACAATTTACAAAGTTTCCCCAGTTCATGCACTGCTCAGATCGTAGTGTATAACATTGGGCGATTAGTACGCAAGAAAAGGGCAAAAACTCCCTTAAAATAGCATTACACGAGATCAGTAAATATTTTCACTAATGGTTAATTTATTCATTTAAGTCTGTCTCATTTTAAGTGCTACGTTAATACAGGATTGTTTCCGATCTCTGATAACGAATTTCAATGACATCATGTGCGTCAGGAGTCACACGACAGCTGAACTGTGGCGCGAGGTGACAGACCAGTAGTGAGTGATCTCATAGTCAGAGTGCACGGCGACTCACAGCAGAAATTCCCAAGAAAATCGAGACATTTTGGTAGTGGTATATAACAACCCTTTCCGATGCCAAGTATAGTTAAGTGAAAATAAAAGAAGACTGCAATAAATGAGGTTTCGTTATTTCCAAGAAAGGCATCTTCTGTGTACTTAATAAGATTAATAAACCTCGAATGGAATTAATTTGTATCATCTCGTGGGGTGCGGCGACTTGTGACGGGGGTGGATGTAGGCCTACTTGCTTTTTCCATTCTGGAATTAATCCCATCTGAGATTTACCAGTATTATTAGATATACACAAGATGCCTTTCTTGGAAATAACGAAACCACGTTTTTTTGCAGGCTTCTATGATTTTCACGTAACTGTACTTGGCATCGGAAAGGGTTGTTATGTACACTTCCATAAAAGGTTAGATTTTTTTGGGCATTGCTACTGTGATACAACTTGCACTATGATTATGAAATCACTCACTATTGGTCTGTCATCTCTCGCCGCAATTCAGCTGTCGGTGTGATTTCTCACGAACATGACGTCATTAAAATTCGTTATCAGAGATCGGAAACAACCCTGTACAATTCGTTTTAACAGAGTTCAAAAGTATCACTAGAGGGATGAGCTTTCAGTTGTCATGTTTTGTAACTTTTTCTATTACATATTTTGCAATGAAGCACACCTGTGGAAATAGATTAACTAAAGTTAAGTTATATTATATTTTATAACATAAAAAATGAAAGAAGAAAACAGAAATCTAAAATGCAGTATTCAGATTTATTCAGCTTCCATTTCATCCCTAACCTATTAATCAATTGGTTTCGTACACGTAAATACCAGTATTAGGCATTCACATTACTTTAAGTTTAATTTGATCAATATGAGAAAGAATTATCATAACAAGGATCTACCACTGCAAACCTCCGACAGTCCTTTTCGTCCGAACTCTGTCCGTTGAACCGAAACAAGAGTGCAGCGGGCGGCAGGCCAAGCTGAGATGACGTCACAGGGCAAGGAGTTGATGATCACTGACCTAACCCGTCTTTGAATCCGTCCCATGATTCTATCATATTGTCTCATAATACCGTATAACGAGTCTATTTTCATAGCAGGAAGGTTCCGAAACAATAATGAACAGCCGCTTTGAGTCGTGGCGTTATGATGTATGTATGTATGTATTTACACTGCAAGTGGGCAAGCACCCGGTGGCAGTGGTATACACAATATAAACAATACACAATAAAATTACAATACACAATACAATTATACAATACAAATACAATTATACAATACACAATACAATTATATACACAATACAATAAGAATACACAATACAATTGAACACAATAATTACAATTAATAATAATACATAAAATAACCTAATTAATAAGTGAACCTAATTTTACCATACAACCTACAGTACATATGGGCTATTCCATATGAAATCGATCAGTAAAAAACCTCGCATTTTTATACTCTAATTTTTTCCCTATTTATACAAGTGCTGAGGAGAGTGCATTTTCAAAAATAGACTATCGAAAGTCAAACGGTTTTCGTATTGTTGAGCGACAAATTTAGCGTATTTTAGGAAAACAAGCCTCTTTCAGCGCTCAGAACTCTGGAACCATTTACTGCAGAACTTTGAACGAGAGCTCATTTTGAAGCTGACATTTGGTAGGTTATGATAAGAAGTAATCCTTATTTTTATTGTATACAGAGACACAGATAATCTGATTTTACTTACTTTTAGGTTTTTTGCCCATTTGTAAAAATGTAAAAAAATATTGAGAAAAAACCTTGCATTATTAAGAGGGATTCGGCATTGTTTGCTTAGTGTCCCGGCAATAAGTTTTCGGGGGTATTAAATAAATTATATTCACATGCCTAGACTTGAAAGGCGCAACACAGCAAGCACTGGCCGAGAGATGAAGATATGCGAGCTTTGGGTGTCATTTTACTCCTGTGTTTATAAAAACCTGTGATAAAGCTAGCCCAGCTATGCGCTAATAGACGAAACATCACGTGTTTATGTCTCCTGGCCTTGCTTGCCTAGGCTAGCTCCCGCCTCACAGTCAGCTGGTTAGCTCACGCGCGTAGGCCTACTATTTATTTTCTTTATTTGATTTTTCAATACTTTCTTATTAACGTTGCACCAGTAAAAAATACGTGTTTATTTGTACTTTCAATGCGGAATCTAACCATATATTGTAAAAATATTTTTTCGTGGGCAAAGGTGTCTTAATTAAGAAAAATCTAATTTTCTCCATTTCAATAAACAGTAACAAAAACTGTTTACATGTCAATATAAACTTTAACTTTTCAGCATCAAAACAAACCATGATTTTGATCATTGGGTGAAAGGGTTTCGGAGCCAGAACAGTTTAAATTTGCTAATTTTATGAAAATACGATGAATTAAAATATTTTTAATTTAAACACTATGACGTTCTGATGCCCCAAACTTTGCACAAAGCATAGTATCATAGTTGTCTACGGACAGAAAAAGGTTGTTTGTATTTAAAAATTGCAAGGTCAATTTTATCTATATTTCGGTCGATTTGAGATGGAATAGCCCATATGTATAGGCCCTACATAAGTTTCTCATTGGTACTGATAATAGTCTTTCACTTTACTCTCATCTCACTCACTATACTGGCACTATGAGGCATTTCACTGACACATTAAGACACATTTCACTGACCCTCTATAACACATTCCACTGACACTATAGAACACTATAAATTATCACTGATCGGAACTATTCACTGCACTGTAAAACCATAACTTCACTGACTTACCACGCTTCACTGATACAACAGTTCAAATAAGACAAATACTTACACCCTTATGCATACTTATAAACAGAACTACATTTAAGCTAAACATTTCTAGTCTAAGGCCCTCTTACACGCTATTTTTAAATAATTTACAATTCAAACCAAGGGAGTAACTCGTCAGACTAAATAAATACATGTCACCTTAAAAAATTGAATGTTAAATGTCAACTTAATTTTAATTTACACTTTATACACAACTTTTTAAGTTATTTTGAATCTCTTTAAGGAAGGACAGCCCTCAAAAACCGCTGCAGGTAGGTCGTTCCAATCTATAGTTCTATTTAAAAATGAGAATTTACCTACATCCGTTTTCTGTTTCCTACATTTGATTTTAAAATCATGATCGTTCCTACCATAGTACGTTGGCTTTTCTAACCGAGCCGTTATGTCTACCCATGCTTTCTGACCTAGATGTGCTCTATACAATGATGTTATTCTAGTTTTCCTACGTCTGTTTTCCAAAGTTTCCCATTTAAGTTCTTTTATCGTATCGCTTCCATCTTCTCTTTTACTTTTAAGAAATTTAGCTGCCCTACATTGGATTCTTTCTAAGGAATTTACCTGATATATCCTATAGGGATACCAACATGTAGTTCTGTATTCCATTAACGGTCGCTCTAACGTTAGATATGCTATTTCCCTCGATTTGGGGCTACCTTTTTTCAAGATTCTCATAATAAAGTGAAGTGTCCTCCATGCTTTATCCTAACATTATCAACATGCTCTCCCCAAGAAAATTTGGAGTTTAGATACACTCCTAGGTATTTACAACATTGTTCTTGCGGAATTACAACACCTCTGAATGATAATCAAATACACAATGTCGCTAACGTAAGGGCATTTATGTGTCATTTGTCCATCTTCAGAGATAGGCACGGGCTGGGGACTGTCCACACACGTAGGCTGCTTATTTTATTACCCGGCTGTGAATGGTGTCCATGACCTAAGGCCCCCCAACTACGGATCCCTTTCAAGCCGCCTCCGAACTCCCTACAGAATCCCTTTACCTTTCCTCGTAGGGATCACCGAGGTCTCTCAATCCCAGGTTCAACAAGCACTACGAGCCCCAGAAGAGAGCTCGCGGTTCATAGCACTACCACCAGCAACTAATGGTAACATACTATGGAGTTCAAGTTCGGTAGCGGCCCATAGCCGACTCTACATCGGAGCAAACCTGAAATGTGGGAAAGAAACGGAGATGATGATGATGATGATGATGATGATGATGATGATGATGATGATGATGATGATGATGATGATTATGATTATGATGATTACGACGACGAAAGAGAAGTCTAATTATGATGGCGAAATGAGTCAGAAGTCCAACGTCGAAAGTTACCCAGAAATTCTGCTTCAATTATTGGTTGAGGAAAATCTCGAAAAAAACACCAATCAGGTAACTTGTCACAATTAGGATTTGAACGTCCGCTCACATCAGGCATGCTAACCGTTAGCTGGAAATTTATTTCACTCTCCCTCGTTCTCGGCATTATTGAGCCAATACCGTATAAATGATCATGAAATTAAAAATAGTGAACAAATTAATATCCCATCCTGTAGATTACATAAAACTAGTACAAATTTTTCTGTCATGGGGATGAAATTACATAATAAGCTTCCCAGTCAATATTATAAGTTACCAACCAATAGTTTCAAAGCTAGATTTTATAATTGGCTTTTAATTAATCCTTTCTACTCTGTAGATGAATTTCTTAACATAAATTCATACGAAATTGTTTTTAATAAATAAAGTTATTTACATTTAGTTACAATTATTACATTAAGAATGAAGTGTTCTCATTAATTTTAGAGTTTCAAAATGTTTTTTGTTTTCATTCTAATTAAACTTTACTGTTTTCAATTATATGTGTATTTTCAAATGTATGTTTTCTTGTGACGAAGCCTATCACTGTATGTTTAATGGCTTCATAAATTGAATTGAATTGATAGCTCCACTGTTAGCGAAAAGGTTTGTAGGATTTGATGAGGAGATACATTAGTGTCAATTAGATGCACTATAAGTGATAAGATTAGGTAAGGTTTGAAAAGAAGATACAGTAATGACAAGTAGCCCCACTGTCAGTGACAAGGTTAGGTGGGGTTTGATAAGAGGGACAAATGCTTCACGCAAAAATGACACAGTCAAATGTGAGGTTCGTTATCCTTTGATATATTTCTCTTTCTCAAATTTCCTGCGTCGGTTTCAACGATATTCTCTCGAGCACAACATTTTCTTCTTCATTTCACTATGATAACCTTGCATTTTCTTTTAGTGCATTAAAATACCGCTGTTATACTCCGTAAATCTTGCACTTTACTAGCAGCTACAGTGAATTCTTAAAGAAAACAGCCAAAAATTTCGGACTTGGACATAAGCGCGAAATGGCGGAAAATTCAAGACCTCCCTCGAATAAGGGTGTAACTAATAAATCTATAATATACGTTTCAGGAGAAAAGAAAATAATTTCAGGGGCATATTTCGTTAAGCCTATATTTACTAACATAACCATTTGATTAATCAAGTATACAAGTTTATTCAGCTATTGGATGCAACTGACAAATCTAAAGTGATGGCTTTTTTAGGAAAGGAACCAGTCCGTAGCAAAATTTGCATCAATAATAAGATCACTGAACCAGTTAAAAATTTTAGTTATCTCGGTTACCAAATTTCATAGAAAAAGAAAAGGATTTGTATGAGAAAATTATTAAATTCAACAGAGCAATGGGGATAATTAATCAGATACTCAAACCAACCTTAGTACAAAAACACACGCGCACCTGAATTTATAAAACATTGGCCAGACCTATACTCTGTTTTGGTAGTGAAGCTTGGACGATTCGTAATATTGATTCACAAAGATTAACGGCGGCATAAATGAGATTTATGCGTCGTACAGCGGGATACACGAGAATGGATCACATTAGAAATTTTGACATTATAAAACTGCAGATTGTACCGATTACGGAATACCTACAGAAATACAGACAAAACTGGAGATCACATGTCATCAGAATGCCTCGTTCTAGACTTCCACGCCAAATTTTAAATGACCATCCTGTGGGCAAGAGATCCTTGGGCAGACCGTCCAAGCGTTGGCAAGAGACCGTAACGGGCCACTAGGCCCAATACATGCCAGGATGATGATGATGATGATGATGATGATGATGATGATGATGATGATGATGATGGATGCAATAATTTATTGTTATAAATGAAAGTTTCAAAATTACTTTTTCCACCGAAGTCACATTTTTCATTAATTTGGTGTTACGCCGTTTTTCGAGGGGGTCTTTAATTGCGTTAGCCCACAATCGCAAAAAAAAAAAAATCACGCTTATGGACTGAAGTTATGCACTTCAAAATTTTCGGTTAAGTACTGATAATCTCTCTGCTAATAGCGTTGGAATGAAATATGGCGACATACGCGAAGGAAAGTACTATGAATTTCCGATAGTAGGTGTTTCAGTGTTTTAAATATCAACATATAGGGGACGTAGAACAACAGTGTGTTACTTTCAAGGTCGTGTTTCAGTGTCGTGATAAGGGGCGTAGAACAACAATGTGTCACAGTACTTCCAAGGTCGTGTTTCAGTGTCGTGATAAGGGGCGTAGAACAACAATGTGTTACAGTACTTCCAAGGTCGTGTTTCAGTGTCGTGATAAGGGGCGTAGAACAACAATGTGTTACAGTACTTCCAAGGTCGTGTTTCAGTGTCGTGATAAGGGGCATAGAACAACAATGTGTTACAGTACTTCCAAGGTCGTGTTTCAGTGTCGTGATAAGGGGCGTAGAACAACAATGTGTTACAGTACTTCTAAGGTCGTGTTTCAGTGTCGTGATAAGGGGCGTAGAACAACAATGTGTTACAGTACTTCTAAGGTCGTGTTTCAGTGTCGTGATAAGGGGCGTAGAACAACAATGTGTTACAGTACTTCCAAGGTCGTGTTTCAGTGTTATGATAGAGGGCGTAGAACAACAATGTGTTACAGTACTTCCAAGGTCGTGTTTCAGTGTCATGATAGAGGGCGTAGAACAACAATGTGTTACAGTACTTCCAAGGTCGTGTTTCAGTGTCGTGATAAGGGGCATAGAACAACAATGTGTTACAGTACTTCCAAGGTCGTGTTTCAGTGTCGTGATAAGGGGCGTAGAACAACAATGTGTTACAGTACTTCCAAGGTCGTGTTTCAGTGTCATGATAGAGGGCGTAGAACAACAATGTGTTACAGTACTTCCAAGGTCGTGTTTCAGTGTCATGATAGAGGGCGTAGAACAACAATGTGTTACAGTACTTCCAAGGTCGTGTTTCAGTGTCATGATACAGGGCGTAGAACAACAGTGTTAGTTGTAGTCGTTCCAAGGTCTTGTTGCAGTGTTTTAAAGATCAACATTATCAAATGTTTAGTGTTACAAACATGGATTTTGCAGTGACTAAACAAACTAAGATGTTTACTGTTTAATTGCATTAGGATTTAAGTTTAAAAAGAGAACTACATAATATGGTTAAAATCGGAAATATTTCATGGAGATATAAGAAAAAACGATGTAAGGCGTTTCTTCATGTAAATGGAGAAGTTTCTGAAATTATTATAGATTGTAGTTGCAATTTACACAATCACCCTGCAATGATCGAAGCTCAATATCAGGTTCATATTTATAGAAATCTAAGCAAACATGAAGCTAATGGATCATTGTTTGAAAGTCCTATAATATTTTGAGACAGGAGTTGAAGTCATTAGGAAATATTTCGCATGATGATTATGTAAATGCTACTAGCAAATTCATGTACAGTTGTCAAAAGAAAAGCACTCGTGAACAGCGAATATTTTCTAAGTCCACTTCGGGTCACGGCGATGTTACACGATGCATGTGCTTGTAGAAGCAGTTCCGAAATTATGGAATTGTTCCATATCTGCGTCTCGTAGACCAGCGGTACAGTACTTGCTTAATGATTTGAAGGTTGTGGGTTCGGGCCTTCTTTAAGTTTTCATTTTATTTTTTAATCGTTATTTAGCGATATAAATAATATTCAAATGATCATTTATATTCTGTTGTCGTTCTTTATCGATATACATAATATTCAAGTTATTTATATTTTGTTGTTCTTTTAGCGATATAAATAATATTCAAGTCATCATTTCTATTCTGTTATCGTTCTTTAACGATATAAATAACATTCACGTTTTTTTATATTCTGTTATTTTTCTGTCACGATATAAATAATCTGTATTTTATGCAAGTAATTATTATAATACAAGTAACCATTTTTCTTTGTAAAATAGGTTATTTTCTTAGAATAATTAAGTATATATTATATAATATCTTATATTAATTAAATAAACAGATATTTAGCATTTATATTCTACTATCATTCTTTAGTGATACTGTATAAATAATATTCAAGTTATTTATATTGTTATCGTTCTTCAGCGACATAAATAATATTCAAGTTATAATTTATATTCAGTTATCGTTCTTTAGCAATATAAATAACATAAATTTAATATTAGGTTTGGAACAATACAGTTGCATGATACTGATATTAGTTTTTCTTTCTTTATTACATTATACTATCTTGAACCACAATAAAGTGAAAAGGAGTAACGAGGAATTGAACCTGAGACGTCGACATCTAAATTCCGACGTTCTTCCGCTGAGCTACGAGGGCACAAGTGTGGAAACACTTTCAGAAAAATTGGCCCAATATCCCTCCAAGATTTTCTGATGATTTGTAGAAGCTAGTCCAGGATGCGAGGGGGCAAAGGCTAATTGGGATTTCCAGGTCTCTGATAAAGTCTAACATCCTGATATAACTAATATTTAACCTTTGCGGTGAATTTCGGTGAAGTCCAGAGGGCCCAATTAGTCCAATCCACTCTCCTAATCTCCCTGGGATCTAATGAGATGCGAAAGAGACAGTGGTGTGCGGAAAGCAACGGGAAGTTACCGCATTTATCCTTCCCAAGAAAAACTGCAAACATGAGCAAAGGAAGTTTTTAATAGGAAAAGGAGCATCCTCTGCGGACCTCTGGAAAAGAACTAAGGAAGAGATTAGTGAAGTGCTTTGTGTGGAGTGTGGCCTTGTATAGGGAAGAAACATGGACATTACGACGAAATGAAGAGAAACGAATAGAAGCATTTGAAATGTGAATGTGGAGAAGAACGGAGCGTGTGAAGTGGACAGACAGAATAATAAATTAGCCTAAGTTATGTTGGGTGAAGTGGATGAAGAAAGAATGATACTGAAACTGATTAGAAAGAGAAAAAGGAAATGGTTCGGTCTCTGGTTGAGAAGAATAATAGACAACATTAGGATATGTGGATTATATGCAGAGACTAAGAGGAAGGCAGAAAATAGGAAAGATTGGAGAATGCTGGTTTTGCAATGAAAGTCCTGCCCATGGCCAGAACACTTATGTATGTATGTCCAGAGTGCCTGCAATGTCGTGTCTAAGAACAGTCTCTATTTGCAAAGACTAGTCGATTCCATGCCCACTCGACTGCAAGATGTGATCGAGATAACAGGAAGATAGACTAAATATTGAATCGTGGTTTTTTGTTTTCTTTTTGAACGCTTAATTGTTTGAATGTTCTAAAGCAGACGCCAGTAAGCTTGTTTTATTTATGCCACGAAAGATATTTTTGTTGAGAATAAAATCTTTTTTCTTTCCATTTGCAGTCACAGTGTCATAATCAAAAGGCATGGCATAATAGTCTACATTAATGTACCTGATGTTAATTACTAAAATAATCGTAAAAGAGAAAGGAGCAATTATGTATATTTTGTCTCTGTCTTAAAAACAAAACAAAAAAAGAACATAAAAAGAACGAGACTGCATTCGAACACAACGCAACACTACCATTACGCTATCAAGTAACACGCAAAGTACTTTAATTATAATTGTAGATATCAGGCAACGTGGTCCAACAACATGTAACATCGCCTGTCTCCGAATTGTAGCGAAGATACCCGAAGGGAACTTTGCTTCAAGAGAGCGGCCACTTTTTCTTTTGACAACTGTACAGACAGCGCTAAAACTTGTTTCCACTAGCTATTCCCAAAAACTTAGACGAATCAATAAACCATTTGAAAAATTCCAGTATTTTAACCAGCATAAACGAAAAATGTTATATTATCGATGAACGTAAGCATTGTCCTTTACCCAACTCCATAAGAAAAAATCACAGGGAGTTAGACTATGCGAGTACGAAGGCCATCTCATGAAGTTTTGGTTTTCGGCAATACAACGACCAATCACAATGAGGGATATAGTTGTTGTGATATGAAATGAAATTACTGAGAAGAACGACAGGAAAACAAACTCAGATATACAGTACGTGATGAACTGAAAATCTCAAGACTCCATTTAGATTGCTACAGGAATAAATGGAAAAACCATGTATAACGGATGGACATTAGTCGAATTCCACGTCAGATTCTTTATTATTTACCCAAAAGAAAGAGATAAACAGGAAGATCTAACAAAAGATGGTTTGATACCGCAACAGGCCAGTAGCGGCCTAAAAGGCCAGGAAGAAGAAGATATTGTGATACGCACATGATGGCGGAAGTGAAGTGGTGCACCACTTTGCTGAAAAATGAACTCACTATCTACTTACGTACTTCCTAACACAAGTCATAAATTGGGATAAGCCGGGGTTCGAACCTGGGTCCACAGGATTGTGAATCCAGTGTCCTAGTGACCAAGGTCCGTCGATAAGTCAGGTCTTCGCACGCTGCCATAGTTTCGCCAACTCTTAGGTTTCTTTACATTGTGCTATGGTTGGGTTGTGGAAGGAATTTGTGAGCTATTCCATCTCAAATCGACTGAAATATAGAGAAAATTGACCTTACAATTTCTAAATACAATGAACCTTTTTTTGTACGTAGAGAACTGTGATACAATGCTTTGTGCAAAGTTTGAGGCATCAGAACTTCATAGTGTTTAAATTAAAAATATTTAAATTTATCGTATTTTCATAAAATTAGCAACTTTAAACTGTTGTAGCTCCGAAACCCTTTCATCCAATGATCAAAATCGTGGTTTATTTTGATGCTGAGAAATTAAAGTTTGTATTGACATATAAACAGAATTCCTTACTTTTTGTGGAAATGGAGAAATTTAGATTTTTCCTCATTAAGATGCCTTTGGCTAGGAAAAAATATTTTAAAAATATATAGTTAAAGTCCGCATTCAAAGTACAAATAAACACATATTTTTTACTTATGGTATGTTGATAAGAAAGTATTGAAAATATCAAATAAAGAAAATAAATAGTACGCGCGTGAAGTAACCATCTGACTGTGAGACGGGAGTTAGCCCCGAGACAAGCAAGGCCAGGAGAAAAACACGTGATGTGTCGTCTAGCAGCGCATGGCTGTGCTAGCTTCATCACAGGTTTTCATAAACACAGGAGTAAAATGACGCCCAACGCTCGCTTATCTTCAGCTCTCGGCCAGTGCGTGCGGTATTCGCCGTTCAAGTCCAGGCGTGTGAGAATAATTTATTTAATATCCTCGAAACGTATTGCCGTACCACTAACCAAATAATGCCGAATCCCTCTTAATAATGCAAGGTTTTTTCTCAATATTTTTTTACATTTTTACAAATGACCAAAAAGCCTAAAAGCAAGTAAAATCAGATTATCTGTCTTTCTGTGTACAATAAAAACAAGGATTACTTCTTAACATAACCTACCAAATGTCAGCTTCAAAATAAGCTCTCGTTTAATATTCTACAGTAAATGGTTGCAGAGTTCTGAGCGCTGAAAGAGGCTTGTTTTTATAAAATACGCTAAATTTGTCGCTCAATAATCCGAAAACCGTTTGACTTTCGATAGTATATTTTTGAAAATGCACTCTCCTCAGCACCTTGTATAAGTAGGGAAAAAATTAGAGTACAAAAAATGCGAGGTTTTTTACTGATCGATTTCATATGGAATACCCCTTGTATTTAAATTTATATATTTCATAAAACAAGTTTCCAAAACAGATATTTCGATAACTTTCGGAGAATGTTCTGCTTGACAACAGCAACCGATGACGGACATTAGTGGAATGGGATAAGAGGACTTGACTAGAGCTGTTCGACAGCGACATCTAGAGACCTTCCTGGTCACTAGATCGCCTTGGCGGCAGGATATATTAGGTGTCGTTTTGGGGTACTTGTAAAATCACAGCTTTCTTTTGTAACGAGACGTCCTCAGTGGTCTAGTGGTTAGACCTACCATGCTTTCTGTTAGATCCGAGGTTTGCGGGTTCAAATTCGGCCGGTGGTGGTGGTGGTAGTGGACTTCAAAGGACGATAAAATCCCTAGTCTCGCTTCCTTCGGGAAGGGAAGTACAGCTTTCAGTACCGTGTGGCAGAACTTACAAGAGAGCTCATATGTTTGAAGTTCGCTATAGAAAACATGCACTTTGTTATTTTCGGATAAATAAACATCTGTCTATGATAATCGAGGCGAGTATGATTATGGAACTCGTGGGAATGGTTTGGATCTCACAGCCGTGATGAAAATGTTGTGATGAATAATGCAAGAGCAATGGATTCCATGTGACCCCTGTATACACATAACAATAATTTAATTGCAGATAGCAACTTCTGTTTCTCTCCTGTCTAGGAAATCGTGGCTTGGAATCTTTGTCTAGGACGCGTGAATATATTCGGGACGTCGGGAGGAATACGGTCCTATTTTCGTGCTAATGCAGTCCTAACTAGGCAATCGCATTTAGGTGGCAATGCGATAGTGCAGTTATTAATTTGCACAGCCAAGCAAGGAGCTACTTGCACTTTAAGTGAGAGGGCACAAGGTATCTGGAGCAGTGGTTCTGAAACTTCCAGAGACCGCAGCCCGGTAAATTATTTTTCTATAAGAGGGCTCGGTCCCAACATAATGCACTTACTCGTAGAAATACCTTCCCAATTTGTTTAAGTTCACACATTTAACTAACATAAGTATTAATAATTTAGTATGGCGTAATGTTAAGACTTAAAAAGTTTTAGAACACTACGAAAACGATGTGACGTTACACAAATAATAATTTAATTAATTATCAATTATTTGAGTCAGGAAATTTTGTAGCATGTTGTAGATTCCTGAAGCCAATATCGTTAATCAATTTATGCTAAATATACCTTTCTGACCAACGAAAACTTATAAAATGTATAACATTAATCACTGTATTATTAAGTTGAATTTAATTATATTGATCTCACAAAGAAATGGTAATGGGAAGATTATTATGCACTGTAACTCACCACCAGCTAAGCAGGGGAAGCTACAGATGGGTGTCAACATTTCGGCGAAACACTTATCACACATACACACGTTAAATATTTTATATGCAATATATCGTCGCTTAAGAACCAATACCGCGTAACTGACAAAATGTAAATTTTACAGGAGAAGGAAAAAACCGAATAAAAACCATACAAGTAACTCAATAGTCTTGAAAAGTGGTGTATGGCTATGAAATAGCTTAACTAATTTGTAACTAAGTGAAAATGGAAGATCATGGCCATAGACATTTGGCCACGTCACTTACGCTGTATTAGAACGCTGCCGTTGACTAGATTTTGTTAGTTACGCGGTATTGTGAGACAACTTTAGCAGCTTCAAGACACATGTTGACTAGCGTTTTCTTTGCGTTAAAACTGTCTTCTGAAAATATTATTCGTGCTCTTGTATATATGTTAATGTGATATCTGAATTGCTGTCCTACCATCTGACTTGAGGTCAAGGTCGGTAGGCTGTAGCTTGAGTCAGCAGTAGATCTACGTTCCAGACAATGATTGCTGCATTCTTCCAGTCAATCAAATGCTGAAACTATGGGAAAGAAAAAACGAAGACAGTTCAATGTTTATTGTAATAATAATAATAATAATAATAATAATAATAATAATAATAATAATAATAATAATAATAATGGCAATCTGATAATAGGTACTTTATTTTCACACTACGTATTTCAATAGATAAGTATAATGTTACTAAAACGTTGCTGACAAATATAATTTTATAATAAAATGATGATAAATAATAATAATAATAATAATTATTATTATTATTATTATTATTATTATTATTATTATTATTATTATTATTATTATTATTGGCAATGGACTTGACTTGCTAATAATGAATAGAAAATCATATAAAAATGTAATAATGATGATAACAATAATTTTTCAGGCACAATATTCGTTAAATACAATAAAGAAATAATTATAGGCCTACACTGGAATCATAAAAAGTAATCCTTGACAAAACCTATTGTGGAATGCTATCATAAAAACAATGGCAGTCTCTTGAAATAACATTCTTCAATTACTGCAGATGATTCCATTTTGACTCATTGATCTTCAGCCTATCGTTGTACAGTTTTGGAAAAACGACATTCCTGGAGAGCTTCTTAGGGCTCCTAGACATCTCTTGCAAGTCATCATTGAAATTTCACTTGAGGAGTATTATACAATCAGGGCAATACTGAATGACTCTAAAGTCAGTGACCGTAGAGTCATTTTTATTCTTCCCAGGTCTAATAAAGTCATATAACCACAAATCTTTAGTCGCAAAGTTGGTGAAGAAGTTATGAGTTAGATAATGGACTTCATAAGGGAATGGGTTCTTCCTAGCCTCTTTAGAAATAATCAAAGCATACTAGCTAGGAAGTGTTACTTCACGTCCTTTCAGTTTACATTCAATAAAACTATGGATGGAATCGCATTCCGTTTGCGTATGTCCTTTTTCCAAAAAATTCTGTGTTATTGTAACACCAGTATTAATGGCTAATCTTAATAAGGCCTTTACCATTACTACGTTTCTATTCTGGTAATTACAACCATCAGAATACAGAATTACTGGGAGTAGACGATCTTTCAGTTGCTTGGTTAACGTAGGCTATCCTACACGCATGATGCAAAAGTTGACGCCACTAGATCAGACACTGTCACATCAAACCAATAGCATACTGCTTCCTGAGTGGCTAGGTTGTACATTGTAAAATTATGCACAGCTAATTTTCTTTTATAATACATGGAACTAGCTTGCACAAATGGTGCCATCTTAACTGCTTGAAGATCCATTGTATAAACTATACACAATTTTGTCTGCCCATTTTCTTTGTCTTTATATTTTTCATATCTTGCCAATTCTTTTCTTTCATTATGAGTTTTCCATTCTTCTTCTTATATTTCCGGCTTTATAGCTACAGCAAACATTACATTGAACCTTCTTGGGCCTAAAGAGTCTGAGGTTAGACTCCTGGAACAAACTGTCGAAAGTATGTCGGCTTAGATTACTGTCGTAGTAAAGCTCATATAATTGTGACTGACTGCACAATTGATTCTAGATACAATTTTGTGGACGTTCGTCTACAATAATGTGACGGTAATTTAGGCAGGCTACTGAAGAAAGAAGTAAGAAATTCTTTCGAATGTTCTTTTTTCTGTGATTTTGCACTTGGACATGACTCATTTTTTACAGAAGGGACGCCATCAGTACTATTAGCTAACCAATATCGCACAGTCCATTCTGTAATTCCCAATGTACACAGAAACATCTTTTTGCAAACCTGAATTTTTTTCTCATGTTATTCCATACCTTCATTAACGTTCACAGAAGTTTCTCCCGTCTTGAATGCAGAACACAGCACAGATAGGATTTTGTTCTCGCTAAACTGACCGTCGTCCGATTCATTTCTTTTCTTGTATCTGTAGGTCTATATAATAATATAATAATAAATAGGCCTATCCTGTATTTCAGTAAATGAACTTGCAGTAAGAGTCTGCGGGAATTCAGCTCAACAAACATTCCATTGACATTAGTGAAATAATTCTATTACATTTACCTTTTAAATCATTGAAACTGAACACTTCTTTAATCTTCTCAGAATAGCACACACTGTTGACACAATTTCACAAGGCAGTAACGAGAACCAGCTTCCGTACTGAGGACGCGCAGGGAGTAGACATAATATCTGTTGTCAGATACGCGGTATTTCCTACAGACTTCTCGTGACTTCAGATACGCGGTATTGTACCCCCCTCCTTCGCACGCAGGCCATTCATGCAATCAAATTCCCGCGCATGTCAACCCATGCAGATGACAGTGGAGTACCATCAGTGCAAAAAAACAGTTTTGACCAAAAATGTCAGTTACGCGGTATTGTTTCTTAAGCGACGATATGTAATTTTATGTTTAAAAAGTATGAATCTCCCAATTTTATCACTATTTCCAACACTAATCAATATTATGAATTTAAGAACTTAGCACATCAACGCAGCAATAATTATAATTTATTGAAAAATTTACCTTAGTGCTCAATATATTTCATTTTTTATTACATCTGACAGTTTTTAAGGTTTTAGCGAAGTTAGTGCGACTTTTGTTGTCTTCTGCCCGTTAGCTTGCTAATTCTGAGATGAATTGAAGTAATAACCGAAAGGAGACAGTCATAAACTTTTTTATTGTGTACATTTTTATTGAATTATCGGCTTCTGATTTTGTGTGATTCGTATTTGATTCTAACAGCAATAATGTGTATTCCACTGTGTTTATTTTTATTTTATGAGGTACATTTTTATCTAACTACTTTTTTTTGATCTCATTATGTACCTAAATCATATCTGCATGTAATTACTTAAATCCGATTCAGTTGTATGTTCAACTATGTAAGAAAGTTTTAATCCTGGTTGAGTGTAAGAGAAGGCCATACGGCCTTAACTCTGCCAGGTTAAATAAAATTATTATTATTATTATTATTATTATTATTATTATTATTATTATTATTATTAACTTGTAGCAGGTGGTTCCTTTTCTCGTTTTAAGTACGGTCATGGCAGAAAATGCATAATATTTTGGAAAAGTACAATATATAACAGTCTTGTTCGTACAGCCGTTATTTTTTGTGATTGTAACTGTCAAATAAGATAACAATTTTGTTTTCTTCTTCACGTATATAACTGCGTGCACTTTATTGATAATATTCGCTATTAGATTTATTTATAATATATCTCTGAAACATATGTTATTTTAAAAAGAAATCTCTATTATTCGTTGTGCTCGATATGCAACTTTTCTGTTTGTACACTTACAAGTCTTGCCCTATCTCACCGTTTCAAAATACGCTGACCGGTTCGTGCTTGCTACTGCTGAGTGATGGCTTCCCTTGTTTATATTTTTACCTTGCAAGCATGTCAGTAGAGTACGAGATGGCGAAGCGAAAGCAGCTTTCAGAAGATCTGAAGAAAGTTATTGTTCAATTTGTCCTTAAAGGCAAGTCTTTAAGGGAAATAAGTAAAATTGTTGGACATACACATTCAACAGTTCAGCATATTGTAAAAAAAATTTAAATATGAAGGATCTTGGAAGAATTTTAGGCGAAAGCCAAAAGAAAGAAAATTAAATGAAACGACGAAAGATGCATTGTACAACAAATTCGTCGTTACCTTAGGTTAAGTGTTGAAAAACTGCGTTCACAAGTACAAGATACTATAGGAAAAGAAATGTCTAACCAGATCATTCGTAGTGTATTGTGAAAACACGGATATCATGGCAGGGTTCCACGTAAGAAATCTTTCATTAGTGAGTCAAATAGAATAAAAAGACTTATATTGCAGACGAACACGTTTCTAAAGAGGAGGACTATTGGGATCATGTAATATGGTCCGACGAGACGAAGATAAATCTTTCGGGCTCAGATGTTTGCAACAGAGTGTGGAGGAAGGCAAACTCTGCCCTAAGGAAAGAAAATACTATTCTTATTGTAAAACACGGAGGTGGTTCCATCATAATATTGGCTTGCATTTCTTCTTCTGGAGTCGGAAACGTACACTACATTGACAGGAATTATGGATAAAATGACGTACAAGAGTATTCTTGTGACAAATTTGAAAGAAAGCGTTAAAAAAATCGGCTTCCAGAGTAGTCATGTATTTCAACATGATAACGACCCTAAACACACCACCGAAATCGTCAAGACCTGGCTCTTTGTAACGTTCCCCATCAACTCTAAATCCCACTTCAATCAGGGGATTTAAATTCTGTCGAACATTTGTGGCCAATTTTGAAAAGGAGGGTACGAAATAGCAAGGTAACGTCCATTCCGGAGCTCAAAGGAATAGTGGGAAAAGAATGGCAGAATATCACCCCAGAGGTTTGCAAGAAACTTATCTCTTCAATGAAAAGAAAATGTGAGGAGATTATTAAAGCCAAAGGATATGTTACAAGATATTAATTTTGTGTGATAATTGGCAATTAAGACCTTGAAAAGTACAAAATGAGTGGATGTACGAAGAGAAAAGTTGCATAAAATGTGCACTTTTTTATTTTGTATGTTTATTTATACGGATTTGAAAAATTTGATGAAGCTTATTTTATATCGCGAAAAGAAGACATTGTTTTTTCATGTCTTAATTTAACCCATTAAAATAAATTATATTTTCGATGACAAAATTATATATTTTTAATAACAATATTACTTTACGAACAAGATTGTTACATACTGCATATTGTAAGGTTTCCAAGTCTGAAAATCCCCGATCATTCACAAGCCGCTTGGTCACTAATATTTGCTACACAAATGTTATTTAGCATAGTTAGATTTTAGAATTTAGAGTTTATAAACAAACTGGATCTGCGCTTTTGGACACAATCACGAAAATTATTGTCCTGAAGATATTTTCACTATAAAATATTTATTCGTGAAAAATGCTTAGAAAAGTAAAATGACAAATTCCAGGAGAATATCTCCCGGCCGGCGGTTGAGAAATACTGACCTAGAGCAATAATTTGCTCAAATTTATGTTTAGAATTTATTGCTATTCAATTGCACAAGTTCTTGTTATTACCATACTATCCAGTTTCAATTCGTAAACATCAAATTTCAGTGATATTCTAAGCATTTCAAAGTATAGTCTAATATAACAAGTGCTAAAACGGCTGCTAGTCGTACTGTATTTACGACTATAATAGTGAAATAATTAGAATTTAGTTTTGTGTGTGTTTACAGTTTACTATACAGGGTGATTCACGAGGATTTACCGACCCTTACGGAGCTTGTTTCCTAAGATATTCTAAGTAAAACATGTCATACAAACGTTTGTCCTAATCTCAATAGTTTCAGAATTACACTAATTTTAAGTTGTTTGTAAAATACCATTATTCTTCAGTACTAAGGATAAAAGAATATACAGATAATAGTGGCTCTACGTCATTTATTTAATAATATCCCAATATTATAGAACAACTGATTCAATATTATATGCATTGAAAGAATGGAACGAGCTATTAAACTCCAATATCCTATGCTTAAAACGTTTGCTGCTAAGATATAAGCGTATTTTTCTTCTACATATACCAACAGTTGTTTTCATAAGTTATACTTATTAAACACAAAAACAGGTCCCGCCCTACGGACGAAAACATAGCGCAGTTGAAGGTTAAAGTTTTGTTTCAGTTATTAAGTTAATATATTTATCCATTTGAAAAATGAGTTTTCTTATATTTTTAAGTAATCTTACAAATGAGTTATGTTTTTTTTAATTAAATTATTCATGAATTAATATAGAACAATTTGCTTCCTTGCAATAAAGCTATTGATATTAATGAATATACTGCTTGATTATTATAAATATAGCACATTCTATCTAGAGATAGACAGGAAATGAGCTATGGAATGTTCAGTTCAGCATGTGCACGAACCACCACTGGTTGTAGTTTTAATGCCTAGTACCTCTCCCTCATCTCCATACTGTCTCTCGTGTGTAATCACAGCTGTTCGCGTTTTGATCTAATCCTTCCAGCCGCATTATGGCCATGGGTTCTACTCACAAGGAGAGGACATGCTCTGTATATCACCGAATGGAATAAGATTGTGTGAGATGAAAGTACAGTACAAGACGTACTGTTTAAAGACATACCTGATATGGGTGGCCAATGACCCCTCGTTTTGAAAATAGTGGCTATTATTTGTGACATACTTCCGTTAGGTGCTCAATAGGGAAGCATTTAGACTGTGTAACAGCGTAGCCCATATGGTTGGATGCTGAGTTGTTATCCAGGCAACCTGAGTTCGAATCTTAATTGGTCCTATATTTTTTTTTCTTTTAATAATGATTAATATTGTGATCACAGTTATCTATTTACATACCTATATCACATTTCTCAATGTATTGAATGCTTCATCATGTTTTAAACAAATTACTAATTAACTAACATTGTACTGTAAAGGATAAACAATGAAATACTGCTCACGTAGAAAGGTAAGATGTGTCACTGGTGTCTGTTCTATTTCTGTAGCAGCTATTCTATTTCATTTTGTACCCGATTCATTATGATGTCATAAAAACACACAAAATACACATATTTCCTGCACAGCAAATGAAATAAGGTTGTCCACAGTTACACACATTTTTCCGCACTTCTGCTGCGAAACAGATATCCTTCACATTCACAAACACTTCTCGTTCGTTTATCAATTTTGATGCATACCACGCATATTTCAACATGGCTTTGAATATAGGAACTGACAACTGAAAGTGAGTTAATAATAATAATAATAATAATCGTAATGATGATGATAATAATAATAATAATAATAATAATAATAATGATAATATCATGCTTTAAAAAATGAGAAGGCATTAGGATTCGAACTCGGGGTGCCTGGATGACAATTTAGCACCCAACCACATGAGCTACGCCGTTACACAGTCTAATGCTTCCCTATTAGGTACCTAACGGAAGTATGTCATAAACAATAGCCAATATTTCCAAAACGAGGGGTCATTGGCCACCCATACTAGGTATGACTTTAAACAGTGTGTCTTGTACTTTCATGTCACAAAATCTGATTTAATTCGGTGATATACAGAGCGTGTCCTCTCCTTGTGAGTCTCTACGTACCAGGGGCATTTTCTTGGGGACACAGGCGGGCACGCACAACTGACATTCTTATTGCCATTAAACGTCGATTGTAAAGGTAGGAGTTTTAACCTCTCGCCACCCTCTGGGCCGATTTGGCCTGTCATAGGGTTCACTTCACCATCTTTTAATTTGTTGTTTTAGGACGCTTTTTCATCTGTTATGGTTATCTAGCGTATGAATGAGATGGAGGTGAGAATGCCAGCGAAATGAGTCCGGAGTCCAGCGCCGAAAGTTGCACACCAATTTTTCTGCTTCAATTGGTTGAGGGAAAACCCCGGAAAAAACCCAACTAGGTAACTTGTTCCAACCAGGGTTTGAAACCGGGACCCGCTCGTTTCATGACCAGATATTCTAACCTTTAATCCACAGCGGTGGACATGTCACAGTTTATCCGAATTGCGTGCCATGACTAACTCGGGTATAAATTTTCAGCAGCATTTTCCTTCCCATTTTTCAAACTTACGACTGTCAGTTACAGCTTCTCGAAACTGAAACTGGTATGGTTAAAAGTGCTACATAGTATAATATAATATTCTCATATCAGTCGTTCAGAGCTAAAGTGGATCAAGTCACAAATTTTCATAAATTCAGTTTAATTCATTTTCGGATTATCTGAAGTTGGATCTTTTCCGAGCAGTAATGGATCAAGTCTTTATTCCAAGCATTCGCCGGTAGGTGACACCAGTCACTTTCGGCTCAGATTATTTGTTCACGATGTCCTGAGCCATAGTGGATCAAGTCACCGAAGCGTTTCATCAATTAACATCACAAGTGTTTCTATTTTATAAATCTAGAATTTGAGAATGGAGCAATAAAATTATTGCTAGTCAAATTATATAATCCACTAGAGCAAGTTAACTTTAAGGCCTATTATCTCAAAAATACGACTCATGGACTTGATCCACTTTAGCTCTGAACGCCTCAATTGTAATGATATTTCATAGTTTTGTAATTCCATCATTATATTGCATTGGTATGGTAAAAAATGTAATTTTAAGTAAAATTGCTGTGGATAAAAAAAATGTATTTTAAGTTTTTGGCAAACACAGATAACATACTTCTTTTTTAAGAAATGAAATATCGTTATTTCACAATTTTGCAATTCCATCATTATATTGGAAATTGCACGTTCTCCTCGGCGGGTTTCTGGTCGTTTCAAGCGTGATTCCCAACGCAATTTTATATACCATAGGTCTATGTTTTTGCTTGAATACCTTTTAAAGTATCTAGTACGTGGTAAATATTTTGGTGGGAAGAGCAAAACAAGCTGTTCAAATGGGAATAGAAAGATTCACATGCGTTCGTTGTATGCATTGAACACGACGAGAACTCGGTCCATAAGGTTGGTGGAAACGTACAGATGATGAAATTTAGTAAAATAAAATCACGAAAATCATCCATTGGTCTGTCATTTGGTTTTATGGCCATTATGTCGTGGGTGAAGCAATCTTCTACTTGGTTGGGGTTTAGGAACAATAATCCGAAGAAGAGTTTAAGAAAATTACTGATTTCGGGGCCCTTTTGTTGGTACAATGCACTGAAACCAATGTCCTAAATCTCTCTCAAAAAAATGTGTCCCAGGTTATCATTTGGTAACAGTTTAGAAATGGCCATGTGCAAAGCTTTTTGTAAGTATATACTATACTAGGAGAAAAAACTAAATTCAGCTTTCTCATCTCTTCCACTAAAAGGAGGAAACATATTCAGAGGGCTCTACACTTTTGCATAGCAATAGTAAAAATGCTAAAAGCACGTATCTAGAACTTTCGATGCTATGAATGGTAAATATCTGATGAAACAGTCTTGGGCTACTTTTCGAATGTACCATCAGCGTAAATAGTTTTACATGTACTTAAATATTTGAAGTTTTTCTCAGTCGGAAAAGCTGCAATATGTTTTGTAGAGTCGTTTAGCAGTAAGAATGATTGATTTTATTTGTCATAATGTCAAAATTCTTTAATATAAAATGCAACTTATGCAACTTATCCAATGAATTGGGTGATTTCGGTCTCATCGTAACACGAGTATGATGTATGTTATTACGAATTCTAGTTAAGTCTGTTGTTAAGGACTCAACGTTCCCGTTTGCCAGGTTCGCATGTAAAATTTTAGTTGGTTTCTTCGAAGGGATTTCGATAGTTTTCCGTTTCAAATTGTTACTTATTTTGTGCGAGATCGTGCGTATTTGCTTGGTTTCCGCACAAAACCAATACGCGGTAAGTGTGAAATACCACATTCAGTATTCCCAACGTACCACACATAACAATTTCCCTCTTCTTACCGCTTAAGCGCCATATTCATTTTACTGCTTTAGGCTTTTAACATATTATTTTTAGAGACGTTTAACATAGTAATAATTATAAATTGGAAACTTGCCACTGCAATTTCACCTAAATTGCAGTGTTAATTATTGTTTTTAAATATTTGCAAAAATTAAGTAAACTCTACAACACCAATTAAGTAAACTCTACTTGTAATGCAAGTAACATTAAGGAATCCGTGAAAAAATCAACAAGATTCCAGATGCCGATGTTATTGCTGCAATATGTTATATAAATAATATTGTTAAAATATTAAAATGAAAAATAAATCATTACATAACCTTTCAGTTTGTTTTAAGTTCGCATTTATAGACTGGGGGAAAAAAAAAGACAGACGTATATCACGGCGTGCTGGAATATAGTAAACACAGAAAACATTTTATAGCAACAATGTTGAAGATAGATATTTTAGTTTTTAAAAGTTGCCGTCATTGAACAGAAACCAAGATGGAGATTTCATTGCAACTAATTAGAAATTCCTCTTTCAGGTATGTAATAAACGATCTTCGCACAAAATAATGTACGATACACGAGCGGTATGTTTGTTTTCATGTTCTCGGAAATTAAAAAAGCTCAACTACGTTTCGCTTTTTCAATCTTTTCCTCGAACATGAAAACATCAACATACCGCTCTTGTAACGCATATTACTATTTTTCCTGATTATTAAGTGTTCATCGTCTTCCTCGTGGTTATGGTTACGCTTTATTATATCACACTGATCGTCACCTTTTATGTACGCCTTACAAAGTCCCGTGCAACACGATCATCTTACCTTATCAGTCAGAGTCTTTTGGAAATAAAATTTAAAACCATATATTACTATTAGTTTCTTATTTTTCTCACTCACCATAGTACTCACAGCAGTCTCCATGACTGAATCGTCCCTCAGTTGAATCTTCCTAAATGAAACACATTTGATCAGATGCTATTATTTTAATAAATAAAACTTATAAATAATAAGCCTAACATACAGTACTTTAACTCACCCTGTTGTGTTGCGCGAGTGAAGAGGCACAGTTCACTCCTTGACTTGTGTGCGTACACTGGCCAGCCACAATACCTATCGCGCGCATGCAAATCGAATGTGTGTTCACAAATCTCCGAATGAAATTCAATGTTTACTTTTCTAACCTGCATTGATCTCGCATGCAATTCGAGTACGCCCGAAAATACATACCGTTATATGAAGTTTATGAAAGAAAAGCTGTTTTAAGATGTATTACTCTATCTCCGGATTTAGTGAAGTCGATTATAATAAACATTCGGCTATAGTGACCTTAAATCATTGGTTCCGTGGCCAAGTGCAAAGACCTCCGCTGCGAATCCGTAGAGTAAATGAGAAGGACAATGGGTGAAAATCTGTGCTGTAATTGTCATTTTAGTTAAAGTACTAAATAATAAAATAAAAATGATAATTTTATATGAAAATAGGTCCAAACTTACACACAATCGATAGAGTTGTCAGTCTTACGTGTCCGTCGCCTTTACTCTCAAGGAAATACGTGTTAGTAACGAAATATATAACCCCTAAAATGGCATAGAATAACATTTAAAAAGTCGAGACACTTAAAAATGGTATATCTAAAGCATACGCCAGTCATGTCAATTGATGCCCATAGGAGCAAGCGCGCGGTTTAGAGCTCAGGAGAGCCTGAGCGCTTTACAGCGAAAAGGAAAGAGACAGACGAAAGAGGTAGTAGGCTATATGCCACTTGGTCGAGCTATATTCAGGGATGGCCAGCACTGATTCAATGGATAAAGGTAAGAGACCTTATTAAAACTGTATCTACGTTAATTTTTAGATTTGCCTGAGAAGTATAAGTGCATTATAAGAATGTAAGTTTTAATTTTAATACTAATTTTTCACAAGTTTGAATTTTTTATTCAAAAGAAATATTTTCTTACCTTTCATTTATAGAAAAGTGAAATTTTCAGATATAGGCCTATTTAATTAGTAGCCCTACAGAATGTTTTCGTAAATCTAATATACCGTAAATACGTATTACTGAAGATAGTGTATTGAAAATTTTGAAAATATTCGCATGGAAATTGCTTGTAAGGAAATGAATTAACAAAGCAACTAGTTACATCATAAGCAAAAGATACGTGCCCATGTGTTGTAAAAATGTCAGCTGTATTGCTTCAGCATATTTCGAGAAAATAATTTAATATTCTGTTGATAGGAAGTTGCTCACCAATTTCACCTTAAAAGCATAATGCGATAAGAGTTTTGTTATGGAATATTAGTTACACTTAAACATATACAGCACCTAGGTAACTTTGCTTTGTACTGTAATATTGTTTTGATTAGTTTATTGATTACTTTTGTAAGGCCAAAAGTACCATCAATATCAATTTCAACTTATCACTTCATACTCAATCTCTTTTTTGGGATATCACTTTCTTTATGAATGATGTGTTTCATCCACTTAGTATAGTATAGTTGTACTACCATGGAATTTATGTGAATATTCCTTCTTAACTCTTTATTATGTTATTAACATTTAAAACACAACTGCAATATTAAGAAATTGGTATTAATACTTTTGTTTTACATACAATATAGATAATATCAAACAGAAAGAAGTCATATAAAAATAACGACAAAATTTCACGTTTCTTTTGAAGTTCGTGCATCAATGTTTTCTTAATCCAACAGGCTGCTTAGCGCTTGATGCCCGCGCACGACGTCAAGGTCAGAAAAATGGGCTTGCTTTGACAGCACTGGCATTTTCTATTAACGTTACAAAATATTGAATTCAAAAGATCTTTTTTGCTTTTGTTTATGATTAAGTTTCTGTGCTTAAATTGATCAATTATTGTCTTCAGATCACGTGTCTGGACTATAATATTTATTTTAAATTTCTGAATGTGTAAGAATGGCTATACCTCATTTGAGGAATGGAAGCACTGTAATGTTTCTTTTGTAACAGCCTGTATTCAAGTGTTAAAAGTCTGCACGTGTTCAGGCCGCCACTTGGAGAAGTATGAATAACATACTGCACAACAATGCAGAAAAAAGAAAAGTGATCCCGGTATAATGTGTAAACTTAAATATGAGATTAAATAAAGTAATTAGAGTTTACATTTCATATGATATCTTCAGGAACGTAAACTTCATATGAAGAAGATTCTGCTAGCACAATTATGTAGTTTTATTGATGTATGCATGTGTTTCTGTACCAGAGAGAAAAAGAGGGAGATTGTTTTAAGTTATACCTTATTATAATTTGTAGTAGACCTACAGTTCAAGTCCTATGCAACTTGGTCCGAAACATCGCAGATGTGGATGTACATAATGTACATGTGAGGCCATAATTCTGGAAACTTTTTGTTTTTGTATTGAATTATTACATCTGTATTGATTCACAGATTTATATAAATGAAAATGTTACTCGTGACTGATTAGATAATTATGGGGTTATAATAAATATTAAATCCTGAATATTTTAACAATAAATAATCATTAGTATGTGGGAAATTATGTTCTTGTCATTTAAGATCTAAATTTTAATTTCAGATTTCATTACAATTTCCCATTATTTACTGTAATAAAAAATTGGTCCATTGTTGATTTTAAGATTATTGTTGGTCAGTAGAAGCATTGTTGAGCACTGTTGGCATAAAATATGGGCATTATTAGTGTGTTTCTGTCATTAGTCTGGCTTAAGATTTCATTCGGTTAACACATTATTGCTTTACAACAAACTTTATTGATCATTTTATCACAATGACTCCACGAAAGGACTGGACACCTAAACGGAGTAGGGCAGTCACACTTCGAGAAGAAGGCTACACATTCAAGGAAATTGCAAGAAATCTTGGTAATGGTGCTACAGTGTCTGGCGTCCAGAAGGTATGGCAGAGGTACAAATCCACAAAATCTTGTAAAACAGCACCTAGGACTGGTAGAAAACCTAAAGTAAGTCCAAGAGATGTGAGGCAGATTTGTCGATTAGCATTGAAAGATCGGAAGAAATCTTCTAAAGAGATAAAGGAAGTTCTACACAGCAGTGGACTTAGTATTTCTGCGAGGACTGTTCGAAGGAAGTTATTTGACAATGGACTGAAAGCAAGAGCACCCAGAAAAAAGCCATTTCTCAACAAAAGGCAACGAGAAAATCGTGTAAATTGGTGCAAAAATCATCAGTCGTGGACCAATGATGACTGGGCGAAAGTGATATGGAGCGATGAAACAAGGATTTCTATATTTGAAAATGACGAGTCAAATACGTTCGTCGCCGAAATGGAGAAGCTTTGAATACTGAGTGCCTAACCTGTGTAAGAAACATGCTCTCGAAAATACCTTCATTGAATAATCATATTCCTATATACTGTACCATGGTTAAGCTATAACGTGGGTCGAAGGTAATCCCGTCCCCCATAACTCCGTTATATGAGAATTCTATGGTTTTGTTCCCCCCCCCCCCCAAAGGAAACTGTTCTCTCTCCGCCTATGATGTAAAGCGAATATATTTTGTCAATACAGTAATAAAAAGTTGTAAAGGTAGTACGATACAAGGTTGGGAAGTGCTTTTTACAAATTCGAGGAAAAGTTTGAACAACGAGCAGTTTCTGAGATTTTGTAATGCACTTCAGAAACGTGTATTCTACAACAATTTTTTGCAAGATCATATTTTCAAAATTGCAAATACTGTACACTATATATTTCATTGAAAATTTAGAGCAATATTATTCCAAAGTGTTCACAGAACTGCACTGTAATGGTAACTAAGTAACAATAAGTGCACCGTAGTGGGTCTATTTCAGTATAGTTTTATATTGTGAAGAATGATTTCCCTAGCCAGAAGGGTTTGTATGGTAATTCTAACTTTCGAAGCCTAACAACAATAGCTTTAAATATACAGTGAATGCAAAAAGTGTTCGTACTCTTAGAAAATTCAGATTATAATACACTTTAAGGAGAATCGTACGATCTGAGAATACAATAATACACTAATTATGAACAGTGAGTTCTGACGCTCACAAATATGCTAGCTATAAAAACAACAAAAGTAGTACATATTTGGAAAATTAAATAAAGCTCAATAATGATACATAGGTCGGCACACCAAGTGATCGTACACCTGAAGTAATCATCCTAAAAGAAGAGTTGAAGGGGGTGGTGTTGCCAGTACTCGTTTGTGTGCCTCTGTGTGTGCAGCAGTAACAGGGTGAGAGCTCCGTCAGCAGTGAATGAAGAGCTGAAACGTCAAAATGGGCAGCAACCTTAGAGAAACAAGTGAGGAGACAAGAAAAGTTATTATTAAACTGCATAACCAATGCAAATCGTTACGTGAAATATCAGAACTTGTTGGGAGACCTCGGTCTACCATCCAGCCAATTTATGATAGGTTCTGCGCATCAAAGACTGTGAAAAACAAGCCAAGAACTGGACGACCTAACCGAACATGATGAGCGCGTGATTATTAGGGAACTTAAAAAAGATCCAAAGATTAGTGCAGTAAAGGTTGTCGCAGATCTGGAAAGACGAGGTATGAAAGTTTCAGCAGCACAGTCATGATTATCATGGTCGCATAGCCCGGAAAAAGTGTTGAGTGAGTAAGAAAAATCGCATAAATGATTAAATTTCGCGAAAGAATACCGAGATAAAGGAATGGAGTATTGGAAAAAAGTAATTATTTCGGACGAAAGCAAATTTAATGTTTTTGGTTCGGATGGGAGAAGTAGGTGTGGCGACAAAAGAATACAGAGATGAATCCTCAACACCCTGTGTCTACAGTAAAACATAGAGGCGGGTCAGTGCTAGTTTGGCGGTGTATGAGTGCTTCGGGCGTCGGTAGACTGCATTTTATCGATAGTGTGATGGACCGCAAAAGATATGTGAATATTTTAAAGCAGAATCTCCATGCTAGTGCTGAAAAGTTGGGTCTTCAAAGTACTTTCGTTTTCCAGCAAAATAATGACTCCAAACATAGTGCGAAAAACACTCGATTGTGGCTACTCTACAATACCCCAAAAGAACTTCACACACCTCCTCAGCCACCTGACACTAACGTAATTGAGCATCTTTGGGCTATTCTAGGGAAAAACATAAGAAAGCACCATTTCTCAAATGAAGAAGATCTTAAGTAAGCTCTTCAAAAAGAATGAGACTTAATTGATTCCACAGTTGCAGAAAAATTAGTAGAATCAAAGCCACAAAGACTGGAGACAATAATCGCTTAAAAGGGCAATCCTACAAGGTACTGAAATGCGGTATAGGTTTATAAAGATTTCCTGATAGGTGTACGATAACTTATTGTGTGTATGAAAATAGGAGTGATTTAATTTAGTTAAATATATTATAGAAATTATTAGATTTCACTCTTTTGCTACACTAAATAAAATATATAGAGTTTTCAGTAACAATATTGTTATTTATAAACAATTCAGACGTCTCATTTGTCTTCAGAAACTATTTTTACTTACGTTTTGTAGATGTACGAACACTTTGTGCAGTCACTGTAACAAAAACACGATCGTGTAAAAAAAATATGTAATTATTTTTTTGTACTAAGTAGTTAAAAGTTTCGTCTATCGCGGACACGTTATAACGTAACTGTAAAGCATGTTCCTCGAAACCCTCGTTGTAACGGGGTTTTTCTGTAATAACAATATTCATAGTGTTATCAACAATTTGAATTGTGCCAGCCGTTTTAAAACTAGCTAACACAATAAAACTTGATATGCAGTGTAACAGGAAGATTGGTACTATAATTGGACATAAAAGAAGCTTTCCCAGAAATATTATACGGTAAAAGCATTTATTAACATAAAAATTCCTAAATCTTCATTCCGTAGCATTGCCAGACTTCCTTGATATAGGCCTACTTGTAATGAAGACATAAAATATTACTGATACGCGTGACCTCCATGGTACGCTCATTGGATTCGTCCTCCGCCTCCGGTTTGGTTAACGCCGAAGGGACGGAAGACCGACTTTGTTATTGCACTGCCGAGTGCGAGGTGTGAACTCTACATCGAGATGGCATTGCTCGCTGTGTGCAGCGAAGAGGAAAAACTTGATGTGTTGTGAAGAGCCTGGCCTCCGCACGGACGCTATCTTAAAACAAAACTTTCTCGCATCATTGCCTCCAATTCTATTTCTCCCTCAACATTCCGCTGCAATTCAGTGACGTTGCTTGCAGGAAACGAGAAGCGCTCAAACTTCAGAACACAAGAACCAGCAGTAAAATTTATATTTTAATTATACAAGACTTTAGAGAACGGTGTATCCCAATTATGATATACTATGTCGTTTTAATATAAAATCAAATTGAAATGCAGAATATGTAACGAAAACTCATATTGTAACAGGATAGTATTCTGCAAGTACAGAATGTCAATGGAAACACATCATTAGAAGACAGGATTAGTACAGGGGCATCATTTTATTTTTACTTCAATATTTATTGTACCTGAGTTTTTGAATGTACTTCACTCCCACCCCTTCTACTAATGAAGTTCAACCGTCCTCCACACAGATCCAAGACGCATATACAGTCATAGTAGCCTTACGGTCATAGTAAACAGTACGTTCCAAAAACATGTTCGCGTTTTCCAGTGACGAAAGAGCTTTCAGTATTGAATCATTTTCGCACAGGTACTGTCGTCCATTTGCCTACGTCGTATCCCGGCTTCCCCCACCAGCTTTTATTCGCCAGCTAATGGCTGGGCTGTCTTAGCTCTTTTCTAAGAACATTAATTTCTGTTAGGAATTGGACGTCTACGTAATATTATACAACTGTTTAAAATAACTAAAATAAAAGGACCTCGTTAAGTAATTAACTGTCACGTGATTTCCTCCCTTTCTACGACCCTACGACATAACCACTTGGACGGACAGTAGATAGCATGTCTGAGTAATTTTATGTTTTCGGATCGGGCAGAAGTGAAGATTGAATTTACAGTATGTAAGGTCCCTTTTATAGAGTAGGTACAGAATTATTTCAACATGAGTTACTGATACGAAGTGCGAAACTGGTAATTGGGATTAGGTACAATAGTCTATAGTGCGATAATATCCACATTAGAACTGAAGCCTGTATCGAAATGAACGGCCACCATTTTAAAAATGTGTTTAAATATTCATATTATGATTATTTTTCAATTTAACTTCATTCTCTATATTGTACGCCAATGTGCTGTAGACAGTAGCTGTACACTGCATAATGAATACGTCCACATGGACAGCTCAGTTCGTGAGTAAAAACACTCATTGTTAATACTGTACTGTATTTTGATTAAACAAAAACCTAATGAAAATGATCAAACTCAAAAGCACAATATTTCCTAGTTTACGTAAATGGATGAACTACTTTTCTTCCCTCCTATACCTAGTAAAGTGATTTGTTTGTATATTACGCCAGTATCATCGAACTCCAGTCGTGGAAGGGGGTAGCAAACGGCGTTGATCCAGAGGTATAGGCAAGTTAATATTAAAAATGTTAGTAAAAATAAAATGATGTCCCTGTATATATATATATATATATATATATATATATATATATATATATACACACACACATACGTCATCAATTAACTACGTCACTACTAACGTGAAGGAATTAAGGATAACAGGAGTGCGAAAGCTCTTTAATGCATTTGAGTGAATTGCCGTAGGTTAATGACTATTAATAATAATAATAATAATAATAATAATAATAATAACTTAAATGAAGAAATAAAGAAATATAGAGAAAGGTGGAGACAACACAAAATACTATAAATACTATAATAATAATAATAATAATAATAATAATAATAATAATAATAATAATAATAATAATAATAATAATAATAATGACATAATAGCAATAATAATTTAAATGATGAAATAAATAAATAAAGAGAAAGATGGAAACAACGTAAAATACGAATTCCAAACACTCGAATAACTCCACAGAAATAAAATCAAGCGAGGTCTAGTCAGCCTTTGGAGATGATATGCCAAAAACCAAATTTTATCAATCATCAGATGAAAACGAACGAGGCACACTACCATTTAAATGGCTATAACAACAAACAGAATTTCAGATAGATAGCCTACTTGGCTCCTGCATACCCCTCACTTTCACGAAAGACCACTTCTTATCCAAAAGGTAGCTGTTTGGTGTGGAGTGTGTTCTCAAGGTATTGTTGGTCCCTATTTCTTCAATAACTCCGATGTGACTGTCGCATTCATAATAGATCGATACGAGGCCATGTTACGACAATTCGTACAAATAGAACTGAGCCGAAAGGATATCGATGTGGAGTCAATATGGTTTGAACAGAATTAAGCAACAGCTCACACAACAAGAACATCTATAACAACTTTAAGAAGAATGTTTCGCACCACATTGTTTCCTGGTATCCGATTTACCAGCCTGTGGTTTTTTTCTGTAGGGCTTTCTTAAATCCAAAGTCTATTCAAATAGACCAGCAAACATCCAGTAAATGAAGAACAGCGTTGAAACCGAAATTGAGGAAATAACACAAAGAATTCTGCAGAATGTTATAGAGAATATGAGAGTTCGTGCAGAAGATTCCATTGCCAATGATGATCGTCTGAAGGACGCAATTTACCAAAATTAACAATTCTAAAAAATAGTTTCAACAATGTATAGCAGGCATGTCAATTGATGCCCACAGGAGCAAGCGCGCGCTTTAGAGCCCAGGAGAGCCTGAGCGCTTTACAGCGGAAAGGAAAGAGCCAGACGAAAACGGTCGTATATGCCGCTTGGTCGAGCTATATTCAGGGATAGCTGCACTGATTCAATAGATAAAGGAAAGAGAACTTATTAAAACTGTAGCCATGTTAATTTTTACATTTGCCTGAGAAGTATAAGTGCATTATAAGAATGTAAGTTTTAATTTTAATTCTCATTTTTCACAAGTTTCATTTTTTTATTCTAAAGAAATATTTTCTCAACTTTTCGTATAGAAAAGTGAAATTTTTAGGTATAGGCCTATTTATTTAGTAGCCTTACAGAATGTTTTCGTAAATCTAATATACCGTAAATACGTATTACTGAAGATAGTGTATTGAAAATTTTGAAAATATTCGCATGGAATTTGTTTGTAAGGAAATGAATTAACAAAGCAACTACTGTTACATCATAAGCAAAAGATACGTGCCCGTGTGTAGTAAAAATGTCAGCTCTATAGCTTCAGCAGATTTCGAGAAAATAATTTAATATTCTGATGATAGGAAGTTGCTCACAAATATCACCTTAAAAGCATAATGCGATAAGAGTTTTGTTATGGAATATTAGTTACACTTAAAACAGATACAGTACCTAGGTACTGTACTTTGCTTTGTACTGTAATATTGTTTTGATTAGTTTATTGATTACTTTTGTAAGGCTAAAGATACCATCAATATAATTTCCAACTTATCATGTCATACTCAATCTCTTTCTTTGGAATATCACTTTCTTTATGAATGATGTGTTTCATCCACTTAATACAGTATAATATTATACTACTATGGAATTTAAGTGAATATTCCTTCTTAACTCTCTATTATGTTATTAAGATTTAAAACACAAGTGCAATATTAAGAAATCAGTGTTAGTACTTTTGTTTTACAGACAATATAGATAATATTAAACAGAAAGAAGCCATATAAAAATAACGACATAAAATTTCACGTTCCGTTTGAAGTTTGTGCACCATCGTTTTCTTAATCCAACAGGTTGGTTATTCATATACACAACCCTTCCTCTTTCCATACTTAGCGCTTGCTGCCCGCGCACGACGTCAAGGTCAAAAAGTGCGCTTGCTTTGACATCACTGATGTATAGTAATAAAATGTAAGTTACAATATCTAATGCTGAAATGTAATGTTTGAAATGGGTCAATGCGCACAGTATAGATGTTAGTGCCAAGAAGCGCAGAGATACCACAGGCGATGGATCTACATCACATTATGGTGGTTGTGGTGGTACTGGCGATGCTACAGAATTGTTAGGATGTCACAGAGGAACCGAAGTACCGTAGAAGAATCCTGTGTTGCGTGGAATATGGACTTGTCCAGTACAAGTTATACATTCAAGGTAGATCGACCGGAATTTGAACCCGGACCCCTAGCTTGTAAGTTTTTCGCGCTTGTACGAAGCCACCGTGGCCGTGGCGGCAAATCTACCTTCGCCTCATCGTTATCGACATAAAGTGTAATCTACTTCTTTTCTTCGTTCCTCAATTCACGTCAAAGCGCGGCTGAGTTGGTTGTATACTGCAGACATTGTAATTTATATGTGTATAATTCACGCAGGATAGTTATCTATGGGTAAGCACTGTGAAACCCTTCCACCTGTGACCTTCCGAATGCCGAGCAAAGGATTAGTATCTCGGAAAACGGATTTTGCAGGCCTCCGTGACGCGAATGAATCGAACACCTGCCCACGAGAAGTGCATCGAGAAGAAAAAGCACGAAAACGGCGAGAAGAAGCGATTAACAGTTGCATGGTCTGTGCATAGTGCACACTCCATTGGGTCCAGACGGGCAGGTCAAAGTCCTAGAGCTAGACGTTCCATCCCCCGCTCCTCCCCTACGTAAACTGTAATTTCATTTCTTTACCCTCCGAGCGAACTTTCAAATTGTGTTTCAGTCCCAGAACCTGTTTCAACTTGTAAATGCAGTTGACATCCGGTAATGTAATGCAGTTCAGATGTGATGAGACTTTGGTAGCAAGCAATGAGGTCAATTTGTTTACAATCCGTTTAAATGTATGTATATGTATATGTATATATTTCATCCTATAGACGTTTCGTGTTTTTCCGATATCGTATGTGTCGAGGATTTCCGTACATCTCCGGAGTTTTACACTTAGGTCTACAAGAGACTTATTAATTATGTTAATCAGTGTGAAGTAACGGTTAACATCCCTGACCGTGAAACGAGCGGGCCCGGGTTCAAATCCTGGTTGGAACAAGTTACTGTTTGAGATTTTTTCGGGGTTTACCCTCAACTCATTGTGGATCTGTGAAATTCGTAACTTCTACATATTTAAAGCAATTAATCTGAAACTTTTACCACATTTCTTACAATACACACATTTTCACGTTGATATTCCAATTAGTTCACTTGTAATTAATTTCTGTTGATTTTAATACTCAATTATAATTGCTCCAATTTTCACAGTTTATTACATAATTTTTCCTCAAATTTATATTTAATTTATTCCTGATAGATGTAGTATGTAAAATATAACACGTTTTCATATTTTTCAATTTATTTTTGAGAAAAAATAATATTTACCCATTTAAGCGTTGTTAATTTTTCAATTTCTTAAAACTTATCATATCCCCAAAACATGGTGATTTCAATACTTCCAAAATCGGAATAAAACATGTGTCAGTTTACTTCACATGCTTTTGTGGACTTCTATGCAAGATTTCAATGTGATTGGAGAATAACTGCATTCTTTGGGGCATTTGGAATGTTACAAAATGTTGAAAATTGGAAAATCGAGAAAACTTGTATCAAAGTACAGCATGTATATTATATATATACTATCGATATCCTTCCTTCCTATACAGTTCTGCCACACACATTTTTCTCTTACATAACAGCGCGAAATATGGATTGAATGAAAAGTAAAATTAGTTAGAATGAAGAACAAAGTCTGTCAGAATGACAGCTGAGTGTCAGTGTAAAGGAATGCAGCTCCACGCACGCGCTGGTTACTTTAAATTCGTCCTCAGGGAGTTTAAATTGTCATAGGGCCAAAATAAGCACAGATTTAAAAAAAAACTAAAATATGATTTTATTTTTCAGAGTTAAAAACAAAATTTCATTTCTTAATGGCCTTAAGAGCAAATGGTGGGTAACTTTCGGCGCTGGAACCTGGATTCTTTTCGCGGCATTATCACCATCTCATTCAGATGATAGATAATTATTGCAATTGATAAAGCGTTGTAAAATAACCAATTAAAAATAGCTCATGTTGAACAAAATTTCTCTAAAAGTGCTCACACAGATCTCTGTAGCAGATAAACAAGTGCAAAATATTAACTGTTCGTATCAAGTGTAAGGATGTGAATACTTACTTCGAATGGCGATTAATTGAGTTTCCACCCTCATGAAAGTCTACCTGTGCACGTGACAATGTAGAATAAGCTCGTGCACTCTGCGCGCTTTACCAGTAGAGCCAGGTCAGTATATGTAGCCTAATTATTCAATTAAAAATAGTTTCTAAAACAAGTATATGGCCGCCTTTTCACTGTTCCCAACTGTTACCAGATAAACCCAAAGCAGGTAAAATTACGATGCTATGTTCTGAAACAATATTTACTTATTTAATAAAACATGTATTTATTAAATATTAACTTATTTCTGGGTTTGCAGTGAAAGACTTACCTTTAGAAAAAACTCTATGAATGAATAAATAAATGATCTTGACTGGTTGATCAAATATTAAAATTTAGTTTGCTTGGAAACTTGAAATTCATTCATTTAACTAAACAGTACAAGATTCGTAAGCTCTAACCTAAAAATTTATTTTATTTCAGTATATAAAATGAGTAGTTCGATGTCCGAAGACCGAATACCTTTTTGAAATGCATAAAACTTTTTTGTCTATTTATTTATTTATTTATTCATTCATTCATTCATTTACTTATTTACTTATTTACGTATTTAAGTATTTACGTAAAAATTGAAAAATTGATGGAAGCTGTAAATTTCGAAGGCTCTAAGAGTTCGATGGGGAAAATTCTGAGAAGACTTGGATATAAATACAAGAGGAGCAATGACGGCAGACGTTTTCTTGTGGAAAGAAACGACATCATTGCAGCACGAATCTCTTTCTTAAGGAAAATGCACATCATCAAAGAAGAAGAAACTCCGCGCCCAATAATTTATATAGATGAAATGTGGGTGAACCAAAACCACAGTAGAAAATACATATATATGAACTAATTCACATCATCTGGTGGTCTTAAGGTGCCCATTGGAAAGGGGTCACGACTAATTGTTTGCCACGCAGGCTCATCGAACTGTGGATTTATTGAGGGAGCAAAGATGGTATTTCAAGCAAGCAACAATGGTGACTACCATCAGAAAATGAACAGCGATGTGTTTAAAGAGCGGTTCATCGATCTTCTCCGGAGTCTGGAAGAAAGCTATGTCATCGTCATGGACAATGTATCGTACCATTCGCGTATGTTCGAGAAAATTCCCACAAGAAATTCGAGAAAGTTAGAAATTGTGACCTGGCTCGCAAGTAAAGAAATTCCTCATGATTTTCAAAAGTCCGTTCCTGAATTACTCCAGATTGTGGATAAATGTAAAGGATCGTCCCCCAAAGTATACGAGTTAGACAACATTGCTGCAGAGATGGGTCATGAAGTAGTTCGTCTGCCGCCTTACCATTGTCAGTATAATCCAATCGAACTAATATGGGCGACAGTAAAAGGGGAGATTGCAGAAAAAGATTAAACATTTAAAAGTAAAGAAGTTGCTGGAAGAAGCTTTGGACAGAGTAACAGTGCATGACTGGAAAAAATGTGTGACGCACTCTTAGAAAATACAGGAAGAGGATTTTGTGAAAGAAGTGGCCAGGGATGTGATGATGGAAAGAATTGTAGTAAATTTAGGAAGTGAAAGTTCTGAAGTAGACAGTGATAATGACGGTGAATTTTGACATGTTTTCGAGATGGTGGATTCTTTTAACACTGCAAAGTGAACTTTATGATTCCTATATTTTTGTCAGTTCTCTAAAAGATTCACTGTATGTGGAATTGATAATGACAATATTTATATCCCCTTAAATTTGAAGAAGTAAATAATTTGTCGTGTAACGTTTATAATTACTGACAAAATTGACAAATTTTCAGACTGAGATGATGACGATGATGAAAGTTATAATCGTATAATTAAATGAACCCATTACTGCATAAAGTTATTAATGACTTGAAAAATGCGTTTCTGAGTTTAAGTTTGCTAGTTGGTGACTTAAGAATACTTTCTTACCATTTTTAACTTTACTTACTTTCTGGGATAAAAATTAAGGACCGTCCCATAAATAGGACGCTATGCATAATGGTCAGTGATACAGTAGTTGATTAGAATAACCCCTTTTGTAGTTCAAATAGTATTTATGTATTTATTATGTAGCAAATACATATACATATTAGAATCAGTGGTTCAACTGCCCTTCTCACACAAGCCTACGCATTATACAACACTATTTTGTGCGGTAAGGGTAGAAACATTTAAGGTGGAGTCCAATTTGACACTTGCTGCAGATGAACTTTGCTTTCAATTATCATCATTACATTTTTTTTTATTTTATTTATTTATTTATTTATTTATTTATTTATTTATTTATTTTTTTTTTTTTGTAATTCCGCTTTCCTACTAAGCAGCATTTTACTGTCAAGATTATTCAAATTAGACTCATGCTCGTCGTCCGATTTATCACTGTCTTTATCTGTATCATGGGTAAGTTCTGGAGATGTCACATATATTAGACTCTCACTATTATTATTTTGATTTCCATTAACCCCAGAATTTCACTCACGGTTAGACTGGAAATAAAACAATGTAATGGAAACAATATACATATTATAAAGAATACTACAGGAGTGCACACTGCATGGCGTCCAATTTTTAGGACGGCACTTTATTTCACCTTGTACCTAGCAACATATAAGAAAATTTTATTGTTGTTATATACCACATGAAAAGTGAAGTATTCAACTCATTATGCGAAAATAAAAATCGGATTTCTGTGCCACCATAGAGTAACTAAGAATGAACTTACCCGTTGTGCATCACAAAAGACTGTTATCCTGCCATCTTGTCAAAAATTAGCTGGTATGAACAAATGTTCGCGCGGAATTCAAACACTGCAACACTACAATACAATGTAATAATTTACCTTTTAAACAATGCCCCCAACTATACTAAACAGGAAAAAGTTCCATAGAAATCAGTATTTTACGCACATCCCATTTTTAGGACGCTATGCAGTAATGGGTTAATGGCAGTGTTTCTCATTATATTGAATGTTTTATTTGTTTATAATTTCTACCTACCTTGTTCGGAATCGAAATCAATACATTTTACTGTTTCCGCGATGTGTAACTTATATGTGGACCAACTACTTTAATAATGCAGATCGACCGACTATTTTTGTATTTAATTGTTGATGGAATGCAATAATACAGGCACATAAAGAAATTTATAAACTGAACGAAACTCACCGTATAGAATCAGAATAGTGTTGAGTGCCTAATTTTATTTATAAATCAATTTTTTGTCATACTTATTGTGTTATGTCTTTTGTTAAGCTAAGCCGTTCATATTATAATCACGTGAACATTTTCTATTCATAGTAAAAATATATTAATTTTTTCCACTTCAATTTTTTTATTTTCTCATGATTCACAAAGTGGATAACTATATAAACACTATTATTTATAAAGTATTTACTATTTCAATACAATATTCTGAAAACACATAAAAACAAAATAGGTCTACTTGTTTTTGATGCTAAATATTTGATTTCTCATATGAGGTTTACATTACAATAATTATTACATTTGTGAAATGGCTAACTTGCTAAATATTACAAACGATAATATCATCTAAAGTCTTATTAGTGTAATATGTTACTATTCAGCGATGTATGCAATGGAGGGGGAAAGAAAACTGGACGTCATAACCTATTATATCCTGGCTTAGTTACCTCATGAGTGATGCCTTATTGTTGTCACTTACGAGTTTCAGACCTGTGTTCGGACAGTTGGCTAAACAAAGCAACAATATTCAGTAAATCAGGTATTTGTAATTATTAGAAATCACGTTATTATCTTATTTGTTCTTTAAAGTTTTCCTATAGTGCAAAACGTGTGAATGGAGGAGTAAGTTATTTGAGACAGGACCATACACCAAGCAGGTTCTGAGGGTGTAGGAGTCGGGCTAGTGAATGAGGGGTTCGCCATACCCGCCTATTTCTTCTGCCCCTAGTATAGCTGTGCTGATGACTAATGAGGGTCATGAAAACGATGAAGATGATGTTGACAAAGATGAAGTTGGGAACGATAATGACATTGAAGAAGATGTAGCTGACAAGAATTACGAAGGTAACAATGATAGGTGATAATAATGACCAATATTTCGATGACGGAAACAAGAACGTTGATTATAACCACTATTTCGGGGACAAAGAAGAAAACGGTTACTGTGACCATTATTTCTACATTGAAGATGACGACAACGAGAACGAAAACAATAAAGACTACTATGATTATTATGTCAACTACTTGTGCCTACGACGAAGATGAAAATGGTGATAAAAAGGATAACAGTACTATAATGATAATTGTATAACTGTTCCATGCGTAACGTCCCTTTATCAATGGATCTCGCTTGTTATGTTTAATTTGCTGCTGAATCGTGACAACCAAGAGGTTCAATTGCCGTTAACTCATATGAAGGGTGTATCTCGGAGCTTTATAGCAACTTGTATATTTATGGGGCCTCTCTTCCGCACTTTCGGGTGGACTCGAAATGTATTATTCATGGTTACAAACCTTAAGGACTTTCTGGATGGGTGAGTAAACTTTCCTGTCCTCGGATTCTTACGTTTCATGAGAATTCGCAGCTATAATGCTCCAAGGGCTTTGGCATGTGATTCGCTACTAAGCATCAGCAATGTGCAGATATGAATATAGCCTAGTGGTCTAACAACTATTTGATTAATTAGTGTTTCAAATAATTCTGTGGCTCAAGTGGTAGCGCACTGTTCTTCCACGCGGGTTCAATCTCGGCCAGGTCGTGATAGGGTTTGTGGTGGACAAAGCAGACGTTGTGGAGTGTTTTTCTCGGGGTACTTTCACTTCCCTCTATCATTCCATCAGCACTCTCCATCTCCCTCTCATTTTCATCTATCATCTGCAATAGCAAAAATAGGCTGGGCTGAAATGTTGGGAGGTACTACTCCGAAGATTTTCCCATACTGACATACGAAGGTAGTTGTGCGATGCCAGATGTTCTGCGTTGTTTCTTATTACGCCGTGCGTTTCAGATTTCCGTAGGATACTCATATGCTGATGGAACCTGACATAGGATGACGCACTTATCAGCGTCGTTTTCACGAATGCTACTCAGACCAGCTCTAGGACTTGCACAATCACTGTATATCTCGTACAGGGTGTACAATGGGCCAAAGTTTAAGTGTGCGGACCCGTCCCGAGTCCAGCCCAGCCAAGTATGTATGGGAGAGGGTGACTACGACCGAATACTACGACCTAGTAGATCTATCGGTTAGAAGCATTCCTAACCCATGCCGGATGACTACATAAGGTTCGTAACCCCATTCGTCCATAGCCAAGCCCCCTTCGTACTCCGCCAGCCGTCTATCGGGAAATGCCATAGAATTTGAATGGAGATCGGACGGAATGATGCTGATGCTTAAGTGTAAACTATTAATTCTTAATGTTGTTCCCCATACCTGTGCAGAGGCATTGCAGATAGTTCATAATGTTTCCACATTCATGTGTAGTTACTTCAGATAGCCTACAGTAGTTTATCTGTTCTTTTGCATATATATGTAGAGCAAGTTGAGATGTACTTACTTACTTACTTACTGGCTTTTAAGGAACTCGGAGGTTCATTGCCGCCCTCACATAAACCCGCCATTGGTCCCTATCCTGAGCAGGATTAATCCATTCTCTATCATCATATCCCACCTCCATCAAATCGATTTTAATATTATCTTCCCGTCTACGTCTCGGCCTCCCTAAAGGTCATTATCCAGATATATTTCTACATAATTATTACGTATGTATAGCAACTTCAGATAATTTATATGCTTCAGCACACGAGTGTAGAACCACTTCAGTTAGCTTACATGTTTCCGCATACGTATGTAGAACCACTTAAGATAGTTCGTATGTTTCCGCATATGTGTGCATAGCCATTTCAGATAGTTCATAATATGCTTCCAAATACGTGTATGCAGCCACTTCAGAGAGATTACATATTTCTGCTTAGTGTGTAGACAACTTCGGATGTGTTTCCGCATACGTGAGTAGAGCCACAGATAATTTATATGCTTCCGCATGTATGTGTAGAGAGACAACGGATTGTTTATGTTCCCTCATACGTATATAGCCACTTAAGATAGTTTATATGCTTCCGCATACCTATGTAGAGCCACATCAGAAGGTTCATGACGTTTCCGCATACGTGTATATAACCCACTTCAGCTAATATATTTCCGCATGCCTGCGTAGAACCAGTTCAGATAGTTAGTAATACGTTTCCGCATACATGTATAAGTCACTTCAGAGAGGTAATATATTTCCCCATATGTGTGTAGCGCACCTTCAGATATGTTACCACATAGGCTACGTGTGTAGTCACTTCAAATAGTTTATATGGTCACGCATATTCAGATATGTTTCTATACAGGAATATAGAGCAACTTCAGACAATTTATATGCTTCAGCTTCGTGCGTAGAACCACTTCAGACAGTTCATATGTCTCCGCATACTTTTGTAGAGCCACGTTAGATAGTTCATTTTGTTTTCTCATACACTACAGATAGCTCATATATTTCCGGATATGTGTGTGCAGCCACTTCAAAAACAATAGTTTATAATGATATGATATGATATGATATGATATGATATGATATGACATGACATGACATGACATGATATGATATGATATGATATGATATGATATGATATGATATGATATGATATGATATGATATGATATGATATACTTCGTCACAGCACTTCTTTACATTTAATGGTGTACCTCACATTTCTGTATCCGGTGCCACCATTAACATATTATTACAATAACACATTATTTGCAGTACACGTCTACACAAATACTTCCAATTACACTATGTACCTTTTTTGTTATATGGTCAAACTCTCCTTCAGTATTTCTCCTACATTTCATTCGCTATTCTCTATTTGTTTCTTAATCCTAATATATCTAATAGTCTATACTACTTTCACACCCCCTTTATCCTCTAACTACTATTCACTAAAATCTCAATTTCAATTTATCTCTATAAATTATCATATTGAATTATTTGTCCTATTTGTTATTTGACCTTTTCTCCTATCTTTCTCTTATATTCATTTACTGTTCCAAAGTTCAAATGTTAGTACTAATTTTATGCTGTCACTTGTTCACTTCTCTAAACCCTTTCTCACTATTTTCTCTCATTCCTATTTGCGCTCACTTTCACTTTCTCACTATTCTGCTTACACTTAATCCATTGTCACTATTCTCACTTCCTATAAATAGCCTACTTATATTTTATTCTACACATCTGCTTATACACTTTCTCTCTCCCCTATACTTCTCGACCTTTTCCAGTTTCACTTTATTTGCACTTTTTGATCACATCCATATTTTTTGAACGTATCAAATACCTCTGCTATATCCTCAGCTGTCGCAGGTTTTGACCTTTCTTTACTGTTCGTCTCTGCTTTATTTCTGTCTTTGTCTGTTTTTCTATTTATTTCTTCTTGTATTCCTCTTTTATTTCCCCCCCCCCCACGCTTTCACTTTCACATACTAGATTTCCACTTACACTCGCACCCTTATTCTTCTCACTTATAGTTTATAATATGTTTCCGCATAATGTGTGTAGAACGACTTCAGGTATATTTCTGCATAGGCCCTATGTGTGTAGTAGAGTCCTGCAAAACCGGTTGAAAGCCGAACAAGCTTGCAGAGCGCTACTGAACGCCTGGCTTTATAGGCAGTATGCGAAGTACATCTGCTTGCGTACTGCATGAGTATTCGGTTTAACGTGTATTCGAGTTGATCCGATCTCTCTGTGGATGGACGGCTCTGGCGTATAAAATGAAGATCACAGTGAACCATTCAGATATTATACGTAGCTGCGGATCATCAAGAGGAACAAACGGCATGCAGCGTGAAACTACAGACGTTGTAAAGCATAAATTGCAGAAAAAAAAACTTTCGGTATCCACAAATTACCAAAGTTGTAATTTTTGCTTACACTAGAAAACTGAATTCTAATATTACAATAATGACACACTTAAAAAAACAGTGAACTCGATCAATAGTAAAACTAAAACAAAAATAACTTTATATCTTCTGAAACCTACTACAACCAATGCTTTTAGTATGATTACTATGACTAGAGAATTAAACGTAATATAGGTTTTCCATTCATTTAAGTGAACCTTATCGCCCCGTACAATCTGCAGGGTTATTTCACTTCTACCCTGTATATGAATAGCTACTGTTTCGGAGGAATGCATTTAGAGTTAATAATTATTTAATTTTATGTTTTGTGATTAATTGTAATTCTATTTTGGATTTATTTACTCATTATATCTCACATTATACATTATGCTCATTTAATTTTCTACATACTAAATTGATGGAAAGTTCACCAAACAACTCTAGCCTCTCTAGCAACACTTGTGAAACGAATATTGGCCATTCCATGAATAAGTGTTTCCACCGAGCGTAACTTTAGACTAGTAAAAGAGATTTATTAATACATAAACACAAGAAGTCAACTCTGATCATGTAGTCTATGATAATAGGTCCTAATAATAATTGTGAACATCAAATAGTTGATATTAGCACGTGTGTAATAAAATAGTTCTTTGAATGACACTTGTTTTCTCTGAAGTAGATCTTTTCTATACAGAATGATTTGTTTCTAAACCTTGCTATTCTTTTGTTATTCGTAGTTTAGAAATGTGTAAATTATACTTATTTTGTACAGAACAACCACCATTGGAAGCCAAAGTAATCGTATTGTTGAAAATAACATTACTGTTTATCTTTTTAAATTGATTTCTTAATAAATAATATTGCAACTGATTAGAATAAATAAAAAGCATGCAACTATTGTTTTAGAGGTAGGCCTATACATTTTTTTTTAGTTTAAAGTACAAACGTCATAATGGACTTATGTACTTATTTCCTATTTTGTTTTATAATGAATTGTAATTATATTTTTGAATACGTTTACATTATGATATTTTACATTATACATTACGTCTATTTCTTTCGATGTCACTGTGTCCATTGTTCATTTATTTGTTACTAGTCAAATTATTGTAAGTTATAAATACAAAAATAAATGTATTAAAGTGTCAAATTATTTGTATTCCTATTTGAAGCAAACATATTTTTGTAATTATACAAAATAAATATCCTTCAATATTATTACTCTGTTTGTATAGCCTACTGAGAAAATGTTAAGGAGTTATTGTATGATGAAATGTACCTGATGTTATTTGGAGATCGTATTTTCTTCCTCCTTAACATTTCTTTCTATGTGAGATTTGTGTTCTAAATAATTCGCGATCTTATATGAACTTATGTAATATCGATCATTGGGTTATACAAATCGAACAAGATTCAGTCAATATGTGACGAGAAAGAGTTACGACTTAATCAAATGATGAAGTTGTGACGTATATTGTTTAACACTGGTATAGAAAAACGCCAGCTATATAGCGTTTATTGGTAAGAAAAATATACATGGCTTGTGCACGTCTTGTTCTGTGAAAAAGTATAACATTGTTTAACATATCTATAAGCAACTTTCATTAGTAAAACTCTAAAAGTTTAAAATATAAACGATACTTATAAAGTTACTGCAAGTTCAGAATAATAAAGAAAATATGTGTTATAGTGTCGAATGAACTGTAAGAATACTTGCAAACAATTTTTTTTTCAATAAGACAACGTAAATTTCCTTGTTACTCCGGTTGTGTACTCGAAAAACGTTATTTTCATGTAAATGCGCCTGATTTTCTGTCTACTCTGCAATACATCAGGCGTAATCGCTCGACAACCGAGTTATTCGGCCCGATGTTCATCGTAGCCGGTTGAGCTCCGACCGGTCGAATCTAAACCGGTTGTGTGCGCAGTTTTGCAGGTCTCTAGTGTGTAGACCTACGACAACTTCAAATAGTTTATGTGTTTCCGCATACTGTGAAGAGTCAGTTCAAACAGTTCATGTCTCCGCATACCTACTACGTATGTAGAACCAATTCAGATACAGGTATTTCATGTTTCCGCGTAGTGTGTAGAATCACTTCATATGGCTCAGATATTTTTATCTGCTAGAGCTCAAAATATAGTTAACTACAGCAGTCAAGTGCACATAATGATATAAGCCTAGAATTGACATCTTCTTAGTAGCAATTTTATCATTCTGTTAATGTTTTTGAGGATAGTTAGCTGTACATTGTTTCGATAAGCAATTCTTTAGAATCATTGACACCGAAAAATATATTTTGTGGGCATACTACCTCATCCCAGTAACTAAGTCATTAAAGATTAAAGTTCTACCGTCACATCCCTCAATAGAATAAAATAATGTAAAAATCCTCATTATAATGTGTGCAGAAGTTAGTGTGTTACTCGCTCTTCTGAATTCACAATATTGAAGCATTAAGCATGCCTAATTTTAACGCTAGTAAAGAAAGTTGAAGTTTTCTTTAAAATTGATATGTCAATTTTTGTATCGATATCTGCCTCTGATTGAGGTTCTGGCTGATACGTACAGTTGTCAAAAGAAGAAGGGGCCGCTCTTCAGAAACTAAGTTCCCTTCGGGTATTTCCGCTTCAATTCGGATACAGGCGATGTTATATATTGTTGGACCACGTTGACTGATATCTACAGTTATAATGAAAGCGTTTTCCGTATTAATGTTGTAACGTAATGGTAATGTTTTAGGCTGGTATTCGTGAGATCGTGCGTTCGAACACAACCTCATGCTTTTTGTATTTTATTTTTCAAGAGAGAGAGAGAGAAAATATAATTCCTCCTATCTCTTTCATGACTGGTTTAATAATTAACACCAGGTTCATGAATGTATAATGCCAAGACTTTATCATTACTTATTACGACATATGGCTACAAATGGAAAGAAAGAAATAAAGATTATTTTCTCAACAAAACTGTCTTTCGTGGCTTAAACAAAACAAACTTACTGGCGTCTGTCTTAGAAAATTCAAACAATTAAAAGTTCAAAAAACAAAACAAAAAGCAACGATTCAATATATAGTTCATCCTCCTCCCATCTCCATCACATCTTGCAGTCGAATGGGCATGGAATTGAATAGAATTTTCAGTTCTCAGTCACGGAATTTCAGGCATTCTGGACGAAGTTCCACAAATCATCAGGACGTCTTGATGGGGGATTAGGACAATTTTTCGGCATATGCTTCTTTACTTGTGCCCACGTAGCTCAGTCGGAAGAACGTCGGCATTTAGATATCAACGTTTCATGTTCAAATCTTCGTCAATCCTTTTCATTTTATTGTTTTATAGGGTAGTATAATGTAATAATATAAGAAGAAATAACTAACACTAGTATTATACAATTGTTTTGTTTTAAATCTAAATAAAATTTATATTACTTATATCACTAAAGAACGATAACACATTATGAATGATAACTTGAATATTATTTATATCACTAAAAACGATAAAAGAATATGAAAGATAACTTGAATATTATTTGTATCGCTAAAGAACGATAACAAAATAAAATAATAACTTGAATATGATTTATAACAGTAAAGACGATAGCAGAATATAAATGATAACTTTAATATTATTAATGCCACTAAATAACGATAGCAGGATATAAATGATAACTTCATTATTATTTATAACACTAAGAAACAATAACAAAATAAAATGATAATTTGATATTATTAATAACGGTAAAGAACGATAACAGCATATAAATGATAACTTGAATATTATTTATAACGCTAAAGAACGATAACAGCATATAAATGATAACTTGAATATTGTTTAGGTCTATAAGACTAAAGAACGATAACAAAATAAAATGATAATTTGAATATTATTTATAACGCTAACGAACTATAACAGACTATGAATGATAACTTGCATATTATTTATATCACTAAAGAACGATAACAGAATATAAATGATACCTTGAATGTTATTTATAACGCTGAACAATAACAGAATATAAATAACAACTTGAATATTATTTATATCGCTAGAGAACGATAATAGAATATAAATTATAACTTGAATATTATTTATAATGCTAAAGAAAGGTAACAGAATATAAATAACTTGAATATTATTTATATCGCTAAAGAACGATAACAGAATTTTTTATTGGGTTATTTTACGACGCTGTATCAACATCTAGGTTATTTAGCGTCTGAATGATATGAAGGTGATAATGCCGGTGAAATGAGTCCGGGGTCCAGCACCGAAAGTTACCCAGCATTTGCTCGTATTGGGTCAGGGAAAACCCCGGAAAAAACCTCAACCAGGTAACTTGCCCCGACTGGGATTCGAACCCGGGCCACCTGGTTTCACAGCCAGACGCGCTGACTGTTACTCCACAGGTGTGGACTATAACAGAATATAAATGATAACTTGAATATTATTTACATCGCTAAAGAAAGATAACAAAATAAAATGATAAATTGCACAAGGCTCGAACTCACAACCTTCGAGTCATTAAGCGAATACAATACCGCTGTTCTACGGGACGCAAATATGAATGACGCCTGCGTAAACATCTTAGTTCCGAAACTGTTTCTATAAGCGCCTGTATCATGTAACATCACCGTTATCCGCAGTGGACTTAGAAAATATTCGCTGTTCACGAGTGCGGCCACTTTTTCTTATGATGGCTGTACATCTATTATCAGGCAGTACATCTCACTTGACGATATGTGTCAGGGAAAGAACAAGAATTGTTTGAATGCATCTGAAATCTAATTAATGTAATATGTAGCTAATACGATTTATCCAATGGAGGGGAAAGGAAACTGGCCACCCTACCCCATTATATTCTGGCTAGTTACCTCATAAGTGGTGTCTTGTTGGTATCACTTGTGAGATACAGACCTGTTTTCCGACAGTTGACTAAACAAGAACAACTACAACATGGATAAAATATAACAGAAGTTAAGATAACGTACACTGCCTCATTACTGTACAGTATATGGGTGCATGAATATTTTATTGATAAGTAAGGAGTTCTTCAACCGGAATAATGTCAAGAATGAGAAGAATCAAATTTATGGTCCAACTGTTCCTTATTATTTACATATGTTTAAGTTACAGAATATTGAAATTGTTGGGTTATTAGTGGGTGCTAGAGGTACGATTACAAAAAATAAATTATTAATTTCTGCAAAGAGTTCAATCTTGGATCCTCTTTGGCCAAGACTGTTTCTTTGATAGCTCTAAAATATTCAATCTATCTTCTGAGAAATCGCATATATAAAGTAAATTAATAATACAATAATAATTATATTCCTCACGAAAACATTTTCATAAAATTGTACGTATTTACTAATACTTGTATATTTGGTATACTTTGTCCTTCAGGGCAACCCCTATTTTAGGGGAAGTTTGTTTACATAGATACTTGCTGATTAATTCGAATTTTGGATAGTTCGATTTTTTTCAAATTCTCCTTACAGTTCGATTTAAAAATATTCCACTCTACATATATCGACTTAAATGGTGCATTTTATTTTCGGGATTTTAGACATGCCTTTTAAGTGCAATATGGAAAACGGAAGCTTGTTTATATTTGAGAGCACAGTATATTATTCATTTATATAATTTGAATGGGAGAACTACAAATAGAAAATATTATTGATGATGTGATAAAAGAAAGTAACGTTTGCGAAAAGTGTGTATGAATCACATAATGAGAACGTATTTATCAAGGTCACGAACTGGTTTCTTCTTTATTCCACAAATGTAAATGCGAACGAAATTCTACTTCCGAACTACTTTCTACGTTGTATTTAGCCAACAGGATGCTAGGAAAGCGTACTCGCATGGCTGTCGCCAAGACCAAGCGACAGATTCCAATATCACAAGTTGTGAAGCCCCTCAAGAAGGACGACGTCCTGTAAGTTATTGGTTGTAAACCGGTGGCAAAAAAAATTGGGAGTCAGTTTCGTGACGGGGGATGAGTGATACGCCTCCGCTCGCAGCGCCACGGGTGGCCGGTCGTGCGCTCAAAACCATGACTTGGTTGAGCTTTGATCCCGAAACACAGGGCATTACTCACGCCAGGTGTACTAAATACTGCACAATAAAGCGCTGCGCTGGGCGATACGTTTGCTGTGCTCATTACCGGACGGTCGGCAACGACTGACATTTTCAAAATGAGTCAGGAAGCCGCGAAAGAAGGTCCAAACAAACGAACTCGACAGGAATGGGACACGTTCAGATAACTCGAGGAGTGTGTAATCTAGACAAACTTCACTGCAATTCGAACAGTCGGTCGGTGGCGTTCGTAATATACAAGCCTTCCATCAGCAGTCATGATTAGGGACCGGATTTTTATGTAATTACATATTATATTCCTTTCAACCTAACCGTATATAAATAACAAATCTTTGCGAATCTTGTAATTACCATTAATGTATTAAAATTTGATACTATATATTTTTACATATTTACCCCACATTACATATTATGGCTTGGTATTACATAAATCTACATATTTAGGGGTTTTATTCATTTTTACTTCTCTAAAAGGAAGAAAAAAAACTTCTGCTGGGGAAGTTTACAATTTGAAATACACAGATTTAAAAAGCCTTTTTGCCTACCCAAGAAAAGATATATTTCGGGACGAAACGTAACGTCCTTAATTCCAGGAAGTAATAGAGGCACTCACCCCATACCGCCCACTATAAATATGAGTGAACAAAAGGCAACCTTTCTCATGCAACTAACTTGTATTGTAAAAAATTACTCAGAAAGTAGCGTTGCCTTCATGCGGTGGAGTGGGACGAGGACGTCATGATTTGTCTCGAACTATAATTGTTCTGCACACGTCTTAACAAGCCGTTCCCATGCAATTTGCAACCTTACCCACCCTTTTCCCAAACCTTCCAGGGAAAACCCGTGTCAAGTCTGACATGAGCCACAATAAAGTAGACGACTTTTGTAAAGAAGCTGGAGTAAAGGAACAAACTGGGAAAATGTTGAAAGATTAAAATAAATAGCTTTTCATGTTATTGCTTGACCTCTTTACTTTAAATTTAGTAGACCTATATGGAAATGGGATTTTCCGAGCAATTAGAAAGTATGGTTCTCGGCTGGAAAAATCCTACCCTTCTGAATCGGACAGGAATATTCCTTTCAAACAGCAGTTTGTAAATGCCTATAGTTTGAGGTTTTAGTAGGTACTTTGTTTGTTACAGGGAGCAGCTAAAATGCATGTGCCTCATATCTCCTCATATTTTCTCCTAATCCAGTAAAGCGAAACAGTGCTTGCAGTACTGTTGTGTCATCATTTCACTGTTCTCTAGTTTTAGTACTTAAAATACCAATAAAGTGCAAGTGAGTTTATCTACTGCTTTAAACTAACTATAATGGCCTCTGCGTCTTGAACCCTAACGACAAAAATAAAATCATGGATTGCAATGGATGAAGCTTTCACTACAGATGAAAAATATTGTAATGTGTCAAGTGTGCGGTAAAAACGTCGGGTGCTCTATGAAATCACAACTAGAGAGGTCTTACCTACCCTATACCTGCGAGATATTGATATTAAATATTTTCATGATTTTACATATTTTGGTATATATTCAGCTTATTTTTCTTACATACTAAATATCTACATATTTTACACCTTTGCATAAAAATCCGGTCCCTAGTCATGATGTCACAACAAACACTTTCAAAAATAATTTTAATACAAAAAAGATGTAGGCTATTTCAAATAATACAAAAAATAAATAAATTAGGCCTACTCACCTGAGGTTTACTGTGGCAGTGGGAAAATCATTATGCCGTAAATGTCATTATTTTGCGCTTGAGTACACACACTCCTTATTAATTTTCAATGATTATTTTCCAAAATGTTTCCCAGAATATGGCAGACCTTTCTAACAACAGTCATTAACTCCACATCACAAATCGTGCATTTGTCATAAAAGTCAATGCTCATTTCTTTGATTTTAAAATTTAAAAGGTTTATAAAAAAATCCTTGTATTTTCGCCGTTCAAAAATTCATTTTCAAATTCAGAGGATATCAAAGTCTGAATTAAAGCCTAGCCCTCCACAACCAGTGGAGAAGCGTGCTCTACTTGCTAGGGAAGACAGTAGCTTTTTAGTTTATCTTACCGTCATTACTGAATATTTTATAGCTTATAACTTATAGTGCTCTTTCCATTAATAAAGCTTATACTAATTAGTGTCCTGCAATGTTCGAAAATGAGAGAGGCAACCAAGGCATTACAAACTTCGCTCTATTTTATACGAAAAACTAATCGCAAGATCTGTGCTGGAGTCCATAAGAGGTTAAAACATGAAGGGATGGGAGTGGAGGATAGCGACAATTTTTAAAATGAGGTGGAGCAAACACGACAGGCGTCCTTTTCCAGGGCGAACATCAGCAATCATCGAACTTCGCCATACTCGACAAACTTGAACCGAACATAGCGACTGTAATACACGACACTGATACTAATACTTACTTACTTACTGGCTTTTAAGGAACCCGAAGGTTCATTGCCGCCCTCACATAAGCCCGCCATTGGTCCCTATCCTGAGCAAAATTAATCCATTCTCTGTCATCATATCCCACCTCCCTCAAATCCATTTTAATATTATCTTCCCATCTACGTCTCGGCCTCCCTAAAGGTCTTTTTCCCCCCGGCCTCCCAACTAACACTCTATATGTATTTCTGGATTCGTCCATACGTGCTACATGCCCTGCCCATCTCAAACGTCTGGATTTAATGTTCCTAATTATGTCAGGTGAAGAATACAATGCGTGCAGTTCTGTGTTGTGTAACTTTCACCATTCTCCTGTAACTTCATCCCTCTTAGCTCCAAATATTTTCTTAAGAATCTTATTCTCAAATACCCGTAGTCTCTGTTCCTCTCTCAAAGTGAGAGTCCAACTTTCACAACCATACAGAACAACCGGTAATATAACTGTTTTATAAATTCTAAATTTCAGATTTTTGGACAGCAGACTGGATGATAAAAGCTTCTCAACCGAATAATAACAGGCATTTCCCATATTTATTCTGTGTTTAATTTCCTCCCGAGTATCATTTATATTTGTTACTGTTGCTCCCAGATATTTGAACTTCTCCACCTCTTTAAAAGAGAAATTTCCAATGTTTATATTTCCATTTCGTACAATATTCTCGTCACGAGACATAATCATATATTTTGTCTTTTCGGGATTTACTTCCAAACCTATCTCTTTACTTGCTTCCAGCAAAATTCCCGTGTTTTCCATAATCGTTTGTGGATTTTCTCCTAAAACATTCACGTCATCCGCATAGACAAGCAGCCGATGTAACCCGTTCAATTCCAAACCCTCTCTGTTAACCTGGACTTTCCTAATGGCATACTCAAGAGCAAAGTTAAAAAGTAAAGGTGATCTTCTTGCTTTAGCCCACAGTGAATTGGAAACGCATCTGACAGAAACTGACCTATACGAACTCTGCTGTATGTTTCACTGAGACACATTTTAATTAATCGAACTAGTTTCTTGGGAATACCAAATTCAATAAGAATATCATATAAAACTTGTCTCTTAACCGAGTCATATGCCTTTTTGAAATCTATGAATAACTGATGTACTGTACCCTTATACTCCCATTTTTTCTCCATTATCTGTCGAATACAAAATATCTGGTCAATAGTTGATCTATTACGCCTAAAACCACATTGATAATCCCCAATAATTTCATCTACATATGGAGTTAATCTTCTCAGAAAAATATTGGACAAAATTTTGCACGACGTCAACAAAAGTGATATTCCTCGAAAGTTACTACAGTTAGTCTTGTCCCCCTTCTTATAGATAGGTACGATAATGGACTCCTTCCATTGTTCTGGTACAATGTCCTTTTCCCAAATAGCAAGTACAAGCTTATAAATTTCGTTAGATAATGCGCTTCCACCCTCTTGTATTAATTCTGCTGGAATTTGATCGATATCTGGGGACTTATAATTTTTCAGATTTTCTATCGCAATTTCGAATTCAGAAAGTGTGGGTTCGGGTATAAATGGCTCAGCAGTTTGTATTTCAATTTCGTCCCGAACATTTCTATTTGGCCTATATATATTTAGTAGTTGTTTAGTTTATTAGGGAGAGATACTATTACTACTACTGGCAATAATAATAATAATAATAATAATAATAATAATAATAATAATAATAATAATAGTAATAATAATAATAAACCCATACAAAAGACATACTTTGTAATTACTAGTATTATTCATTACTTAGGTACCGGCACCGGTAATGCAATTCTATTAATTTACTTTGCTACACAGATTCTAAGAAAGTACTTTAGCAAAAGGAAACGTAGGAATAAAATGACGATTATGATGTCTGAATTTAGGCATCTCGCCTTAATTAACTGTCAGAGAGAGGGGGGAGAGGGAGGGAGGGGAGAGGGATGGAGAGAGAGGGGGGAGAGAGAGAGGGAGGGAGAGGGAAGGAGAGAGAGAGGGGGATAGAGAGGGAGAGAGAGAGAAAGAGAGAGAGGAAGAGAGAGGGAGGGAGAGGGGGAGAGAGAGAGGGAGGGAGAGAGAGAGGTAGAGAGGGAGAGAGAGAGAGGGTGAGGGAGAGAGAGAGAGGGTGAGGGAGAGAGAAATAGGAAAAGAGAGGGCGGGAGAGAGAGGGAGGGGGAGGGAGGGAGGGAGAGAGAGAGGGATAGAGGGAGAAAGAGGGACAGAGAGGGAGAGAGAGAGCAATGCAGTATCAAAATATTTCAGCGTTGCAAACGTAGATTATTGGATTAAAACTAAAGTGAAAGCTTGGAAGTAAAGGAACACTATTAAACTATAAACCTTGTAATCCAAACCAACTCGCAAATTTCTTAATAATAATAATAATAATAATAATAATAATAATAATAATAATAATAATAATAATAATATGCCCTAATATAAAAGCAGAAAATAATAGTCTCCCTTCTAGACATATAGGTACATTTGGAAGATCGCACAAAAAATAACTCAAATTTAACAATATGTATTGTCAGTCGAGAAACAGATGGAGTCCATCATTAAAAGCCTATTAAAAATGCTCCTTACCGCATCTATCACTCGGAGGGAGCAGGGACGCCGTTAGTGGTAAGGACACAAGGGGAGCGTGCCGCCATTATTTGGTCTAAATGTTTATTATTATTATTATTATTATTATTATTATTATTATTATTATTATTATTATTATTATTATTATTAATCGGTAATTTCCCAGAAGACTAGCAAAATCCAACATGGCTGACGAAAACTACCAAAAACGTTCTGCCAACTATGAAGTTCAAATGCCACCAAACCTCACAAAATAAAAGATGGAAAACCAAACATATATTCATATCTCTTTACATATGTTTAATAACGTATATTGTATTATGCAATCTGCAGTACAGATTTACATAAATAACGCCCTTAAACTTCATGCAGTCTTAAAGATTTCAATTTCCTTTAGTTCCTTATGTCCCCCAAAAATTTACATAGCTGACGGCGCCGATGGAGCGAGAATACTCTATATGACAGAATATATTACATGCTAAAAAAGATGGAATGAAATTTAGGAAATGAAAATTCATTCATTGACTGTTGTGTTAAACAAGAGGCTTCGAGTTGCGAATTCGGGACTCCAGTTCAGTGGTAGAGTTAAAACATGGTAATTATTGCTACACATTATAGATGTAAAAAACTGGAAACAGTTACCTTACTTTTAAAGAAGATGTCAAATAACATTTAACAGAAAATGTACTTGACAAGTCACTACCATAGCGATTCTTAGTGAGAAATTAACAATGTGTATTGTATTGGAATGCATAGATCCTGAATCCTACCTATTTACGTCAATAAACTAAAGACAAGTAGATAATGTATTTGCGGATGTAATATGGAGAGCAATATATTTAACGTGAAATTGTTATTTTATAATGAATAACAAGAAAAAATAATGGATACGATATTATAATAAAATCCTATGAAGAACCAGTAGGCCCAACAGTTTACTTCATTGAGTAATGCTTGTCAGACTTAACCTCACATCTTTTCTTGATATTTGCTACAAACGTTACAAATACAATGTAACCAGACTGAACCACTCATGTTCATCTGCTCTTAACCTCCAAATAGAATCAGCTGAGTAAGGAACTAATAATTTTAGTATCCGTATTTTATATGTTGTGTAGAATGTTTATGAAATAGAATTTGGTATCTTTATGGGTCTAATTAAGTAATATATAATTAGTGTGTTGTGAAAAATGACTTAACACTCCTCTCATGGTAGGAACCAGAGTGCTGCATTGGAGTTGAACTCGCTTGAACTCGGTCGAGTGTCGCACCCTCGAGTGAGATACGATTGGTCGTGATACGCTCGTAATAAATAGAAGCACAGTACAAGGTTATCTCACCGACATGTCTTATCTTGTATGGAAGGCGACAGATAAGATACACATATCTTTTGCTCACACGGTAAAAATAAGGCTTTAATGGAACAGTCAATGGAACGTACCAAAACAGGGACATGAAGTTATAAATAAAATAGTATGAAAAACTTCGATATACAGTTATAATTGCTGATTAATAATTATTCAATATTTGATTTACCACATATATAATATGATAGGTCCATACATAGTGTTCCGCCTATATACTGCGACAATGTAGAAACGTTTTACAAAATATTATTGATATAGCAGTAGATTAATAGCAATATTAGTACAGAGATAACGTCACAGAAAATATAATAAAACGAATAATCATGCTGCACAACTGTTACAGACGCAAAGATTGATACACTAATTATTAGAGATTATTATTATTATTATTATTATTATTATTATTATTATTATTATTATTATTATTATTATTACTACTACTACTACTACAGTTCTTGCATTATCGTGATTGTGTTCTTCGTTTATAATAATTACATTTACATCCAATAACATCTATTAGATGTGGCAAAAACAAAATCACTCCTGTGGGGGAAAAAAAAACATTTACTTACAACATTTATATTACATTTAAAGCAAGTTATGTAGTTGTACTATGGAGAGGTTAGTTAAACACTGCAAAGTTTTGAAATGGTAAACATCTATGATGTTACTACATAGTTCACCACTGTAACAAGAACGAATGTCTAATGCTCGGCTTATACCGTTCGAGGATTTATCGCTCGTGACAATTTTACCCATCGTGCATGTGCGCTATCTATCGGATTATGCTATGAACTACTTGGCGCTCGAGCGAAAATGTCCGATGCAGATCTCTGCAAGAGGAGTAGAAATTCTACTATTCTATTCTACTATTCTATTCTATTCTACTCCTCTTGGACCTCTGGTAGGAATAGCTTCCCACAATGCATTGCTTCTTCTCTACCTAGTTCGCAACCGACTTCCCCAGATACGTCACAGTATAAACTGTGGATACGTCTCATCCAGTTCGCGAACTACTTCCATAAAAATTTCGAACTACCCATCACATGTGTCTATCCGAATTATATGATTTCAGCAAAATGTTTAATGCACATCTAAACACAGGTTCAAAAAAAGATGTATAGTACGAATTCACTTTTCTCGCCTTTCTTTATCAGAAGAAAAAGCAAATGTTGAAATGTATTCTTCCTTACTTGAGCTGTAATTAGATGAACCACATGGCATACTACATATCGGTCCCATTTTGTAAATTGGAGCTTATAAAGATAAATACCAATAACTGAATTTACCATGTTGTAAATGTACGAATGGATCACATAACCTAAAAATGCTTACCTTCATAACAGCAAACCACCACATCACAAACGACGAAGCAACACCAGTACAAACGTTCCAACACAAGAATATAATGTTCTATTAATTACTCAGATTAATTACTTCTTTTTAAATCAGTGAAAAACACACTTAATACCTACTTTTAAATCACATTCACTCCATCATAATACAAATTTCTATGCTTCCGTGTCACGTTCCGTGTTTACCGACGTCATACAAAGAGAACCGTGGCCTCGAGCAGAATTGTCAACGACATTAGGTTGGATCGTCACGATGACCGCGGTCGGTCAGTTTTTAGCAACGCTTCTAAACTGCATTAATATTATATTTTGAGAAGAATCGTCAACGTACACAAATGTTCCCTTCCTGCTTATATGTAACCACAAAATTGACAGCTATGTGACAACTGCATAATACGCAAGGCAAACCAACATATGTAGCCGACGTTGCTCGTTGTTCAGTAGTCACCGGGCCGCACCGAGTCGCGTCAAACAAAAGACAATCGAAATGGTGGTAGTAAAATTCGCGACTATATTCTTAAATAATTCACTCCATTATTCAAGTCCAAGGTTTATGCAGTACAGTTGTCAAAAAAAAAATAGTGGCCGCACTTGTGAACAGCGAATATTTCTAAGTCTACTTCGGGTCACGGCGATGTTACACGATGCATGTACTTTTAGAAGCAGTTCCGGAACTATGGAATTATTTCATATCTGCGCCTCGTAGATCAGCGGTAGAGAGCTCGCTTAATGATTCGAAGGTTGTGAGTTCGGGCATTGTTCAAGTTTTCATTTTATTTTTCAGTCGTTCTTTAGCGATATAAATGCTGCATTATTCAAATTATCATTTATATTCTGTTACCGTTCTTTATCGATATGAAATATTCAAGTTATAATTTGTTATATTCTTTTATCGTTCTTTAGCGACGTGAATAATATTCAAATTATCATTTGTATTCTGTTATCGTTCATTAGCAATATAAATAATATTCAAATTATCATTTGTATTCTGTTATCGTTCGTTAGCGATATAAGTAATATAAATTTAATGTTAGGTTTAGAACAATACAGCTGTCTAATACAAGTGTTAGTTTTTTCTTCTTATACTGTTACATTATTACATTATACTATTCTGTAACATAATAAACTGGAAAGGTGTCACGAGGATTTGAGCGTGATATGTTGACATTTCAATTCCGAATTTCGCGACGTCCGACGTTCCTACGTTCCTACGTTCTTCCGACTGAGCTATGTCATTTACTTGGTATTAACGTAATTCAGCGCATTGTCAGAAACACTACAACTGAACATTCATTTCAATTATATTCTGAATATTTAATAATGATATAAAAAGGTTACGTTTATGACAATAATATTTGTAGTTGTAATACCAACTTCAATAGTAGCAGTGTTAACAGCAGCAATGATTAAGGACGTATTGTATGGATACAGTTCAATACAGATTTTGCGAAAACAAATTACGACACTGAGGTCGAGATTATAAAATAGTTATATTCTTCTCAATTCATTCATTCATTCATTCATTCATTTATTTTATTCCATAGATCTTACATGAGCAATGAAGCTTTAAGATGTGGAACAAGTCAACATTTTACAATATTACAATTACAATTTTTACAAATTTTTATAGTTTTACAATTTAGCAATTTTCTACAATTTTTACAATTTTGTGCAATTTTTCACATTTTTTTTTTTTTTTGGGCGAGATGTAGTGCGATGAGATGAGGTCCGAGGATTCGCCAAAATATTACCCGGCATTTGCGAAAAACCCAACCTGGTAATCAAATCAAAGGGGGGTAATCAAATCAAAGGGGTTGATGCCAAGGACTCGCCATAGACTCGCCATAGACCATCCGGCTTCAGTCCCACGGCTGGGGAAAACCTCAGAAGAAACCAAAGACCAAAGGGGGATCCAACACAAGCCCGAACGCAGCTCCGGATCAGCAGCCCAGCGAGTCTACCGACTGAGCTACATCGATGGCTCTACTAAAAGTATACAATACATAGCCAATCAGATTATTAAATTTACAAACGCAAACGATCATTCATAAGTTGAGCTATATGTATAATACAAAACAAGTTAATTAAATTTAAGGCTTAAACAATTCAACCAGTTGTGATATACAGAAATTGATAATACATATCATGCAAACTACTTCAAATTACAAACACAAACAATTTATCTGTAGAGCTATATAGATTACTATTCAATTTAAAGCATATACAATTCATCGGCCAAAACTATACAAATATATACAATACAAAGTAGCATACTTTCATTAAGCTATACAAATTTGTGCAATTAATATCAAGTAGATTAATTCAATTTGTAATCATAAACAATTCATCAGTTCAGCTATACATATTACCATTCAATTTACAGTAGGTTTATATACAATTCATCAGTAGAGCTACACAGACTAGTAATCATTTTAAGAACATATACAATTCATCAGCCAAATTATACAAACATATACAATCAAATTAGTTCAATTTACAAACTTATTTTCGTCAAGCTATACAATGCATATGAAGTAGATTAATTCAATTTATAAGCTTAAACAATTAATCAGTTGACCTATACAGTACACTATTCAATTTACAGTACATACAATTCATCAGTTATGCTAAACAAAAAACACAATACATAGTAAACAGATTAAGTCAATATAAAAACATATTTTAGTTGAGCTATATAAAATTGTACATGTCATTTAAGTAGAATAATTCAATTCACAAGCATAAACAATTCATCAATTGTGTAGAAGGTATGAGTATGTATAAATTTGGTTAATTCTTTTCTGAACCTTTTCTCGTGGTTCTTCAAATCTTTAAGATAATTAGGCAGTGCATTGAAGACTGTTATACATGAATAGCGAACTCCTTTTTCAAAACAGCTTAGACTAACAGAGGGTAGATGAAGATCTGATTTATGTCTTGTATTAAAATGATGAATGTCTTGATTAGTACTGAATTTATCTTGGTTCTTAATATACAGCATCATTAGGGAAAGAATGTATTCACAAGGTAAAGTCAAGATTTCTAAGTTTCGAAAATATTTTTACATGAGGTCCTTTTATGCACACCGGCCATTATTCTTAAAGCTTTCTTTTGTAAAACAAAAACGTGTTTAGCTTCAGACGAGTTACCCCAGAATATTAATCCATATTTCATTACAGAGTGAAAATATGCAAAGTATGACATTTTAAGTAAGTTTATATCACCAATAGTAGATAAGGATCTTAATGCATAACAGGCAGAGCTCAATTTACGAGTAATACATTTTATATGCGTTTTCCAGTTCAAGTGATTATCCAATTCTAAACCAAGAAACTTTGTGCTTATAGATTCTTTGAGATGAGTTCCATTTAATCGAATACTGTAGGAAACCTGAGCACTATTGCGTGTACTAAATTTGACTGCACTGGTTTTATCAACATTAAGTGCTAGTTTATTTGCATGGAACCATTCATTCATTAGATTCAGCACTGTATTAGAAGTTTTTATAAAATGATCGTATTGTTTGCTTGAAATAATTACACTTGTATCATCTGCAAATAAAATTACATGGGATGAATTGTTTATGGTCAAGACTAAATCATTAATATAAACTAGAAACAACAATGGACCTAAAATTGACCCCTGCGGAACACCATGTTTAATATTTCTAAATTCTGAATAAGTAACTTTATGACTATTTGGTACATTTATTTCTACTTTTTGTTTTCTATTTGATAAGTACGATGTAAACTAACCCAACATCTCATCTTTAATACCATAAAACTTCAATTTTTTTACTAATATACTATGGTCTACACAATCAAATGCTTTAGCCAAGTCACAAAAAATCCCACCTACATGTAGTTTCGAATTTAATGAATTTAGTATTTCATCCACCAAACTAAAAGCAGCATTCTCTGTCGATTTTTGTTTTCTAAATCCAAACTGTTCTAAAACTAATACATTGTTGGACTCCAGGTAATGATATAATCTATTATATATAACTTTCTCAAACACTTTTGAAAATGTTGTTAATAATGATACGGGTCTATAATTAGCAATAGTACATTTATCTCCCTTTTTGTATATTGGTTTTACTATTGAATATTTGAGTCTTTCTGGAGTCTTCCAACTCTGTGGACTTTATGTTTGAAAATGATATAGTTATTAATAAAAATCTAACAAGTATTTATATTATTATTTCCTAATTGAAGAATATATATTTTTAGTATAATGAAAGTTTTGCTGTTATTTTAAGACCTAGGTAGTGGCTAATTCTCTGAGGAAACCACGACGCCATTTCTCCCTGCGACTTTGACTGACAGGGCTCCACAAAGAGGTGCAGGAACAAATGAAAGTATAATAAGGGCTGTGGTTCATCTTGGTTTTTCGGCATCCGAGGCAGGTAGGTGTTTCAACGTTTCAGAAAGGACAGCCCGGAGATGGGTGCAAAATTATCAACGCTCGACAATTTTTGGTCGAAAAGCTGGGAGTGGTAGAAGGAAAATTTCAACACCACAACAGGACGCCAGATTAGTGGCAGAGGTTGAAAGGAATCCCTTTCATACCGCAGCTACTTTGAAGGCAGTTGTTAATTTCCCTGGCCACTACCAGACCGTGAGAAATCGTTTAAGAACCGCCAATTTGAGATCTCGACGTGCCATTCCTAGGGAAGTTCATAAGGAAGAGCATATACAGTAGAGGATCGTTTAGTCTTTGCAGTGGGAAATGGTGATCGGGATTGGAAAAGAGTAATTTCTTCTGATGAAGTCACTTTTTCTACTACAAAGCAAGGACCCACTCTTGTATATCGTCCTCCTGGTACCCGATTCGACCACAGATACGCTGCCATGCGTGCCCACAGTGGTAGAGTATCTGTGTCGTGTTGGAATTCTTCAATTTCAGCAGGATAATCATCCAGTCCACACATCTCAATTGATTTGGGACTGGTTTGCGAGGAGACAGGATATATATCTTTTTTATTGGGTTATTTTACGACGCTGTATCAACATCTAGGTTATTTAGCGTCTGAATGATATGAAGGTGATAATGCCGGTGAAATGAGTCCGGGGTCCAGCACCTAAAGTTACCCAGCATTTGCTCGTATTGGGTTGAGGAAAAACCCAGGAAATAACCTCAACCAGATAACTTACCCCGACCGGGAATCGAACCCGGGACATCCTGGTTTCGCAGCCAGACGAGCTGACCGTTACTCCACAGGTGTGGACGACAGGATATTGAATTGATAGACTGGCCTCGTCGCTATCCGTACTTGAACCCTTTAGAGAATATGTGGGCACAAGTAAAGAAGCATATGCGGCAAAAATTTTCCCTATCCCCCTCCAAGACGCCCTGATGATTTGTAGAAGCTCGTGCTTGGCCCCTGGGATGCCGTGACTGAGAACAGTCTGTATTTGAAAACACTAGTCGATTCCATGCCCACTCGATTGCCAGATGTGATCGAGATGGGAGGAAGATGGACTAAATATTGAATCGTGGCTTTGTTTTCTTTTTGTTTGTTTTTTTTTTTAACTTTTAATTGTTTTAATTTTTAAGGCAGACGCCTGTAAGTTTGTTTGTTTATGCCACGAAAGATATTTTTGTTGAGAATATAATCTTTCTTTCCATTTGCAGTCATAATGTCACAATAAATAATGACACAGTCGTGGCATAATACATTCATGAACCTGATAATTACTAAAACAGTCATAAAAGAAACAGAAACAATTATATATTCTCTCTCTCCTAGAAAAAACATAAAAAGCATTAGGTTGTGTTCGAACGCACGACCTTACGAATACTTGCCCGAAACGCTACCATTACGCTACAGATTAACACGCAAAAACTTTCAATTCTGACTGTAGATATCAGGCCACGTGGTCCAACAACGTGTAACATCACCTGTCTCCGAATTGTAGCGGAGATACCCGAAGGGAACTTTGTGTCTAGAGAGCGGCCACTTTATCTTTTGACAACTGTACAACGGCGATGTTTTGAATCTACCAAAAGAAAATGCTGATGTAGTAAGATCTTAAAGTAGGTTATCACAACGAAAAGGTGTGTTTCAGGGAATATAATTCAAATGAAGGAGGAAAGTAAATTTTCGGTTAATGTTCACCAAAGCGTTAAGTACGTAATCATGACCGCATTGCCGTTTTATGTGTGGTCTGGAGAAAATACCTCTCTTTTACGAAGAAAAACTTTCAGTGGTCATGAAATTATTCACCGCTTTCATAATATTATCGTTATCAATATTACGAAACACAAACTATCATAACGGCCATGACCGACAGAATCATCTTGGCTGTCTGCGCATGCACAGACTTGGTTAATAAGAACCTAAACTAGCCAAAACTAACCTTCGTATAATATGAAAGATGTGTAACCTGAGCAAGAAGGGATCTTCCTGATTAGATCTGGAATGTACAGACGAAAATAAATTCAAGTAGGTCTAAGAATCATGCTACCACTCCATGAGACGACCGCGCATGCGCCACAGCAAAACTGTTCCTGTCGCGAGCCCCTCATCTAAGCTACTCAATCTATTCGCAATATTTACACAAATACATCTTGTCGCTAACAGTGGTATTATATCTCAATAATGTTCAGAATGATGGAGGTAGAGAGAAAATAAAAAAAAAAAAAACAAATTTTTCCTTCTAACGACGCCACAGACCGTCATATCCTTATATTGGCGACTTTGTGTATTTAGTTCAATTTGGTCGTACCATAACGGCAAGGTTCAAAGCTACCGTTGTAAATTCTGCAGTTTAGCTATTATTATTATTATTATTATTATTATTATTATTATTATTATTATTATTATTATTATTATTATTATAATTATTATTATTATTATTATCATCACGAGTAGAGAATCTTTTGGTAGGCCTAATCAATGACGATAGCGTTGTTGTATCGTAAATTTTTCTTTAATTTAGAGAAAATTTTCTTAAAATTCATTTTTTTTAGTAAAGCCTGATATAATTACTTAGGTAATATTCCTAATTAAAAGGAAAAGAGCTTATAGTCTTCTTCTCCTTCTTAGTTTAACCTCTCCCTTTTAGGTGCATTTACACGACCCACGCCACCCGGGTCTCACAGGGCCGCGATCTGTCGGGAGAGGAATTAATCTATTGGATCACATACATACTTTTTTGACCACACAAGGACATGGAGGGCCTCCCCGGACGAGGGATCAGCTCAATGCCAGGGCCACCTCCGATACAGCACAAACATTTAAGACAGTACACATCATTCACTCACACATATGAAAGGATTAAGGGAAGGATCGCCGTCCATGGCCGGACTTTCAAGAGGTACAATCCCGGCATTTGCCTGGAAATAACTGAGGAAACCATAAAAAAAAAACCTCAGTTAGAATTGCCGGTCCCTGCGATCGAACCCCGGACCTCCCGAATGCGAGACCAGCCCTCTACCACGCCGCTAGCCGCTAGGTTGAGCTTCCAGTCTAAAAGCTGTTATTATGAAATTTAAAGTTTAATGTACAATTAAAATTTAATATACAGTACATGTAGACTATAATAGATTTTTCTAGGCTTGTTAATCCACAAGACTGTTCAACAGAGTGACTATGCCAGAAAGTAATAAGATGATGGAAAATTATTTTAAGCTATGTGTGTGCTATTGCTGATGCAAAGTGCCAAACAGATATAAAAATAATAGTAATTTCATATCAGAAACGGTCTACTAAATTTCAACTGCTGTGGATATGTGTATAAAAAGGTTGTTTTGTTGTTTTGCATGGGGCGACACGTCGTAAGTGATATAATAATAACATAATTATAGTAAAAATAGAAATATACATATTTTTTCATATCATAGCATAAGAATAGATGAAACCAGCACACAAGAAGTTTAGATGATTTTGAAAGTGAAAATCGTCGATTTCTTTTTGGAGACGTTTAATATTTAAGGCACTCTACTTCAGTGAGTCATGGTAGTATATTCACAAAAGACAAATATTTTCCCTGGATCAAAAATACAATAGGCTTACAAATTGACTATAATCACCTGAAATTCCCGTGCGCTAGTTTCTCTTAAGAGAAATTGTTGTATATTTCAATTACTCATAAATTACATTTACCTTTGACATACCTAGCCGAGATTCGACCCAACTTCAGTTATGTGTTCTACCTAATAAAGTAACGTATTAGCTATAACTCAACCCAATTCGGAATGTAATTTTCTGTTTGTTGGGAGGCTACCACTTCCCCCTCTCGCACATACACTCTCTCTCTCTCTCTCTCTCTCTCTCTCTCTCTCTCTCTCTCCGCTTGTAAGCTGTCGCTCAAAACCCCCATAACGCTTATCAAATATAAAAAACAGCTTTAACCACTTCCCTGATTAACCCGAGTTAACTCGGGTTGCTAATTTGAGTCAAAATTTATTAACCCGAGTTAACTCGTTTGAGTCCCATTTTCGCTGCTAAGGATTATATCCCGAATATATACGTTTTCATTCTTTCATTAACCTTTTCCTCACTATATGGCTACAGAAGTTAGTGATATTGCTATATATGGTGGTGTTTTTTGTACTTCTTCTTTGCGAGTGGAATTCTATGCTCATATAGCATTCACACACAGTAGTGAGTAGATGCTAGTTAGTTTTGGCGGTTTCTGTTTCTGTTTAGTGTTTTTTGTGCTGTTTTGTGTAAAGATGGATCAAGTTAGTGATTCCGAAACTTTTGATCAGGAATATATTCCTGTAGAAGATTAGGAAATGAAACATCGGTATCAGAAGACGAAGTTATAGACCAACAAACAAATTCAGATCAGTTGATATCGCGTCTTTTCGACAGTGGTTTGAATAGAAGACATCTGGCACCATTTCTTCTGCACCTTCGAGGTCCACATTCCCTGAAATTTTAACATTGTTTCTGTTAACGATGATTCTCAATTTTCAAAACTATTCTTTAATAATGACCTCATCAACATTATATTCGAGGAGACGATTCGGCATGCTAATAAGTGTTCACAGAATGCTGAAAATAATTCGTGGCGGCCTACTACAGACTCTGAAATATGTGTACTTTTGGGCATAGTGATACTGCAGAACATTATTCACAAACCTGAAGAACAGATGTACTGGTACAAATATTCAATGACTGCTACACCATTCTGCCCAAAACGCTCTCATATAGGAGAGCAGATACTATTGTCCGGAATGCAATGTGCCACTGTGCGTAATACCCTGCTTTCGAGTCTATCACACGACAAGCAACATTTAACGCCTTGGTAACAGCACTGATATTGTACCTCATAAATTAATCCATAAAAAAAACATAAGTTGGTAAATAGTTCAGGAGGAAATCAAAGTGGGACAACTACCAGAGCTGGAATCAAGGTGCACGAGATAACTCGGGATAATAATTCAGGTATGAATGTTAGTCTATTTCATAGTGATTTTTTAGGTATGTAAAAATCAGTGATGTGCAGTGATTCTGCAATATTAAATTACCTCTTTACGAAAATAAAAAAATATGACACTTTTTTCACAAAACTGGTAAAATATATAATAAGGGAAGAGGTTAAAGAACATGGTCCGCTCTCTGTTCGCTACGAGAATCAAAGAAAACTCTCCTTTCGGTACGCGGCTCCCGGGAGAGCCTCGAATCCGATTGTCGGAACCTCGAGCTCCGAAAAAGCCTCAGTTCGGCACCCCTGACTTAGACAATGGAAATGAAAACTCCTAGTGAGCTCTGCGATAAAATACTAATTTTTACTCCATTTGTTTTTTTATTTTTTGTTCAGCAAAAACATTCATCTTTTACGAAAACACTCATAAAAATACAGTAATGTATCATAGACCAAAAAAGAGACTTTGATATCCTTCCACATCACACATGAGACTGTTGTCTGATCGCGTTGCTGTATTTCATGATCAAATGAAAGTGAGAGATGGAATAATTTCACAAATATACACGGGGCACATATTAAATATTTCCTGAAGTATACATTTTCATTACTTAATTACATTTTTGAGTGAGCCACGATAATGTATACTTATACTTTATTTGGTACATATGGAATACTAATTTATTGCTACTACTTTTAATTTTTTATGAAACTTCGATATGCTCCCAAACCAAGCACGGTAAGATAAATTTACTTAAACTATTGAAAATAGCCTAAAATTGTAACGTATGCCTATCTTTAATAACATTAAATTAATTAACTGACCAAAATCAGTTGAATTACTATTTATCTTTCTTATAATTATTTGTCTGCATTTATGACATCAAAAATGAGGGATTTCGAAATAACATAATTGAGAATATCCTTCTTAATTAATTCTAGAACTGATTAGAAAAATTGTAAGACATGAGTCTGTTAAAAACACTGGGTTAATTCTATCCATAGTGTCGTCAATTGTTGGAACCAAATAAGACTTTTTTTTTCATTTTTCAGGAGAAACAAAAAACTGAATATTGTCGTTTGTATTATTCCAATTGAACTGGCATATGTTTAGTTAAAGAGGAATCGATTCTCTTTATATTCAAAGAGAAATAATTACCCTATTGCGTATAATTTCGATTTTAAACATTTAAGGAATTTTTTAGGCCTACTTATTTGGTTTTCAACAGTTTACCACGTTTTTAAGTTTATTTTTTCAGATTTATGATTTTGTTCTTATTAAACATTTAAAACTGAGCAGTTACAATGTGAAATAGCAGTTACAAATTATTTTATGACAATTGAGATCACTGTAGCAATTAATTCAGTCTGTCACTGGCCAAGAAAGCAACTATTCATAGAATGATCTCTCTTCAGAAAGCACGTATTCAATGACTTTTTTCACATCTTCCATTTTCTTCCTAGAAATAGGTATTCGATTAGTCGGACAGGGAGTTGGAATATTGTCGAGTAATCCTGGAATGATTACTTCGTATCTATTTCTTAAATGAAAGGTATGTACGGAAGTCCCACCACCTACCTCTCTTTTCTAAAGATATTGTAGGCCTATTTCTTTTGTGACGCATAGGTCACGTTTTCCCTTCTCATTCCTTTTCTCCTTACCTTAATTTGTTTGTATATTCCTATTTGTAGTGATTTACTTGTTATTTTCCTTTCGATTAATTATATCTAATATATATTGTCATTAATAGTCTGGTTTAATGTTTAGTTCAGCCAGTTTCCGCATTTTCCCCCGTTCTTCGCACTAGTATACAATAGGTGGGATTTTTTTTTTTAACTGGTGGCACTTTATATGCCTGTTTCAATAAGTTCCAGGTCTCTTATGGACCCTTGCCTTTCGCAGTCGTGTAGAGAAATATGATTATGTTACATTGACGTTTTCATCTTCCTTTTATCTTCATCAATGATGGAGATAGGTGAGCTGAGTGTAGCAGGTGGAGGGTGATCACTGAGTTAATTCTTGCATGAGGAGGTTGATGTGACAATGTAGCTTTTCCAGATAATTTTTCCGTAACGTTCGAACGTAGTCACTAAATAAACTGATGTTGAGGTCTCTGTACAGTTGGGTATTCCGGATGTAGTAATCTGCTCCAGTGATGGTTCTGCATACTGCACGTTGGATACCGTCGAGTCTTCGAAGATGGCGGGGGTGGGCGTGAGATCATGCTTCACATGCATACATCATGAGTGATCTGATGACGGATATGTACAGTTGTAATTTGGTTTTTGTTGGTATTGAGCTCTTGAAGATGGGATATAGGAACATGAATCGTTGAAAAGCTCTATTTCTCACGGAATGAATATGGTGTTTGAACGTTAGTCTCTTGTCAAGGAGGACTCCAAGATATTTTGCTGTTGAACTAAAGGGGATGGGTTGGTTTTGAATATGAAGTGGCTCATTTATACGGGGGAAACGTCTTGTGAATATGACTACCTCTGATTTGGTGTTATTTATTTTAAGCCGCCATCTCGTTGACCAATGCGTTATTTTATCTAGAGCTTCTTGCATATGTTTGCGGGCATACTGTATATTGAAGTGCTTCGAATATATGACTGTATCATCTGCATAGAGAGCATGTTGGCATTTTGAGTGCGAGGGGATATCTTGAACGTAAGCTGAATATAGAATAGGACTTAATATGGAACCTTGAGGTACTCCTGCATGAATTGGTTTGGAAGTGGAAGTTTGTTTGAGATAACGGACTTGAAATGTTCTTCCTTCCAGAAAGTTTGCTATTAGGTGAATGTATACATCAGGGATTGAGAGTTTTTGTAACTTATACAGAAGTCCATCATGCCAGATAGTATCGAATGCCTGCTCTATATCTAAAAATGTAGCAACGGTATGTTGTTGAGATAAGAATCCTGTCTGTATGAAGTGCGTTAGCCTGACCAATGGTCCCCGAGTGCTATGTTCAGATATGAATCCAAATTGTTCGTTTTGAATAACATCTGGAGCAGTTAAGATTGGACGTAGTCGTGATAGCAGAAGTTCTTCCAGTATCTTTCCTAGAAAGTCAAGTAAACTGATAGGTCTGTAGCTTGTAGGAAGTGTGGGGTCCTTTCCTGGCTTGTGGATTGCAATAATTATGGCTGCTTTCCATGCTTGTGGGAAGTAAATGAATTTGAAACAGGCATTGTAGATCTTCGTTAGGTGTATTATGGAGCGTCGGGGTAATTTCTTCAATGCTTGTGGAGAAATGTTGTCCGGACCAGCTGTTTTCTGAAGTGTGATTTTGCGGATTATGTTATGTACTTCTCGTGGGGTGGTGACTGGTATAGTGTGTCTTGTAGGCTGTTGTAGTATGCTCTTCACAATTTGCGTGACTTCCTCTGTGAATTTAGGTTGGGATGGCTCTTCATGTGGTTCAAAACGATGTTGGAACGAATCTGCAAGAATTTCGGCTTGTTTTCGAGGATCATATATCATTTGGTGATTGGTATTTTGTATAGGTGTGTTATGTGAGGTATTTGTTTTACCTAATAGTCTTTTTGTTAATTTCCAGAAATCTTTTTTAGTTGGTGGAGAATTTTCTATTTTTGTGGCGAAGGCATTTATTTTGTATGTTTGATGTTTTCTTCGTATGGCCCTTTGGTATCTGTAAAATGCTCTCTTGGCTTGTGGATCCCGGAATTCCTGCCATCTTTTCCTTGCTTTAGCTTTGGCTGTAAGGAGTGGTTTCAGGTCTGGAAATTCGTTGAGGGATGAAGGTATTGGTGATGTAGTAATGACAGAGTTGTAGGTTTCAATAATCGTGTCAGTAAATAATTGTAGTGCTGTATCTATATCCGATGGTTCAGAAATACGGAGATTTACTGGTATTGACTCGTGGAGTTGTTTTGTATATTCGTCCCAATTTGTCGTCTTTGCTATTATATTTTTCATTTCATATTTTGTGATCGGTTTGTTTATTGTAATTAGGATTGGAATATGATCGGAATCCAACGCTGTGAGACATTGCTCATTGGTTGGGATAGTATTGGTTTTATATAAACAGATGTCTAGAACATCTGGTTTATGTATTTGTGACCAAGGATATCGGGTTGGCATTAATGGGCCTGCAATCGCATAATGATATTTTATAGAATGGTCCAATAGAAATTGACCTTTTGGCGTAGTGATACGGGAATTCCAGGCTGTATTCTTTGCGTTAAAATCACCACAGCAGACGAAATTGTTATGCACAGAAACTAATGAGGTCATATCAGGTTCGTTCATTTGCAGATATGGTGAATGGTAAACAGATGTCACTAATAATTCAGTATTATCGAAATTGATGTAAACTCCAGTGGCTTCTAATATGTTGAATTGTGGTAATATTGCTCGTCTATGAGGTATATTGGATTTTATAATTATAGCGGTTCCTCCACCATTTCTCTGAAGTCTGTCTGTACGATGGATTTTATAGTTGCAGATTTTAAATTTCGTATTTGGTTGTAAGTGTGTTTCAGTGATGCATGCTATATCTATGTCATATTTGTTTAATAGTTGTTGTAGTTCGTAGGTTTGGTTTTTGACTCCATTTGCATTAAAATTTAGTAATAACAGGTTTTTGTGTCCTACCATTGGTTTAAGGTCCATCGACGTGGAGTTCATATTTGTGAATAGAGTAAATCCATCTAGTAGAACCATTATTTTAGACAAAGGGTCTGGTGTCGTTTTGAGGCGTTGTGTTATTATATTAATTGTACGAATAATTCCCTTTATGTTTATTCCTCGGAGAAGAGCAATAATATCTTTTAATGAATCGGCAAGAGATTCAGAAACAGGTTGTGAATGTGCTGAAGATGAACCGAAAGTGTTTTCGAAAGCTGATAAATTTTTCGGTCTTGGTTGTCGCAATGTAGGAAAATCGTCTTGTGTTGGTATTGGTAGATGTTTGTTTGCTGTGGAGTTTATGATTTGTTTGTTTCTCAGTTTCTGTCGAAGCAAGTCTCGTTGTTCTTGTTGAATTGGGCACTGTCCGTAACTGGCAGTATGTGTTCCTTGGCAGTTGGCGCATTTAGCTGGGTATTGGATTCCTTTCTAGGGGCAGTCTACAAATAAATGATCGTTTCCACATTTTACGCAATGAGTTTGTAAATTGCAACGTTTTGATGTGTGTCCAAACCCCTGACATTTGTGATATTGTGTTACGTGAGGAGTTGGTCGGTAGGCTTCAATAGTTACTAAGTGGTTGTTGATGTCGTGTAATTGATAAATGGTTCTAGAAAATTCAGTGTTTGGGAGTGTTATCACCCAGATTGGAATTGGGCGTCGCTGAGTGGATCCGTCTGGTGTATGATATGGCATCGTCATTTGTCGCACATGTTCTATTGCGTAGCCTAGTTTTTCTAATTCTTCCTTTACAACAGCTGATTCAACAGATGCGGGGAGTCGTTTTAGTGCTACTTGTAGGAGTTTGTTTTCCCGTGGTTTATGGGAATAGAATTGAAGTTTTTCATTTTGTAAGATATTATAGAGTTTGTCATAGTCAGCTCTGCACGAAGTGTAGTATTTTATGCCATCAGATGTGTAACTAATTTTTATGGGTTGACTCAGCCTACTTTGTATTGTCCTGTTTTGTTCAAAGAAATTTCCATCTGGTAATTTTTTTACAACTATTGGTGGCATTCTAATTCTTTTAGTCGTATTATCTGGGGTAATGGATTGCTTATTGTTGTCATCCATGGGTTCATAAGTATGTTCTTGGTCCATTTCTTATTCGAGAGGAGAAAATGAATTACTTAATGGTATACTTGGGTGTATATTTGACTGCCAGTGTTCGTTTCCCTCTTGGTTTAATTTTTGTTTCTTTGTGGTTTCCGTTTGTTTAGGTTCTCTCTTTGAAGAGGAAGCTGAAGAATTGTTTATTGTCGGTGTCACTGTTGATGTGATATTTGCACTTACAGTTTTGTTGCTGTTTGTTACTGTTGTTGTTGGCGATGTTTTACTCGCAGTCACGATAGTGAATACTCCTGGTTGACTTTCAATGATGCTCAGGTTTTCCTTTGGTCGTCTGTAGACTCGTACGGGTGTAGAGGCTGTGCCGTCGACAGAATCAGATGATTGTGTAGTAGATTCGTGTTCCATGTTGACACGTTGAGTCGAATTGGCCATGTTGTGAGAACCCGCTATCGGGTTTCCACTTGTGGTGATGTTGTGCTGATATTCTGCCAACACAAGTTTTATGTTTTATAATCACTAATAGTTTAATTCTACATATATATATATATATATATATATATATATATATATATATTACACACAACAGTAGAACTAAATAACACAACACGAAAATAATTCTAATTCACTAAGTTTTCTTCAATGACTTGCTCGTAAGAAGTAGCGTCAAAAAACACGTCCTTTCACCAGCAGTGTCTATCGAAGAATCTAGAGGTGGGATATATGTTATCCCCAGCGTAGTTTGTAATATTTCCGATAGGTTGCACCTGACTGTTCTCTTTGCTTTCTGTCTTATTAAAGTTGTACCATGGATAAATATATATAATAGTATGCGAAACTTACCGAGTTTCCCTTAACACATACTAGAGACGCTGTTGTACAAAATGATCTTGCTGCCACCTGTTAGAGGGAGGGGCGTTATTACATCTAGCAGCGCACCAAGTAGCGAAAAGAGTAATTACTCCATGGATTTAGTAGTGCACCTGGTGACGAAAATGTTAAACTGTGCAGAAAGTATTCCCTTCCAACCCTCATCGATATTCAAAACTAACACATTTTAAAATAAAACATTTGCATGTTTGTTCCTCACAGCAGCTTCTATTGAAAATTCTTACCGGAGCCAACAGGAAGATAAAAGATACGATCTATTTTACACTACCAAATTAAAATATAACCAGAGAGAGACAAAAAAAATAAAGCAAAAGGTTAGATGATTGGGATTGTATTCTTTAGGTATTTATTGTACAGCGCAATTGAAAAGTCTGCAAAAACTACTTAGATAGTTCAATTTATTATATTACTATTACTTTACAATATATTCAACAACACTATTTTTTACAACGTCCATAAACATCACTGTTTAACATGCACTGCTTATATACACACGTAATATCACTTTATGTTCACATATTGGCAAGTTTCTGTCTGCCATCTTTTCTCCTCGTCGAGTCCTCGTGCAATATCTCGAACGGATAAATAGAGAATTCTGGGTAATGTACCCAACTCATAGTTCTAATGTCCACCACCTACGACGTTGGGTGCTGATCATCTTATTTCAGCCCCCCACTGCCAGATGATGCTGACCGCAGTTTTGCATCCTATTATATATTTATCCATGGTTGTACTCTACCTTGAGGGTAGGGTGGTGATTGGCTGGATTTAAATATTTTCCGTTTTTTTTTTTTTTTTGTAATCCCTTCCGGGGAGTTGTGGAGCGAGTAGCGACGTTCTAACAGGAGGAGTCAAAGGCCTTAACATGGATGAATATATAATAGGATGTGAAACTTACTGAGTTTCTCGTAACACATACTGGAGGCGCTATTGTAGAAATTGGCCTTGCTGCCAACTGTTGGGGGGAGGGGCGTTATTACATCTAGCAGCGCACCAAGTAGCGAAAAGAGTAATTACTCCATGTATTTAGCAGCGCATCTGGTGACGAAAATGTTAAACTGTGCTGAAAGTATTCCCTCCCACCCTCATCGATATTCAAAACTAACCCAATTAAAAAAAAAACATTTACAGTTTTATTCCTCACAGCATCTTCTACTGAAAATTCTTACCGGAGCCAACAGGAAGATAAAAGAGACGATCTATTTTACACTACCCAATTAAAAAAATAACCAGACAGAGACAAAAAATAAAGCAAAAGGTTAGATGATTGGGATTGTATTCTTTGGGTATTTATTGTATAGCACAATGGAAAAATTTGCAAGAACTACTTAGATAGTTCAATTTATTATATTACTATTACTTTACAATACATTCAACAACACTATTTTTACAACGTCCATAAACATCACTGTTTAACATACACTGCTTGAACACACACGTACCACTTTATGTTCACATATTAGCAAGTTTCTGTCTGCCATCTCGCTCATCGAGCAATATCTCGAACGGATAAATCACTACCGTCTGTATCTTTAAACTGCCTGCTCTATGCTAACCTTTCCGCGTAGCCAGTCACATCATAGATGGCAGCACCGAACACCGCAAGTCAACTATGTATATCTATACGTTCCACATAAGTATTATGTGTTTTAGCCCTTAATTAGATCATATTGAAGTGTATAAACTTTACGTAGCTGTAAAATCTTACCTGGTAAATATAATAAAGATTCCTGAAGACCAAGAAACCCAGTTTATAACTTCAGAATCTTTCTGGACGAAGGTTTTGAATGGCAAACGGAACGGGACACTTTTTGCGTTCTTCTATATCCTTTGTTAGTTAGCAAAGGTCTAACAAATTTCAGTACCAGTAACTCACTGATTATCTGTTGGTGATTTTGCTCCCCACACATCAGCAATGTGCACTGCGTTAATGGCAAAGTGACGTAAGTAGAAATAGTTTGCACTAAGCAGCTGGACTTTTTACAATAAGGCACAGCAGCTTCAACAAATTCCTGCAGGTGTTTGATTAAACCTACAAAGCACGGTTTAGGATACTTAAGTTCTCCTCTGTCCTGGTGACGAATTATGTCCATTAATGGTGTCGATACCTTAGGCATGGAAATATTGCTGATGCACATGTCGCAATTCACTCTTTCTTCTATCACGCGCACTAAATATCCACATACCAGAGCTTGTGAAACTGTTTGTAAATTGATATCTATCCTACAATCAGGAAGTCGAAGTTTGTCTAGAATACACAATACATGATCAGGAAGAACTTGGTCGGAACAATGATTTACGTCCCCATTGACAGAACTGTTGCCTTCTGAGTTGATGGCTGTCCCACAATAATCATATATATTGTTGGCGACATTTGCAGATTTCGAAGGTGTCATGAGCCCAGATTTGACAATTCTCTTGATTGCGAATGCTGCCGTACGTGCGTCAGTCATGTCATTGCTTCCACCACCCATTCTGACAGCACTAAATAAAGCTTCCACAGGATCGCTAGAGAATCTTCGAGTGAGGACATAAAAAAAACCGTTGTCAAGAAGGTGGACTACACACTGAACCGTGGAATTAGCCGTAAACAATAGAGCTTCAGCCGTTTCCTTTGTTAGTCCTTGCAGACTGGCTCGTTTAGATTCAATTTGAATTTTCTCTATATAGTGACAGAAATCTTCTTTCAACCATTGTAGTCTTTCTTCATTTGCTGCATAGAAATGCATAGAATCAGGATTGTTTTGCCGTAGATGTTGAGTTTTATCACTTACATCATGCACTGTAAAAAATTTATACATGCATTTCATGAAATTTATTGTTGAAGTGGCGTCTGCAAAATTCAAATTAGTGACAAATCGAGTGTGATTGTCCTTCATGAACTCTATTGTGGCGGTCACCGCAGGGGAGAAAATCTGAATGGCAGAAAGAACATTCATCTTCTCGAAAGAGGTCGGTTCTATATGTTTTCTTGTCAAATATCGAACAGGCTTAACAGTCAAATCTTTCTGTAGACGATAAATTTCCTTCAAGTATTTTGAACTTATTATCCCTTTGCCATCAGCCATTTCCCTATCCAGAAATTGCGACCTCACATTTTTTATGATGTGACAATAATCGAAACTTAGAAAAAGTTGTCTCTGCGGATGGCAGGGATGTGGAACACAAGTTCAGAGATCACCATTACCAAAATGTTTAAACATAGAATGGTTGGTTCTATGGTTATCTGTCACTAATCTTACGACATGAAAGCCACAATCTTCTACAGCTCTGATTACTTTTTCAGTCAATAGAAAAAGATCAGGGCCCTGTAAACTCCTCACAAGAAAATAAGCTGCTGGGATGCTGTACTTGGTTGAGAGTCCAGTCACGACAAAACAGAGTAATTTGTTTGCTAAAGTAGGATTAAGGCCAATACATTCATCATAAACTCCCTCAGCATTTACAACTCCGAAAAACTTATCACTCGCTCTATCATATAGCAACCTTTCTTTGATTGCCATTTCATCGGCTATTATAGATACTATCTTTTCCATTGGCTGGAGACTTTCACATTCAGCCCTAAGTCTGCATTTAATCAGTGGTGAAATTCCAGCATCGCAATCAGTATTTCCTATATACCTGTCTAAAGTGGAGCGCGAAGGAGCTGACAATAATTTGGAATTTCGGGCGTGTTCATAAACCTTTGGGGATATTGATCTCCACGCTATACAATAGCGAATGCTCAACTCTGACCATTCCGGTTTTTTTCGTCCAAAATTATTTAATTGGTCCATTAGATATACGGTTTTGATATCCTTTTTGCCCGCAGCATCTTTCAGAGCCATGACCTTATTCATTTCAATGTGACTATCTGACTTTTTTTTTTTTTTTTTTCGTTTTGAACATCATTTTCCAATCCATAATTTTCTTTTGTAGCCTCAGAATTTTGGAACGAAGCCTATTAATTTCTTTCGTTTGATACAGACTTGCACTATTTCTTGTATCAATAATGTCTACTTGAATGGCTACGTCACATTTAGTGTTTGTAACTTCATCTTGGATATCGATTCTTGTGTCGTGAGAGATAGTTTCTGAAATAATCAAAGAGCGTACTTAAATTAAGAAATTCATACTTTTGTATTTAGGATTTTACATAAAATGAACATTTTTTTAAATATTAAATAGGCCTACATACCGTAGTCTATGTCGATGCGAATTTCGTTCTTTGCTCTGGAAACAGCAGGTTCCTTTCGCGGTTTCTTCTCTCTTGGTTGTAGGTAACACGGGTAATTTGGAAATTTGCTTGGTATGACACCAGGTTTTAAAATTTTCCTTGCACAATTTTCTCTATAGTCTTCTGTGCGAAAGTGGAGACTACAAACACGAGAATGGTCGGCGGGAATCCAACTACTACCCTTACACGCGCCTTGTCTAGAAATTGCCGAAAGCCACTTTTCTCGAAGTTCCTTAGCCGATGGTATCTCATGATATCCTATACCTTTAGACTGAGAACTTCGTTGGTTCGATTTACATAATGGCACACAACAATTTACCATTTAAAAAAACCGAAAATAACACTAAAATAATGCATGCACAACCACGTGCAAGACATAAGCTATTAGTACTGATGCGGTGTTCACTAGTGTACTCTGACGGCAGATTGTAGAAATACTTCTGCACGCAACTTTCCATACTAAACTTAAGCAAAGAGCAGGCAGTTTAAAGATACAGACGGTAGTGGGATAAATAGAAAACTCTGGGTAAAGTACCCAACACGTAGTTCTAATGTTCACCACCTACGACGTTGGGCGCTGATCATCTTATTTCAGCCTCCCGCCGCCATATGGTGCTGACCGCAGTTTCGCATCCTATTATATATTTATGAGGTTTAATAATTTAATTGTGTTGTGTTCATTGTGTTATAGTTATTTGTGTTGTGTGTGTTCATATTTTGTCAGTAAGTGTAAAAATGGCCCCAGAGCCACAAAACCTGAATTCTCAAACATCGTCATGTAATGATTCACATACCAACAATGGTGCACTCATTTCTAATGCGTCTGGCATGGTTAAACCTTTCATTCTCAATCCTGCCACATTGAAAACCTATTCAAGACTTAAAAGCAATGCTACTCCAGCCTCCTCACCTCAAAAAACGCAGACGACAGCTAATCTAAACACAGTAAGTATAGAAAGTGTACAATCTTCAAATACGTCACAACAACCTACAAATAAAAAAAAATAAATAAAAATTTCTGACAACTCTACCATCACTAAAATAACTCCTGTTACGCCCTCAATTCATCCTGATGTTCAGTTACACAACAGATTCGAACCTCTCGCAAATGATATGGAACAGGATTCGACTTTAATAGATCAAGTTACTTTTACTACTAATGAAACTACTACAACTTCACGTCCAGTGCGTACAAGAATGTCACCAATAACAGTAAAAAAATTACCCTAAGGTAATTTCTTCGCACAAAACAAAAAATTACAATCACTACTAAGTCAACCTGTCAAAATTAGCTATTCTAATGAAGGCATCAAATATTACACTGCTTGCAGAATCGACTATGACAAGCTTTATTCTACATTGCAGAATGAAAACATAGAATTCTACTCTCATGAGCCACGCGAAACAAAGCTACTCCAGATTGTTGTTAAACGTCTCCCCACTTCCGTTGTTGCTCAAGGCTCTGTTCTGAGTCCAATTCTCTACGCTACATACGTTCATGGCATTCCCAAGCACACCAACTGCCGACACGCCTTATATGCGGATGATACGGTCCTTTATACAAAACATCACGACATCAAATGTGCTTTACAACAGATGCAGGAAGCCTTGGACTTACTCACCCAATGGTCTACAAGATGGCGACTGAAAATTAACGGCGAAAAAAGTACAGCAGTAGTTTTTACAAGGAGATTTCCACGATTATTACAACCGCTCTCTGTTCAGAATCAACACATTCCCTTCAAAACAACGGTGAGATATCTTGATCTAGTACTGGATAGTCGTTTGACATACAGACAACATATACAGTTAATACGAGACAGAGCTTTGCAAAGATTCTTAGCATTATATCCTATACTTAAAAGCTTCATTCCCCTCAAAACCGAACTATTGCTGCACACATCACTTATACGATCATACATGTCCTACGCGTCAGAAATTTGGGTTCAAACCCATCACCGCCTCATCAAGAAACTCGATGCCATCCAAAGAGCTGTGTGCAGAACCAACACAGGTACTGATTTTTACATTACTAACGCACAACTGTACAGTAACCTGGAAATAATTTTATTCAGTGACTACGTGCAGCACTTACGTAAAAATTATCTTCAGAAACTACAAACACATCCTAATCCACTTATTAAACCATAATTATACATAACATTCAGTGAAGAATCAAGTAATGTTAACTTTTCTGCAAAAATCATTGACTCTGAAAGTTTACCTACATGCCCAGCTTACCAGTCTCCGTTTCTGATAGAGAAGATGGTCACACTTCATTTAAATACTCATGTTATTCTAAGCAATATTCTTGTTAAGGCAAGGGTCCATGTGACCTGGAACTTGTGATGACATGTGTCTTTATTGACACCACCAAATAAATAAATAAAAAAATATATATTTAACCATGGTTATACTTGGGACGACCGGGAGAGCAGCACTTTGAGTGGCCGACGTAACGGCAGCCATTGTTTGGCTGAGAGCAGTTAACTTAGTGCAGCAACAGACTCGAGCGCTAAACTTCGCTCGGAGACAACGCGAGGATTTTTCGTATGTGGATAATCATCGAGACAAACAGAAGGTTTTATCTCGGCAACGGAATTACTGCAGCGAGTGACGGCTGCTAACGAATCCATATTCGAGCCTCGAGGGAACCAACCACGTACGAGTGGTGGTTCCGTGGCCACTTAACGACGATTTCTCGACGTCGCGTCGGTGTCAACGAGGACGAGATCAAATTGCTCTGAGTATTTGGACTTTTCTGTGTGTAGTGCATAGGGGAATTCAGCTACTTTCATTATTCATTAACGATCACGAAAGATTTTGAGGACTTTAATGATTCGGAAGGAATTATTTATTGTTAATTTCTCTGTTAAGATATGTCAGATTTTCACAGTAATACTCTGTATTACCAGCTCGTGAGCTATTGCCAAGGATTTGAGGCTAGAGAGTCTTATTTCTATGTACCATTTATGTAGCTTTTCATACAGAATTTATGAGGTTACTAATAGGCATATTGATCTTCTAAATTGTTTGGGAGTGAAGTAATTGTTAATATTGGTTTATCTTTAATGGCCTAACTGTATTATTATTATTGTTGTTATTATTATTATTATTATTATTATTATTATTATTATTATTATTATTATTATTATTATTATTATGTTATTAGTAAATAGTTATTAATGTTCGTCATGTTATTTTTGACGAGACAAACCATAGCTTCCATTATCCAAGATCCTCGGACTCTAGATTTACGGGACGGGCACAGAGCACTCTTCACACTTTGAAGCTGCTGGGGTCAAAAAATACTTTCTTATCGCGCTATTCTGTCACTGTCTCATAAGAAAAAGCATTTTTCTAAAATATGTCCGCCACCAGTTGTCAAAATCTATCTATCCATCTATCCATCCATCCAATCATCCATCCATCCATCCATCCACCCACCCATCCACCCACCCATCCACCCACCCACCCACCCTCCCACCCACCCACCTATCTATCTATCTATCTATCTATCTATCTATCTATCTATCTATCTATCTATCTATCTATCTATCTATCTATCTATCTATCTATCTATCTATCTATCTATCTATCTATCTATCTATCTATCTATCTATCTATCTATCTATCTATCTATCTATCTATCTATCTGTCTGTCTGTCTGTCTGTCTGTCTGTCTGTCTGTCTGTCTGTCTGTCTGTCTGTCTGTCTGTCTGCCTGCCTGCCTGCCTGTCTGTCTGTCTGTCTGTCTCTCTGTCTGCCTGCCTGCCTGCCTGTCTGTCTGTCTGTCTGTCTGTCTGTCTGTCTATCTATCTATCTATCTATCTATCTATCTATCTATCTATCTATCTATCTATCTATCTATCTATCTATCTATCTATCTATCTATCTATCTATCTATCTATCTATCTATCTATCTACCTCCTACCTGTCTATCTGTCCATCTGTCTATCTATCTGCCTGTCTGTCTTTCTGAATGTCTGTCTGTCTGTCCAAGTTAACAAATAATTTTTTATAAAGCATAAATAACCAGAAAAGTTTTGTTACATTTTTATTATTAGCAAGTATAGAAGAACGATACCTGTATTTTGATAGTAAAAAAATATTTGTAATAATTCAAAAAGTCTTAAATTTATACTAATTTAGCTTGGCAACCTTAATACTTACTTACTTACTGGCTTTGAAGGAACACGGAGGTTCACTGCCGCCCTCAATTAAGCCCACCATAGGTACCTATCCTGAGCAAGATTAATCCAGTCTCTATCATCATATCCCACCTCTGTCAAATCCATTTTAATATTATCTTCCCATCTACGTCTCGGCCTCCCCAAAGGTCTTTCTCCCTCCGGCCTCCCAACTAAAACTCTATATGCATTTCTAGATTCGACCATACGTGCCACATGCCCTGCCCATCTCAAACGTCTGGATTTAATGTTCCTAATTAAGTCTGGTGAAGAATACAATGCGTGCAGTTCTGTGTTGTGTAACTTTCTCCATTCTCCTGTAACTTCATACCTCTTAGCACCAAATATTTTCCTAAGCACCTTATTCTCAACCACCCTTAACCTATGTTCCTCTCTCAAAGTGGTAGTCCAAGTTTCACAACCATAAAGAACAACCGGTAATATAACTGTTTTATAAATTCTAACTTTCAGACTTTTTGACAGCAAACTGGATAATAAAAGCTTCTCAACAGAATAATAACAGGCATTTCCCATATTTATTCTGTGTTTAATTTCCTCCCGAGTATCATTTATATTTGTTACTGTTGCTCCAAGATATTTGAACTTCTCCTCCTCTTCAAAAGATAAATTTCCAATTTTTATATTTCCATTTCGTACAATATTCTGATCACGAGACATAATCATATACTTTGTCTTTTCGGGATTTACTTCCAAACCTATCTCTTTACTTGTTTCCAGTAAAATTCCCGTGTTTCCCCTAATCGTTTGTGGATTTTCTCCTAACATATTCACGGCATCCGCATAGACAAGCAGCTGATGTAACCAGTTCAATTCCAAACCCTCTCTGTTATCCTGGACTTTCCTAATGGCATACTCTAGAGCAAAGTTAAAAGGTAAAGGTGATAGTGCATCTCCTTGCTTTAACCCACAGTGAATTGGAAACGCATCTGACAGAAACTGGCCTATACGGAAACTTCTGTACGTTTCACTGAGACACATTTTAATAATCGAACTAGTTTCTTGGGAATACCAAATTCAATAAGAACAGTCTATCATATAAAACTTGTCTCTTAACCGAGTCATATGCCTTTTTGAAATCTATGAATAACTGATGCACTGTACGCTTATACTCCCATTTTTTCTCCATTATCTGTCGAATACAAAATATCTTATCAATAGTTGTTCTATTACGCCTAAAACCACAATGATGATCCCCTATAATTTCATCTACATATGGAGGTAATCTTATAAAAAGAATATTGGACAAAATTTTGTACGACGTCAACAAAAGGTTTATTCCTCGAAATTTACTACAGTTAGTCTTGTCCCACTTCTTAAAGATAGGTACGATAATGGACTCCTTCCATTGTTCTGGTAAAATGTCCTTTTCCCAAATAGCAAGTACAAGCTTATAAATTTCGTTAGATAATGCGCATCCACCCTCTTGCATTAATTCTGCTGGGATTTGATCGATACCTGGAGACTTATAATTTTTCAGATTTTCTATCGCAATTTCGACTTCATAAAGTGTGGGTTCGGGTATAAACGGCTCAGAAGTTTGTATTTAAATTTTGTCCTGATCATTTCTATTTGGCCTATGTATATTTAGTAGTTTGCCCGAAATAATTTTTCCACCTGTTCAGGATTGAATGAGAGTCTGCAAGCAAGTCACCATTCTCATTCTTGATCACGTTTACCCTTGCCTGATATCCATTCTTGAATTCCTTTATGCCCTTATGTAAATCTCTAATGTTTTTATTTTTACTATTTGTTTCTACCTCATTCAATATTTCCTTCATGTAATCTCTCTTTTTATTCCTAAGTGTACGATTTGCTTCCCGTCTTTCATTGAAATAATTATCTCTATTCTTCTCAACTGGATCCTGTAAGAATTTCAATTTTGCCTCTTTCCTTCTTTATATTACCATGCAACAATCTTCATCAAACCACGGTTTCTTTTTCTTAGTTTCATAATAACCTATGCTCTGTTCAGCTACAATTTTGATATTATCTTGGATATATTCCCACTCGCTATTAACATCTAACTCTTCCTCAACTTCGTTGGAACTTGCTAATACGGCAAACCTATTTGTAATTTCGACCTGATAATGTTGCTTAGTTTCCTCGTCCTTTAATTTCCGAATATTGAATCTTCTAATATTAACTTGTTGCTCTACTCGCTTGGCTGCTGATAGTCTTTCTCTTAGTTCTCCAATTACCTAAAAATGATCAGAATTACAGTCTGCCCCCCTGAAGGTTCGAATGCCTACTATACTAGTGTGTCTTCTTTTATCTATCAAGATGTGATCTATCTGGTTATGTGTAAAAATCCATCTGGAGAAGTCCAAGTATATTTATGTATATCCTTAGGGGGGAGTGTTGTACTTTTGACAGTTAAATTTTTTTATGTTGACTAATCTATCTCCATTATCATTACTAATTATTGTAGTCTCTCTTTTCCAATAGTCGGTTTAAAAATATCCTCCTGTCCTATTTTTCATTGAAATCTCCCAATAAAATTTTCATGTTATATCTAGGTAACTGATCAAAAGTTTGTTCCAATTCCTCATAGAAGCTATCTTTGACAGACAGACATGCAGACAAAAATAAAAAAAAACGAGTTTTGGTTTCAGGATCATTAATTATACATGTTGACACCAATTATTTTTGGAAAATCGAAAATTACCAGAAAATTTCGGTTACAGATTTATTATTAGATACATTATGTATTGTAATAGAACAAAATCCTCACGGAGGCTTTCAACGCCTCAGATAAAGAGTTGTAAAATGGAACGCTAATATAAATACATGACTGACATTGTTCCACGTGAAAGAGTCTGAAGATATTTAACTGAAAATTATAAATGAGTAAATAGCAATGAAGAACCCTTGTCCACAAGGTTGGGTGGTTGGGATGGGCAGGGCTGAACTCTACATGTAGCCACCTCCTCGTGGTGAGTTTGGGTTGTTACAGTTCATAGTGAAGGAAGCAAGCAAAGAACAGCATTTTTACTGTAAATACATCAATTTTAAATTATTTAAATGATTACGAAAAACTCTACTGGAAGAAGCAGTTTTACTTTTTTTATAACACTGTATAAACAAACCAGTGTCACTAAATCCATAATCACCGAATGTTTCACTGCTTAACAAAAATGTATATCATTTTTCACATTTCTAATGAAAATGATGTTACCGTTTATAGTTTATTCTATTGCACTAGCATTCGAGAGACATGTATAAATGACATAATTTTAGTAAGCACCAAAATCATAGGATGAAAGTTCATATCCTGAATTATTGATAATCGCAAAATTCGGAATTTGTTTTCAATAATGTAACGTATGCTTTCAGTACGTACATTTGTATTAATGTCCAGTAATTTTTATTTACCGAATTCATCATTTGAACTGTAATAATACACATTCCATGAGTATTTGCCTCACTTTACAATGTTGTGTTTATGTCTAAAATTTCCCATCCTATAATAATGAGAAGCTGTTTACTAAGTTTCGTGACTATCTGGCTTGTCTTGGTGAGAGGTGTCTTTCTTTTGATTTTGGGCAAAATTTGCAAAGAAAAATGAGATTTCTCCGAGACATAGTGTCTAGGGTATTATGAGTGAATGAAATGAAATGCGCACAATGTGCATAGGATTTGTAGGTTAGTCTTTGCGGAAGTTTGTGAGCGAGGTTTTCCTTTCTCGGCAGTTTTCAACGTGATATCGTCCACATGGCTTCTGACACAATTCACACACACATTCGTCGTTGGGTTCGTGGTATCTCTTGGTGGTACAGATCTTATGGTGAAAACCATGTACTGCGTAACGGGTCACTATGTGTCTCAGTTCGTAGTTTGTGTTTGCCCAGTCTCTGGTTGTCATGGCGTCTGTTATGTAGAACTCGCTCCAGATGGCGTTCTTCTTTCCTCTGAGTACTTCCAGGGCTTTCTCGTATGCTGGGGTGTTCGGCATGCAGAGTTGTGTTCTAATATCTTCGATGAAGAAGCGTTCCTTCATTAGTTCGTATGTTAGTCTCGAGAGAGTTGTTCTTCCTACTCCTAGTACTCTTTTCATGAAGGATGATTTGACTCGTTCAATTTTTCCCATGTCGCTGACTGTTAAGTTTCCCCATATGATATTTAGTCCGTAGGTTGCTATTGGTGCTATAGCTGACCTAAATAAGGTCATTGCCGTTTTTGTTTCTAGTTGTTGCAGATTCTTAATATTGTACATAGCTTTTATTGCAGCGGCTGCTCTTTCTTGAATGTGGATTCTGTATGATTTTAGTGTTGTTTGAAGTGTTACTCCTAAATATTTAAATTTTTGCACTACCTCAAGTGGCTCGTTCTGCAGTGTCAGGGTGTCTTTTTTTCTTTGTTTGCCGCCGTTTCTGAAGTTCATTTGTTTTGTTTTCTGGTGGTTTATCTGTAGGCGTTTTCCTCGGCACATCTCACGAGTTTATTTAGGACCTGTTGTAGTTCTTCTATGTTGGACGAGCCTATCGCCATGTCGTCTGCGTAAATAATCATCGATGCTGTGGTGTCCTCTGTTATTTTTGTTATGTCTGTGGTCATGATATTGAAGAGGACCGGGCTGATAGGATCTCCTTGTAGTACCCCATTTGTCCGTATTATTTTGTTAGATAGTGTAATTTCGTCTGATATTTGAATGTAGTTGCAGCTTAGAATGTCTGCAATTATTGTTGTTAAGGCATGTGATTCGCCGATCATGTTGCTTAGTTTTCTAATTAGTGTTTCCCTGTTTATTAGGTCGAAAGCTTTGCAGTAGTCGACGAACACTACATGGTATTTTTTCCCAGGGTGTCTTAGGGTATTCTGTATTTGTCCTATTAGGTAGCTTATGGCATGAAGTGTGCTTCTGCCTTTCCTGAATCGGAACTGGCATTCCGGGATACGGTTGTCTACTTCCACTACTAGTCTGTTAGTTAGTATTTTTGTGAGTACTTTGAAAGCGACATTCTCGAGGACAATACCTCGGAAGGAGTGAGGATTGTTGGTTTCTCCTTTTCCTTTGTAGAGAATTTTCATTGTCGATGTTCTCCATGCTTCCTAGGGATTGTTCCTAGGTGTAGGCATTTGTTGAGTAGCTCCAACCAGAAGTCACCCGTCAGATGTAAGGAGTCCTTTATGTGTTCCATGTATATGCCATCAGGTCCCGCTGCTTTCTTGTTCTTGGCTGCTGTAATTGTTTCTTCTATTTCTTTCCTGGTTATAGGAGGTGGTTGTTGCGTCGTTTCTCTCTTGGGTGGCTGCTGTGACTTTTCTTTATGCTGGTAATTCAGGATTTCTTTGAAGTGGAGTTCCCATGTGTCCATGGTGATTTCCTTTCCTACTGTTGGTCTTGAATTTCTGAGTGCGATGAAGGGGTTTTGGTTGGCTTCCACGGCTAGTTTTCTTGCTTCTTCCTCTATGTATTGTGCTTTTTTCGTTTTTATTAGTTGTTTGTACTGTTTTCTCTGTATAGCATATTGCGATAGGATATCTTTTTGATTTGCGGTTCTTGCTTGGTGGAGTGCTGTTAAAGTTTCCTGCCGCTTATCGAAACACTCTTTGTCAAACCAGGCTTGTGCTCTTCTTTCGTTTGTTGGGATGCTGCACTCTTGGAGGATTGATGTGTGTAGTTTAGCGGCTTTCCCGAGTTCGTTCTGCTTTGCTAGTTGTGATGTTGTTCTGATTTTGGCCTGCATTTCCTTTAGTTTTCTGGTGTCTATCTTTCTGGAGGCTCTGTGCACTTTTATATTCGAGATTTGTTGAGACTGTTGAATTCTGATTGTAGTTTCAATCGGTATGTGCTTTCTTATAGGAATCATTCCTGTTGCCCAAAGTCCATCTTGTTTAATTGCTTGCATTCCTTCTCCTAGGGTATTATGGGTAGCTTATTTCAAAGCTTAGAACAGAGACATGATGTTCACATCCATAAATTATAGGCTATGCCTATTATTTTATTTTCTCTACTTGAATACCCATGAAATGACGTCTACCACAAAAAGTCCAAATACAGAAACCCCACAAAAGAAATGGGCAGAAGTAGGATGTACTAGTTATAACCTAAGGTTACTGATATAATTTATTATGTATTATTAATAGGGTAAACATTGGTAATTTCGTGGCAGTGGTTATTTCGTGATACTTTTTCTTTGCTCTTGTGTGAATTAACCAATGATGTTACGAGATCCAAATTTCCGCCAAGGGATTGCATATGTTGTCCAGTTTCCAGATACATATAGCTCACCTTTGTGTGACTATTGTAGTTGCTTCAGTGACCTTTTATGTTAGGAGAGAGAAAGTTTGCATCGACTTCTCAGGCATACAAATTTTGTGGATGTTTGTAATTACATTACAGGCTTATTACTAAAGGTAAGCATATGATATTTGGTACAAAGATTTATTGTATCTTCATGAAATTTTAGGAAATGTTTTTTGGAATTTTACATACATCTGTAGTCCCCATATAGGCTTAGCTTTACTGATAGAAATCTTAGCTGTTTGAGGCGAAATTTTGTTGAGCATTAAGTGTTACATTTTATACTATTTTAAAAATTGTACTACAATAGGAATTTTAGAAATCTGAAGAGAAGATGTGATAACAAAAAAGAAAACGGAGACGCAATGGGTTCAGTGTAGCTGCTGTTTGATTTGTTATCATGCTAAGTGTCAATGATAAGTGCTAGATGACTTACTTGCAAGAATTGTGACAGAAGATGGAACATGGCTCCACCATTTTGGACCGGAGACAGAAGCAGACAATGGAGTGGCATCATGCAAATTCACCAAAGAAATAGAAATTCAAAAGTACACCTTCGGCAGGAAACGTTATGGCTACTGTGTTTTTCGATTCAGAAGGACTCTTGCTTGTGGACATCATGCCAAACGGAACCACCATTAATTCTGACGGGTATGTTGGAACTCTCAAGAAACTTCAAGATCGACTGAGTCGTGTTCGACGACATCGGGAGAAGCAGGATGTTCTGCTATTGCACGACAACGCACAACCATATGTCAGTCACAAGAACACAGACCAGATCAGAAAATTCGGATAGACAACACTGAAACATCCGCCTTACAGTCCTGAACTGGCACCGTGCGATTACCATCTCTTTGGTAAACTGAAGGATCCCTTCGCGGAACGAGGTTAGAAGATGACTCCCTTGTGCACGCTGCTAAAGAGTGGCTCAGACGTGTTGGTCCAGACATTTACCGTGCTGGCCTACAGGCCCTCGTTCCTAGGCTACGTAAGGCAGTTGAAAGGGACAGGGATTATGTGGAAAAGTGACATTTTGTTCCTTAAGGATGCATCTACATTCTGTGAAAGTAGCAAAGCTGTAGGATAAAAACATAATTTTTAAACAAACGTTATGCATTACTTTTGGAGTTACCCTAGTAATATAGGCTATAGTAAAGTCCGTAATAAAAGTGTTCACCCTTTCAGGGAAAAGAAGATCCCTTTTCAATTTCAATTTTTACTTTGATTTCATTCTTATTATGTGTTGATATGTATTTCTATGTTTTCTTGCTATGAATATTAGATGGAATTACTAAGTTTGAAGTCTTGTAACAATAAATGAGAATTTCATTTCACTTTAATGAATTTTTCCACAATTCTTCTAACTCTCACGAAATTATCAATGCAATATCACGAAATTACCAAGGTTGTCATGAAATAACCAACCTTTCACCTTAAGTTGTAAAAGTGGTTTTTGGCACATATTCAAGAACGTATCCAATCTTTTATGTCTCCAGATTTGTACAGCAAGTTATCGTCTTTTAGATGAAAAAATCGGAATAAGGACATATTTACACATTTGCATTTTAAATTAGTTTTCATGAAATTACCACGAAATTACCAATGTTTACCCTATACTTATAAAAGTGTAAAAGATTATCTTTAAGAACATATTCAATTTTTTATAGAATTTGATGTTCTCTATCACTTGCTGTTCTTTCCAAGGCTGCAATTCAGAGACATTTTATTATAAAACATAACGTCACTAGTATTTTGTAATTTACAAAATTGTAAGAAACAACACTAGATAATACGCAGTTAAATAAAACCATAACACATAAAAGCAAATACTCAAATAATGTGTGAATTAATTGCGTAGAACACATTCATATCATATAGCATTATTCGTTCAAAGGATAGGGAATGTGATGACTTGAGTAAACATGCGCCAGAATCAATGTGTTATCAGAGATTCTTCATTGTGCCTACAGCTCGTGATTCGTTCTTCCTGTTATATTTTATGTTGGTTATTTAAAGACGCTGTACCAAGTACGAGGTTATTTAGCGTCGATGAGATTGGTGATAGCGAGATGGTATTTGGCGAGATGAGGCCGAGGATTCGCCACAGATTACCTGGCATTCACCTTACGGTTGGGGAAAACCTCGGAAAAACCGAACCAGGTAATCAGTTCAAGCGGGGATCGAACCCGTGCCCGAACGGAACTTCAGTCCGGCAGGCAAGCGCCTTAACTGACTGAGCAACGCCGGTGGCTCTTCTTCCTATTAATGGTTACAGAATTTAGCATAAGAGAAAAATTCATTCATTCATAGTTCTCTGCCCAAGAGCAGGTCTTTCAATGCAAACCATGCATTTTTTAATCTATCCTATTTTTCGCCTTCCCCATAATCTTCGCATATGATCCAGGTATCTTAATGTCCTCTACAATATAATTAATTACTTCGTAAATAAAGAAACAGAATATGAAACAGTGTCAGTGCTGGAAACGATAAAAGATGCTTCATTGACTTTCCATAGTATTTTTATATTTTATTGTGCACTCCCTCACTCTCACTATAAGAGAGGAACATAGGTTATGGATGTTTGAGAATAAGGTGCTTAGGAAAATATTTGGGGCTAAGAGGGATGAAGTTACAGGAGAATGGAGGAAGTTACACAACACAGAACTGCACGCATTGTATTCTTCACCTGACATAATTAGGAACATTAAATCCAGACGTTTGAGATGGGCAGGGCATGTAGCACGTATGGGCGAGTCCAGAAATGCATATAGAATGTTAGTTGGAAGGCCGGAGGGAATAAGACCTTTCGGGAGGCCAAGATGTAGATGGGAAGATAATATTAAAATGGATTTGAGGGAGGTGGGGTATGATACAGAATGGATTAATCGTGCTCAGTATAAGGACCAACGGCTGGCTTGTGAGGGCGGCAATGAACCTCCGGGTTCCTTAAAAGCCAGTAAGTAAGTAAGTAAGTAAGTTATTGTGCACTCCCTTATTTAAAGTAAACGTAAACAAGAGTTTAGTTTTAAACGTGGTTCCTTACTTGACATAATAGCATTGCGTGAAGTGAATGACACACTTTCCGTTTTGCTCCGATCAAATGTACCAACGATGTACTACCTTTATTAATTGTAACAATCACCAAGGTTTAAGAAATGTTTGATGTTTAAAACGCCGAAGTTCTCGGTTTGGACATTACAATTCAATTGCTACTTAGAAAGAAGACGCATACATCTCGGCATGGTGATGAAGGCGCATGCACTGAATACAAATGAGCTCTTACAACGTACTTGGAAATTCAGACACTCTTCTCGGAACTTTATCCATTCAGTCCTGACGTGTTCCTCGATAGCAAGTCTCTTTCATGTCAAATCCAAAACTTAAGGAAGTACAGAAACCGTGTTCTTACATGTGTTACTGTGCCATCAATGGCCATCGTGCTTCCTATTAAACCCGAGATCGAGGGATATTAGCCAAAGGGGGATAATAGATTTTGAGGAAGACTATTTCGTTTATATGACATCATTTCTTTTTCGACCAATGAAGTGTAATCAAATTTTCAATTCCAACCAATCACAGTCAAACATCGCGATAATTTTTGCAGCTAGATTTATCGCTATCAATTTTTCGCATGGTCATTCTTTTGTTTAGTCGGTGTCGCCAACTGTTTCCCCGTAAATTGATGAGCATGAATCCATTAAGATGCATCTAAACGGTTAAACTGTTCTTTCAACTTCACGCATTCAAGCAATGAATGTAAGATTGATTGCTAATATTAATTAATATAATTACGCAGTGAAGGCGACGTTCAAAACTGTGCACCATGTAGACACAACATGTTTATGCATCTCAATTGAACGTACGTTTTAAACTTGATCATTTCAATATCATTTCCAGACTGCATGCATGTGTGTAGATGCAGCTTCAGTCCCTCTACACACTAGAGAGAGAATATGGAAAATGCTTTCCTGTTGTAGCACGAGTAACGGTCGAAATAAGGCAAGCTGACACATGGTCCCGCGCCCACAGGTAACTAAACTAATTGTAACCTATAAAATCTGTATACTACGTGAATTAAATTAAACAATTAATAGAAAGTCAGATGTTCAAATTTATGTAACATCATCGCATATCAAACCCAAAGACTTTGTATATTATATACAAGGCCTTTGATCAAACTGCCTTCCGTATGACTTAATAAAAACGTGTTTTAATTATCTCTACAGAGATGGGTTCACTGTGTAGCAACATGTCTCGCTGTAGTGTGAATACATATGCAGTGCTATATAGCTGTTTCCACACAATATTACATAGTTTTTTGTTCTCGGTGTAGTGTGTAATGTAACGACGAAATACTAAATAAAGTGTGTAATTCCACTTTCACATCTTCTTCTTCTAATTCCATGTCCATTGTAGATTATCTGAAAAAATTACACCCATTCATTCAGATTTGATAACCGCGTTTTCAACAATTCTTCTTTTAATTAATGTATTAATAAGGTTATTTGTAATTATATTATAAAACTAGTGGCTTGTGCAGCAAATGCTGCTGCAAACTAAGTTCGTTAGACGTTCAAATACAAATTTTTCAGATTTATTTTCAATGAAGAATACTTGTTTTTTGATAGTTATTTGCTTCCATAATATTGAAACATACTCCCTCTGAATGGATTTTTCTAGGCTAAATAATTTTTCTTGAACCTATCCAACTTCAGTTTTTGAGTTTCAACGCGAAAACGCAAGTATCAATGTCACGACGATAGCAGTATCTATTTCAGGTCATTGTGGATTGTAGGCAAAATTTAAAAAAAAAAAATGTCAGGTTTGCTAAGCTTTCGAACAATAGCATTTTCGTATAGCTGCTGCATGTCGAACTTGAAATGTAGAGCGTAAAATCATTTTATCCTACTAAGAGATCTTGCTGAAATGATCTGGAGACTACAAAATTTTCTAGGCCTCTTATTTTATCAGTAAGTAATACCTTTTTATCTTTCCTTAGGAACTGTAATTTTTGCTCTCTCTCGAGCCAATACTGAAGGCAATGACACTATCAATATCTACACTACACCGCCATTACTTACTTACTTACTTACTTACTTACTTACTTACTTACTTACTTACTTACTTACTTACTTACTTACTTACTTACTTACTTACTTACTTACTTACTGGCTTTTAAGGAACCCGGAGGTTCATTGCCGCCTTCACATAAGCCCGCCATTGGTCCCTATCCTGAGCTACACCGCCACTAAGTATATGAAAAAGACCCAACCCCACTGGTTTAATAAGTATAAAATATTTGATTTTTAATAACAATATTATTATCTTACTTAAGTTTTGTAGTTATATATAGCAGTCACTCAGTAAATTATAGAAAAGAAGATCTAAATTAAGATATTCTCTACATTTACTTACATAACCTCAAAACGTTTCACGTTCATGTCATCAATATAGCATCAATGTTATGTACAATTAATGAAGAATAGACGCATCATGATATTAACTATAATACTATTTAATTTCTAATGGTAATAATGTCATCAAACCACCTCAAGTTTCGTAGATTTGAATATCAAATACACAGCTGTACTCAGAAAATTATACACTGCAGAATCAGTTTTTAATAACAAATTGAATTGAGCTCTAAATATGTCGGCAATCCTGCAGGTCATGGCCTTCGTGTAATAGCCTATTGTTTATTGTAGTGTGTGTTTTGTTCTGAAATTCAATCAAGTCGGCCGTGATTCAATAAAATTAGTTCTCAAAACCTACAACAGATGGATTTTGGAAAATAGGAACATTATGTAGGAAAATTGACATTTCACTGAAAACTACTACTTTTCCGAAAAACTTTGGATGCCAGGCATGAAAATGAAGGTCACTCATTAAAATCCGTTCAGCCGTTTTCCCGTAATTTCCATTACCAGTTCAAATTATATATATATATATATGTTTAAATTATATTATGATTTCAGCAGATATTGAAATAGTTATTTATGATACTTGTGAGGTAAGTACATCTTTATTGCGCGAGTGGAAAGATTTTACACGAGCGCAATAACGATCACGCTCACAAGTACCATACGTAATTTTATCCATGATCATAACGAAAAATTCTGTTTTATAAAAGAAAATATGTTGAAAATAAGTCCTCATATAATCACATGGATTTTAGATTCGATACGTGTACTAGGTAGGTCATGATGTAGGAGGCCATGATTAGTATCTAAGGCGTTGGATAAATAACAAATTATAATAATTATATAATTTTAATATATATTTTTTTCATTTTAAACGTGTATTTTCGTCTTTTTGAAGTTTCAGGGATTATTTAGAAGCGTTCACGGGACTAATGTGATTAAAATAATTTCGCATTTTACTTCTGTAAACTTAAGAGGAATATTAAAACTTAAACAATCATCGTGTCTGTTTAGCTCCGTTGGCTAACGCGTGTTGTTATTAAATATTAAATCGTATAAACCCAATTTCGCAGGTTCAAGTCTCCTCGCATCCCAAAATGTAAATTATATATATATATATATATATATATATATATATATATATATATATTAATTTATTTATTCTATGTCGCTTTAACTTAGGAAGTCATATCTCGACAATATCGCCTTTGCTGATGATTTATTAGTCATAGGGAAAGATATGTCAGCTGCCCAGGACCTAGTATTAATGGTAAAGGAGCTTTTAGAAGGCATTGGATTACACATTAATCCTAATAAATCAACTTCCATTAATATTGTAAAAGGAAAGTTACGTGAAGAGGATCTGATTCTTTATGAAAATTGCTCCATAAGAGGGATAAAAAAAGATGAAACTATAAGATATTTGGATGTATCATTCAATGAGGAAATAACATTTGATCGGGAGGCATTTATGTTAAGTCTGAAAAATGATTTGGAAAATTTAGTATCCACCTCCATGCTCCGTCCAGATCAAAAGCTCAACATTGTTAACCGGTATATATGGCTAAATTGATCTACCCATTACAAATGGCTCCTATCCATCAGTTACCAGGAACATTCTTAGAAGATATTGACAAGTTAATCCGTAGTTCTGTTAAACAAATGCTTATGTTGCCATCTGATACACCTACTAGTACGTTATATGCAAGCAAAAAATACAGAGGTTTGGGACTAGTCAGAGCATCATGGGAAGCGTTCTTGCAACACTGCAACATCTGCATCACTTTAATATTAAATGAAAATCCTTATGTAAATAGTATGCGACCTTTGATGTCTGAACTTAATTCTTCCTGTCAACATCTAAGTCTCCCTTGTCCAGTTGAACTTCGTAAATCTGTGCCTAGGAAATTAAGAGAGGAATTAAGAAATGCAGAATTCGAATCATGGAAAGTGATGCCTGGAAGAGGCAGAGGTGTAGAATTGTACAGCTAAGTACCTAAAGCCAACGCCTGGATTTTTAATAAGTCTGGAGTATCTACATCTGAATGGGTAACCTGCCTCAAAATGAATGCCAATTTAGCAGCAGTTAGAGGAGTACCTGGTAACTCTTTGGACGGATCCTGGTGCAGACATGGCTACCCGGAGACTGAAACCCTTGCCCACGTCCAAGGTCAGTGTAACAGAGGTTTACTCCTCCGAAATGCCAGACATATTTACACATGTTCGATCCTTAATTGCAACTGCTTTAAGAAAAAAGTCTTGGATAGTAGAAGAGGAAGTTTTTTGCCTTGCTACTAATGGCTCCTCTAGACGTATTGACATCATAGCGTATTCCCAGACTACCAAGAAAGGATATATAATTGATCCTACCATAAGGATTGAAACGGGGAGTAGCCAGCCGGAGGATGTCAATAAAGAAAAGATCAACATTTATCTGCCAACAGTTGATTACTTCAAAGCAAAATACCAACTTGAAGACATTGAGGTGATTGGTCTTCTTATTGGAGCTCGTGGTGTGATTCCCAAGTTCTTTGAAAGCTTCAGGAAGACTTTTGAACTACCACAGACACTTACTGCTGACATCATAACTTCAGTTTTGAAACGCTCTTGCCAAATTCTGAGTCATCATATTCACTCTGTTTAATTTTTTTTTCTTCACTTTATAATTTATACATGTTTATTTTAATTTTCTTCTACAAAATTTATGTAAACATTTAATATTGTAAAATTCCGGTATGAGAGTATACTGAGTCCTTCTGGGCTACCTCCAATGGGAGGCAGTTATTATCTTATCTTATCTACAGTATATATATTAGATATGGATGCAATGCACAAATTACGACGTAGTAGATAGAGAAAAGAGAAGGAGATTGATTGTATGTATATTTAAGAAATGGTAATAAAGAAGTAGCGGTAGTGACATGTAGTAAATAATATATTATCTTCTTGTGTAATAGTTGAATGGAAAAATATACGTGTGTACCCGGGTACTAGGAAAATACTAATGAACTGTGAGATAAAGTTCAAACTGTGAGGTAAAGTCTTTATCTCACTAGTGGAATAAAGTAATGTTGGATAAAAGCCTACTTTACAAACGCAAAAGTATTTAGTAAAGGCATGTTTTTCGTTATGGTCATGGATAAGCGTATTTCTGTTATAATAATAAGAGAAAAGTGCAGTACATGTAATTAACATTGTTAAAACTGTATTTTGCTTTTCGCAATTGGCATTACTGAATAACATCCAATTTCTTTATTGCAGTAATCGATATTCAATCTATCCCAACTTCACAATGTCTGAATAGGTTAAGTATTCGTAAATATACAATTATTAACAATTTGTGACCGAATTTTAGGGATATATTATTCACATTTTTATTTTATTCACGAAATAATCCTAATAAATGTCACTCGAGGTCTGAGATTGCCCAGATAAATCCACTCGCTTCGCTCGTGGATTTATCGGAAAATCTCAGACTTCTCGTGACATTACTACAGATAAAATATATTACTGTGATTTCTTCCGAGAGGGAAGTGACACCAGGGATCTCATATTATTATCGTCACATAAAAGAATCTACCTTGACTGAAAGGCCTCCAGAGAAATTTTAGTAACCAGCCCTTTCTCGCCTCACTTTGCGGACAGATTTCTCTATGGCCCAACGTCGCGATGACTGCTGATGATCACTGATATAGACAGAGGAGATCTTTATTTTCACAACCCTTGACGGTAACGCGACTCTGATTGGTTCAGGTAACTTCACTTTCTATGTTCGCTCCAAAACTCGAGAATAGCTACACCGTATACTAGGAATGATCATAGAACGTTTATGACAAGGTTTTCTTTTCAGGCGAGTTTGAATGTAGAAAATTGCATACTGATGCACTATGAAAGGTACACAAAACTGGCGTTGCTCACATACAGTGCTCGGGTACAGTAGAGTCTACATAAATTTTACAGACATCAATAATAATGTTGATGATAGAAATAATAGTAATAATAATAATAATACAATAATAACTAAGATTAATAAAATAAAATATAAAAACACTTAGCGAGGGTAAACACAATTTATATAAGCATATAATAACCAGAAAAAAAATAATGAACTCGGAATCAACAAAAAAGTTCGTTGTATCGCAGACGACAGCAACCGCCGTATTGATATTGTGTTATGCATTATTGATAGGAGAGGGGAGCCGAAGGTCTACATCCTAACGTTCTCTTCGAATCTTCTACAATCATAGGATGTTAATGCTGAAAAACAAAGTGTCTACAAGCAAACTGTTCATTATTACCAGGATAAATACAATAATAATACTGAAACATATTAATCAAGTTTCAGTTATAGATCTCCCCTTTGGTGCAAGAAGTATCATATCAAAGTATTTTATGAATGGCGGGGAAAATATAAATTTTAACAACTCTCTAGTGATAGAGATAGGACAAGTACAATCAAGTGTATCTGTAACGATGCTAAGAAATCATTTATGTGGAAACATACTGTACACTGTTATTAATTAAGAAAATGATCTATAGCGTATTTCTGTTATAATAATAAGAGAAAAGTGCAGTACATGTAATTAACATTGTTAAAACTGTATTTTGCTTTTCGCAATTGGCATTACTGAATAACATCCAATTTCTTTATTGCAGTAATCGATATTCAATCTATCCCAACTTCACAATGTCTGAATAGGTTAAGTATTCGTAAATATACAATTATTAACAATTTGTGACCGAATTTTAGGGATATATTATTCACATTTTTATTTTATTCACGAAATAATCCTAATAAATGTCACTCGAGGTCTGAGATTGCCCAGATAAATCCACTCGCTTCGCTCGTGGATTTATCGGAAAATCTCAGACTTCTCGTGACATTACTACAGATAAAATATATTACTGTGATTTCTTCCGAGAGGGAAGTGACACCAGGGATCTCATATTATTATCGTCACATAAAAGAATCTACCTTGACTGAAAGGCCTCCAGAGAAATTTTAGTAACCAGCCCTTTCTCGCCTCACTTTGCGGACAGATTTCTCTATGGCCCAACGTCGCGATGACTGCTGATGATCACTGATATAGACAGAGGAGATCTTTATTTTCACAACCCTTGACGGTAACGCGACTCTGATTGGTTCAGGTAACTTCACTTTCTATGTTCGCTCCAAAACTCGAGAATAGCTACACCGTATACTAGGAATGATCATAGAACGTTTATGACAAGGTTTTCTTTTCAGGCGAGTTTGAATGTAGAAAATTGCATACTGATGCACTATGAAAGGTACACAAAACTGGCGTTGCTCACATACAGTGCTCGGGTACAGTAGAGTCTACATAAATTTTACAGACATCAATAATAATGTTGATGATAGAAATAATAGTAATAATAATACAATAATAACTAAGATTAATAAAATAAAATATAAAAACACTTAGCGAGGGTAAACACAATTTATATAAGCATATAATAACCAGAAAAAAAATAATGACTCGGAATCAACAAAAAAGTTCGTTGTATCGCAGACGACAGCAACCGCCGTATTGATATTGTGTTATGCATTATTGATAGGAGAGGGGAGCCGAAGGTCTACATCCTAACGTTCTCTTCGAATCTTCTACAATCATAGGATGTTAATGCTGAAAAACAAAGTGTCTACAAGCAAACTGTTCATTATTACCAGGATAAATACAATAATAATACTGAAACATATTAATCAAGTTTCAGTTATAGATCTCCCCTTTGGTGCAAGAAGTATCATATCAAAGTATTTTATGAATGGCGGGGAAAATATAAATTTTAACAACTCTCTAGTGATAGAGATAGGACAAGTACAATCAAGTGTATCTGTAACGATGCTAAGAAATCATTTATGTGGAAACATACTGTACACTGTTATTAATTAAGAAAATGATCTATAGCGTATTTCTGTTATAATAATAAGAGAAAAGTGCAGTACATGTAATTAACATTGTTAAAACTGTATTTTGCTTTTCGCAATTGGCATTACTGAATAACATCCAATTTCTTTATTGCAGTAATCGATATTCAATCTATCCCAACTTCACAATGTCTGAATAGGTTAAGTATTCGTAAATATACAATTATTAACAATTTGTGACCGAATTTTAGGGATATATTATTCACATTTTTATTTTATTCACGAAATAATCCTAATAAATGTCACTCGAGGTCTGAGATTGCCCAGATAAATCCACTCGCTTCGCTCGTGGATTTATCGGAAAATCTCAGACTTCTCGTGACATTACTACAGATAAAATATATTACTGTGATTTCTTCCGAGAGGGAAGTGACACCAGGGATCTCATATTATTATCGTCACATAAAAGAATCTACCTTGACTGAAAGGCCTCCAGAGAAATTTTAGTAACCAGCCCTTTCTCGCCTCACTTTGCGGACAGATTTCTCTATGGCCCAACGTCGCGATGACTGCTGATGATCACTGATATAGACAGAGGAGATCTTTATTTTCACAACCCTTGACGGTAACGCGACTCTGATTGGTTCAGGTAACTTCACTTTCTATGTTCGCTCCAAAACTCGAGAATAGCTACACCGTATACTAGGAATGATCATAGAACGTTTATGACAAGGTTTTCTTTTCAGGCGAGTTTGAATGTAGAAAATTGCATACTGATGCACTATGAAAGGTACACAAAACTGGCGTTGCTCACATACAGTGCTCGGGTACAGTAGAGTCTACATAAATTTTACAGACATCAATAATAATGTTGATGATAGAAATAATAGTAATAATAATACAATAATAACTAAGATTAATAAAATAAAATATAAAAACACTTAGCGAGGGTAAACACAATTTATATAAGCATATAATAACCAGAAAAAAAATAATGACTCGGAATCAACAAAAAAGTTCGTTGTATCGCAGACGACAGCAACCGCCGTATTGATATTGTGTTATGCATTATTGATAGGAGAGGGGAGCCGAAGGTCTACATCCTAACGTTCTCTTCGAATCTTCTACAATCATAGGATGTTAATGCTGAAAAACAAAGTGTCTACAAGCAAACTGTTCATTATTACCAGGATAAATACAATAATAATACTGAAACATATTAATCAAGTTTCAGTTATAGATCTCCCCTTTGGTGCAAGAAGTATCATATCAAAGTATTTTATGAATGGCGGGGAAAATATAAATTTTAACAACTCTCTAGTGATAGAGATAGGACAAGTACAATCAAGTGTATCTGTAACGATGCTAAGAAATCATTTATGTGGAAACATACTGTACACTGTTATTAATTAAGAAAATGATCTATAGCGTATTTCTGTTATAATAATAAGAGAAAAGTGCAGTACATGTAATTAACATTGTTAAAACTGTATTTTGCTTTTCGCAATTGGCATTACTGAATAACATCCAATTTCTTTATTGCAGTAATCGATATTCAATCTATCCCAACTTCACAATGTCTGAATAGGTTAAGTATTCGTAAATATACAATTATTAACAATTTGTGACCGAATTTTAGGGATATATTATTCACATTTTTATTTTATTCACGAAATAATCCTAATAAATGTCACTCGAGGTCTGAGATTGCCCAGATAAATCCACTCGCTTCGCTCGTGGATTTATCGGAAAATCTCAGACTTCTCGTGACATTACTACAGATAAAATATATTACTGTGATTTCTTCCGAGAGGGAAGTGACACCAGGGATCTCATATTATTATCGTCACATAAAAGAATCTACCTTGACTGAAAGGCCTCCAGAGAAATTTTAGTAACCAGCCCTTTCTCGCCTCACTTTGCGGACAGATTTCTCTATGGCCCAACGTCGCGATGACTGCTGATGATCACTGATATAGACAGAGGAGATCTTTATTTTCACAACCCTTGACGGTAACGCGACTCTGATTGGTTCAGGTAACTTCACTTTCTATGTTCGCTCCAAAACTCGAGAATAGCTACACCGTATACTAGGAATGATCATAGAACGTTTATGACAAGGTTTTCTTTTCAGGCGAGTTTGAATGTAGAAAATTGCATACTGATGCACTATGAAAGGTACACAAAACTGGCGTTGCTCACATACAGTGCTCGGGTACAGTAGAGTCTACATAAATTTTACAGACATCAATAATAATGTTGATGATAGAAATAATAGTAATAATAATACAATAATAACTAAGATTAATAAAATAAAATATAAAAACACTTAGCGAGGGTAAACACAATTTATATAAGCATATAATAACCAGAAAAAAAATAATGAACTCGGAATCAACAAAAAAGTTCGTTGTATCGCAGACGACAGCAACCGCCGTATTGATATTGTGTTATGCATTATTGATAGGAGAGGGGAGCCGAAGGTCTACATCCTAACGTTCTCTTCGAATCTTCTACAATCATAGGATGTTAATGCTGAAAAACAAAGTGTCTACAAGCAAACTGTTCATTATTACCAGGATAAATACAATAATAATACTGAAACATATTAATCAAGTTTCAGTTATAGATCTCCCCTTTGGTGCAAGAAGTATCATATCAAAGTATTTTATGAATGGCGGGGAAAATATAAATTTTAACAACTCTCTAGTGATAGAGATAGGACAAGTACAATCAAGTGTATCTGTAACGATGCTAAGAAATCATTTATGTGGAAACATACTGTACACTGTTATTAATTAAGAAAATGATCTATTTATATAATTACAATGTTTTATGTTATAGGTTACATGCATCAGATAAATATAATAAATATTAGTAACATAATAATCCTAGTAACACTTAGAATAATAATAAAATGAAACAAATATCATACAAATATTTTTGCTTTATTTTTAAACTTAAGAATGTGTAAATTGCTTAGGTCTAGATACTTTTTCAATACTGAATTGTATAGTCTTGGTCCATAATTCCTACTGTGTCTTAATCCAGCTGTAGTGTGGCATTTAGGTTCAAGGATTGCGATGTAACTATTGATAATGGATAAGATATTAATAAAGAAAACTGCCGAAAACATACTCTCATGAGTGGTAATAAAGTGATAAATTGCGTTGTAGTAGTAGTAGTGAAACCAATACCTCACAACATCATCGCTGCAATGAAGGATGAACAAAGCAGTGAAAGATAAAAATAATGTAATGTAGCCTATAAGTTTTGGGTTAAACATTTTCCATGGTATTACATGAAAAACCAGGCAATTTTCAGTTAAATGTATAAGCAATTTTTTTTTTTATGGAAACAGCAATTATAGTTTTCTCGGATTTTACTGCAGAGTCCTGCCCGCTTCACCCCCCCCCCCCTTCCTCTGCAATATTTCCATGAGGTCGGCGCTTACGCCCCCCTCACGTTTTATACTGCGGCAACAAAAATAATGCAAAACTGCATGTTCTACAGCACTTCTACAGGGAAGTATTTGTATCTGAATATACCTTACATGCTAGAGATCTGCAAGTTTTGTTCAGCCCTACCTGCACTAGTGCAGTTGCAGGGAGACTTTTTGTATGGAAACCAAACCAAGGCAACGTAAGCGTAGGAATTATAGTTAAATCAAATTATGTTCAATATATTTGCTGGAGGTCCACTTTTTCCACTGCGCAGCAGGAACAAAACGAAAATTGATATGATGCGGTTTACCCCAGAGAGATCCGATGATATTTCTACTATTCGGAACTGATCGAGGGGAACATCTACATGCCCATTAAGTTTTAATTTAACGTGGTTACGATTCTCACATTCTTTAGTGGTCCAGAGATGTTGATAGGTGGTACTGGATTTCAAATTGTATGCGTGGAAAAAGTGTGTACAGTCACTTCAGAAAAAAATGTTTATATCCACAAGGACTTCGAAGGCTTGCTCGTAATCTTTTCATGATGCGAAAGTTATCTCGGGTTCTTATCAAACATCGAAATTTGTAACATTTCATCTTCTCATCTGTGACTCGATCAGAGCACAATTCTAAATGTTTCAGTTCTCTCAGTACTAAAGAACTAATTCGTGGGTTCAAAACTCGATTAGAGCATTTAAATGTTTGTTCGTGACCAATGTAATATCCTACTTCGTCTGAGATGGAGACTCCTTGTAGTGCTAACTCAATGCCAGTTATGTCTCACCATGTGAGATTCCTTTCTCGGTATCCCTAGTATGAAGGTTGTAATTAATTGCCCCAAACGACTTAAAGAACACAAACCTGACAAAAATAGAAGTCCTAAAAACTACAAAATGTAACAGTAGGTCTTGGAAATAACGTTTCCAGGAACGGTTTCACTAACAAAATAATGTTAAAAGTGCATTAACACGTTGTTTGTTAACACAGGCTAAAATGCTAACAATTTTGTTAACATTATTTTGTGTATTTTGGTTCCACCAGCCATAGTGCAAACCCTCTTACTACCGCTGGTTGACTATTGCGACGTAATACTTACAGACTTGACAACTGACCTTTCGATCAAGCTGTAGCGTGTGCACAATATGTGTGTCACAGATTCATCAGCAAGGCTCACAATTTTGACCACATTACACCCTCGTTCATATCTTTATCCTGGCTGCAACTTAGTAACCGGAACACTTCATTCGCTCTCTCTTCTGTTTCGAGTTCTCCACACTTCTACTCCAAATTATCTTCGTTCCCGGTTTAACTACTTATCCTCCAATCACAATCTAAACATCAGGTCACAGGAGAGCCAAATCCTAGCAATTTCTGCCCATAGAACATCCCATTATTCATTCCTCTTTTACTGTCTCAGTCCCCCATGAATGGAATTCTCTACCTCAGAAGATAAGGGGCTGCCAGACAATAACCACTTTCAAGAAAAGGCTAAACGATTTCTTACGGGCGCAGTCAAATTGAAGTTATAATTGTGATCGAGTTTAATAATTTAATTTAATTTAGGTATGACTATCATTACTATTATTATTATTATTATTATTATTATTATTATTATTATTATTACATAATTATTTTATTGGTGTTGTGTTGTGAAGATGAAAAGAATTGGCATTGTATTATATTAATGATGTATATTGTCTTGTATTGTATTCTATTGTATTAATTATGTTATATTCATAGCATTGTAGTAATTTTTTATCATACTGGTTGAGTGGGAGAGAAGGCCGAATGGTCTTAACTCTGCCAGTTAAAATAAACCATTATTATTATTATTATTATTATTATTATTATTATTATTATTTCCTAACTCGTCACGGTAGTTGGAACTCTCGGGAAAATTGGGAGTAGTATGAATCAGGAAGGCCATATCAGAACAAAAGCTTTTCTTAACGCTTTTAACCCGTTTCACAATATTATGATCTTTTCGGCAATATTTGTTATTGAAAATTAACCGCGAAACTGACTGTGTGAAAAGATTCTTTTTTAACTAATGACGGGTACTTGACTGTTCGTCATTCACTCATAAGAAGCCAGTTGTGTAGACCAATTTACTGACAGGGCCGTTTCCCAGAGTGCGCTATACTATGCTGGTGTACGCTACATCCGCGATGAGATGAGATGGTGATGGTGTTAAATGTTTAACGACGCTCAGCGTCGCCGGTGTGCCGGAATTTTGTCCCGCAGGAGTTCTTTTACATGCCAGTAAATCTACTGACATGAGCCTGCCGCATTTAAGTACACTTAAATGCCATCGGCCGGGCCGGGATCGAACTCGCAACCTCGGGCATGGAAGGCCAGAGCTATGCCGACTGATGGTGATGGTGATTTGTCGGAATACCACAAGGAAATCGGAGAAAATCCCAGTGTTACCTGGACGACGGGCTTGTCCAACACAAGTTATAAATCGGGTGTACACCGGGAATCGAATCCGGATCCAGTGGATAAGTCCAGCGTTCTAGCCACTAGACCACCATAGCGTCTATAATACGATAGTATAGAGCAGATGTCTCAATAGGGCCTCCTCGGAGCACTTTCTCCTCTCTCTCTATTTTTTGTGTAAAAGTGAAACAAGATGCGGGAGCAGTTCGTGTATCTCCGGATGACGTCATTGACCGCGACGTTTGAATAAACATCTGCAACCGCTACGATGTTGTGTCCATCTCCGAGGAAAGGATGTCCTTATTACCGCAAATGTATGAAGAAATAAAAGCTTTTATAGGAAAAGTGAAATTGTGGGTGTCGCAAGTTTCAGTGGGTAACTGTTACCACTTCATTAATCTAAAATTGTTACCTAATTTGAATCAAGGCCAGGATAACAAATATAATGAAATACTGAAGGACTTGAGAAAATAATCTGAGACCAAATTTAAGATTGTTTGTGAATTTCTAAGAGGTTTTGGTTATTTTAATTATTGAAAACATCACGAACTATATAATTTAACTATTATTGTAATTAATATATCAATATTGACGTATCATAAAAATACGTACTTTAACAACCAACAAGTTTAATTGTAATGTTATTATTATTTAATTGAATTTTATTTCATTAAATATAGTGTAAACTTAAATAAAGAGAGATACCTAGAACCATTTACTACAAATGAAGTATTGTTGTTGTTCAGTCAACTGTCCGAAGGCAGGTGTGAACCTCACAAGTGATACCAACAAGGCACCACTTAAAGACAACTAGGCCAGGAGATAATGGGGTAACGTGGCCAGTTCCTTGTGCTTAAATAATTACGTAACATGTATGGTTCTTCATGCTTCAGATGTCTTATTTTTACTCATTGATATATCATTAGAAAATAAATTTATTATTATTATTATTATTATTATTATTATTATTATTATTATTATTATTATTATTATTATTATTATTATTATTATTATTATTGCAAACTACTTAAGAAATTTTATTCCTTTCGAAATAACTGTCTATTGTGCCAGTACAACTCAAAAATGCAGCTTTGTGGCATTTCTCCCGCAACAGTTACAACTTAGGTCGCTCATGCTTGTAATATGAATCAACGATCGGCTATCTTCGGGTACTGCGCTTATCTCTTCTGCTAACTACGCTATCTACATTTGCTCTCTGTAACAACTTTCACGCGTTGGCCTTGAGACGCCTGGTATAGAGTATAGACTATAGGTGAAAATACTCGTATATGTTCAAAATTTTAAATGGATATGTATGATTACAGAATATTTAATTGCTGTCATTTTATGATGAGCTAATCATACACTCTTGCTGTCAGTGGAGATAAAAGATGTCAACTTTGAGATTCTAGATCAGCGGTGGTACGAAGGAGCCCGCGGGCAAGCAAGCCAGCAGTGTGCAAGATTCCACAGATATTGGAGGGATAGACAGAGACACTTGTCATGCGATAACTTGAAGCAGGTTTGAAGGAGAGGCATAGCAATACTACAGATTTACAGTGCACATATTGCCAAATATGCTGAAGAATTGGGATATTTGAGAACTATAGTCTGAATGGCTTTTCGCTTGAGTTTGAACCATTTTGAACTCACATTATATTTAGAGTATCTTTCGTGTACCATACAATTAGGGCAAAGCACAAAGTGAATTAATGTAACCTCTACTAAGACTATTATAAAGATTGAGCACTGTAAACATTTTATTTATTTATTCTGCCAACAACAGGAATAAATTCCACTTACAGTTCGGAATTCTGTCCCGCAGGATTTCTTTTACATGCCAGTAAATCTACTGACATGATCCTGTCGCATTTAAGCATACTTAAATGCCATCGACCTGGGCCGGGATCGAACCCGCAACCTCGAGCACAGAAGGCCAGCGCTATACCAATTGCGCTACTGAGGCCGACTCTAACCTTAGATTTCACCCTATTCTTTATTTCTATAACCAATAAAAGTTAGTAAATATAAAGCGTAAATAGCATTTTTACTCAGTACAAAATACGAGTAGAAAGTACATAACCTCATAGCGTATTTGGGGGGAGGGGGGGGGAAGGAGTGGCGGCAGTGGTGGTTCAACGCTTAGCCACAGTAGCCTATCTATCCCTCGAAAGTCTTTGAATCTGCTCTGCTAGTGTGCAGCGGAGAGCGCTCTTGCACAAAAAGCACGGATTATTCATCACTAAAGGACGGAAAAATGTGTGTTATGCCTTCAGTTCAGTATCAACGAACTATACTGTTATTATTCACTCACGTAACCAGCGGCAAGAGAGTAGGTACAGTCTGGTAATGAAAAGCTCATCATTCCATTCAATCGATCTATAAATACTGGAATGGAGTTGTAATATAGTTTAAAAACTTATCTCAAATATTAACTGCTTAAAGGATTATTAAAGGATACGTTATACTGAAAACTATCGAAATTATCGAAAGAAAAAGTTCCACGTCTCTCACTCAAACAGTTTTTCAACATCGAAAAGCTTCTGTCCGTGTCACAAGATGTTAGAGGTGCAAATGAAAAAGCACCGTAGTATCGTCGTTTTTCCCTACACTCAAAATATTACACATAACTGTATAACCGGTATTTTTTTTTTTTTTTTTTGCAGAATTTGTGGAATTTTTCTTTCGCCTTTTCACCCATAAAATGTGGATTATCAAGTTTCTTGAACGGAATATTTGCAGAAATCATCATATTACATAAATCCACATTAAATTCAGATCGTGTATGATTTTCATTATTTTATATCGAAGATCTTTGTACGTTTTCGGTATGTTTCTTGCTATTATAATGTCGCTCAATATAATATTTCCTACGTATTTCAATTTCACATTTGAGCACGGCACAGAAAATATTTTCCCTTGCGAAATCAAAATCTCTCTTCCATATTTATTTCTTAGACTGTTTAATTCCAAATCCTTCGACTTAAGTATTTTAAATCATTTTTTCACAACACTACCACCTGAACAAAGGCAACAAACAGTATTGTAAACATCTGGGTTTCTTTCCCATACAACTAGAAGTCATTTGTTGGTTCCTACTTGTACTGCCGCCCTCTCGTAGTGCATTTATGTTACTGCGCTTGTACCCGTGACGTCATCCATACTTCAGATCAAACTAACGTGTATCGCGTGGTAACGCACATTCTTCCGTCCTCTATTTATCACTGTTCTAGGTGGTCTAATTTTTCTAACACGCTATAGAAAAGTCTTTGTTAGTGAACATGATAACCAAATATTGTGGAATGCAAGAAAAGATATGTTGTGAAAATCAGAACCAAGGATGACACGTGTGAGCGAATTACTAACTAATTCAATTGCCTTCTAAACAACGTAAAATGTTCCGTTCTTCAATTAATAGAAATGTTTCACATCTTAATCTTATTCTTCCTGTAGCATTAGGAGCTTCGGATGGTTCTTCACGATTGCTTTATATAGATCTATTCCAAACCTTGAGCCCTATTGGTGACTGAAAAGAACAGGTGGCGTAAAATTTAGTGTACTCAATACCTGAAGCCTAGGAGAGAGACATATTTCTCTCTGTTGTATATTCCATCTCTTTCAAATTTCGTCTATCTTTCTGATAACTGTTTCGAAGAGTCTGTGCGTCGGTAAAAATTCGTCCTTAAAAAGATTTTCGAAATCATTCACATTTACACGCCACTCTCGACGACGTGCATTTACAAAGTCTATGTACAACAATTCTGAATCTATAACGTAATTTACGCCAGTTATATTTGACTAGTTGAGGATTTAACAATTATGTTGGTGAAATCGGCCCTCAGAGTTTCGATTTATTTCTCCTGTTCAAAGTTAAACTTCTCCGTTCATAACAGAGCATCTTTCGCTCATATTTCATTAGTTGTTCCATTAATCTTAAGACTGATTAGTGAAATATACTAATTACTAGTCAGGAGGGGATAAGAAACTGCCCACCCTACCCCATTATCTCCTGGCTTAGTTACATCATGATTGATGCCTTATTGGTGTCATTTAAGAAGTTCCAACCAGTATTCGGACTGCTGAATGTCCGTATGTGCACTTTTCTCAACTTGTTACATCTTGACACACTAGTGACGTGATACCTTCACTCAAGGCAACGTACAGTTTCCCTAGAAAAGAATTAGACGATCTCAGATGTAAGACACTGCGCATGATCGGAGACCAGAGCACAGATACACAAGATAACGAATATTGAATTACTTAAATTCAGGCTATTTGGTTTGTTACTAGCATCGTTCCGAAATTCACTTCAAAAACTGCAAAAAATATGGTAATATGACGTAAATAATAGATAAATATATACATAAATCGTATAGTTAAATGGACATTGGACCTTCATGACTAGATCAATGCTCCGCACAGAAAGGAAAGCTTTCGTGTCGTTTCAATAGCTCAGGCGCTAAGACTTCTGAGTGGTGTGTAGAAGAGTGCGAGCTCAATTTTTAGTCTACACAACGATTTTTTTTTTGTCTAAATAACGTTGAAATAGCTAAATAACTTTCAAATAGAGTTTTACAAAGTACTGAGATTAAGTGTTAATGGTCGCAAACAATACAAAATTACAAATTATAATATTATAAACGTTAATCTAATGAATGCATTTACACCATTTATGTATATATATATATATATATATATATATATATATATATATATATATAGTAAAAACTAACAATTAGAATGAAATTAAAAAATATTCCTAATTCACACAGACAAACTTTTCCAAAGATTTAGAGTCCTTAGGCCTATGCCATTTGTTTAGTAATTATTACAATATTTTATTAGTAGCTTTCCCATATGTGTAAGAAATGCAGAAAACAAGTTTTGTTAAAAGTGTGGCTTTCGACTATTTCATTCTCACCCTTCAGTTGATTTTAACTATTTTATTTACGTGTTTGCAATAGTGTTTAATTTAATGTGCATTGAATTTTATTCATGGTATGATTGAATGAAAAAGCACTCTTGCAGTTATTGACTAATTAGATATATTAATACTAATTATTAAATGCATCTGTTAAATAACAAATTGCAGTATCTTTAGCAAAATCTTGAATGTTTAAGTTGTCAATAATATTTATGTATTATATACTATAAGGCGTTAAAAAAACAAGAGACATTTCGGTTATACAGTGAAACCGAGACGCTACTGTACTCGTTTGAGCTACCGAGACAAGACAGTGACATCAGCAGCAGTCCATAATTTAGATCCCAAAGCAGACATTTGCCATTGCGTACAGAGAAGCAATGATATTTTGTGACCAGAGCTATGTTGTGAAATCGTGGCCTTAAGTGGCTGTCTTCTTCGTGATCCTTCTTCTGGTCCTTGTCCTTGTTGTGGTCCTTGTAACAATAAAATTCTTGTTGTATTTGTCACGGTACTTATCGTGGTTCTTTCGTATTCCTAGTCATTGACCATATCATAGTCGTTACTGTAATCCTTGTCGTGGTGCTTTCCGTTATCCATGTCGCCATCATTATCGTAGTCCTTGTCGTTTTTCTCGTGATTCTTATAGTGATCTTGTTGCCTTTGTTGTAGTCATAATCATGATCCTTGTTGTCTTTGTCATGGTTCTAATCGTAACCTTGGTGCTTGTCGTAATGCTTGTCATGGTCCTTGTTGTGTCCATGTCGTAGTACTGATTGTTATCCGTATGGCGATGCATGTCCTGATCCTTAATGCGGTCGTTGTTATTCTTGTCTTTGTGTTCGCCCGTTTCGTGGTCCTATAATGGTAGTTGTTTCTTAGTCGTAATACTTTTCGTGGCCATTATTGTTGTCCAAGACATGGTGTCTTATTGCGATCATTGTCGTGGTGCATGTCATGGTCCATGTCATGATATTTATCGTGGTCCTTGTCCTTGTCGAGGTCCTTATAATGGTCCTTGCTATCTCCTATGGTCGTTATCGTGGTCATTGTTGTTCCTGTTGTGATTATTCTCTGCTTTGTTGGGGTCCTTATCACAGTGCTTGTTTCCATTGTAATGTCCTTTTTCGATCTTGTTTTTGTCATGGTCCCTATCGTGGCCTTGGTGTTTATCGTGTTCCATGTCGTGATTTTTATAGTTGTTTCTGTCTTTGTCCATTTCGCGTCCTTATATTGGTACTAGTTGTCTCTAGCATGGTCCTTACCGTGTTAATTGTTGTCTTTGTCATTTTTTATCGTGAGCATTGTCTTTGTCGTGGTCCTTGTTGTCATTGTAATGACCCTTATTGTTCTTTCTGTTTTTGTCATGGTTCTTATAGTGGTCCATGTCGGGATTATTATCGTGGTTCTTGTCTTCGTCCATGTGACGCTTCTTATATTGGTCCTTGTTGTCTCTGACACAGTCCTTATCGTCATCCTCATTCTTTTTGTCATGTTTTTTTTATCGTGATCATTGTTGCCTTTGTCGTGATCTTTGTTGTCATTGTAATAGCCTTTATTTTACTCCTTGTCTTTGTCATGGTCTTGGTCCTTATCGTAGTCCTTGTCGTGATCCTTATCGTAGTCAGTGTCGCGGTCCTTAAAGGGTTAATGTTATGGTTCTTATCATCCTGAACCTTGTGGTGCGTGTCGTGGACAATGTCGTGATCCTTACTGTAGTCCTCGTCCTTATCCTTATCGTGATTCTTATAGTAGTCTATTCTCCTTCGCATAGTCCTTATCGCTGTCTTGGTCTTTATGAACCTTACCGTAATTTTTGTCATGGCCTTTATCGTAATACTTACCATAGTGTTTGTCGTGACCCATGTCGTTATCCTTATCATGGTCTTCGTCCTTATCCTTATCGTGAATCTTATAGTCGTCCGTATTCTCCTTCGCATAGTCCTTATCGCTGTTTTGGTCTTTATGAACCTTACCGTAATGTTTGTCATGGCCTTTATCGTGATACTTACCATAGTGTTTCTCGTGACCCATGTCGTTATCCTTATCGTGGTCCTTGTCTTTGTTTTGTTGTTGTCATGGATCTTAACATTGGCCTTTTCTTTGACGAAGTCCTTATGGTGATTATTCCGTGGTCCATGTCATGGTCCTTATCGTGATCGTTGCCGTTGATCTTGTAATGATCCTTGTTGTCTTTGCCACGGTTCTTATGGTGGTCACTGTTGTCTTTGTCATGTTTCTTATCGTAATCCTTGTCTTTGTTGTGGCCCTTATCATATTCCTTATCGTGGCATTTGTTGTCCTTGTTATGATCCTTATCATAGTCTTGGTCCTTATCGTGGTTCATGTCGTGACTCTTATCATGAACCTTGTCCTTATCATGGTGGAAACATAGTAGAGGTGTGGGACAAGCTGTGCGTGTTTTCGTTCAGTCTGCGCATGACGTCACCTTAACTGCAGGCCGCACTCGAATGACACAGTCAACATAACAGATTGTTGATGGTTAGATCTGCGTCTATAGATTAAATGAATAAATAAAAATCATGGTTTGTGTATTCAGTAAATATTGACAGTATTGGCTATAACAGGGTCTACCTTGAAATGATAACATTATAAAATAGTGAAAAATAAATTAATTTCATGAGTCAAGAAATAATGCAATATGGTAGTGCAACGTTAATAATTGCCTTCTGTAATATACACGTATTTTTATAACAATTATAATACATTATTCTATAAATATGCACAAAATTAGGCCCATATAACACACACATTATATTACACATGAATTCAAGTGCAATAGGGACTACCTTGAAATGATAACGTAATAAAATTATGATCTATTACATATTAAACCAAGTTTCAAGAAACAATCTGATATGGCAGTATGACATTAATAATTGCCTTCTGTATAAACACATGCTTTTATAATAATTACAATACACTGTGCAATAAATATATATACATACTTAGATCAATACAGTTATTTATAACATACATTATTTTTTATACATGAATTCAAATACTTTTGAACCTTCATTGACATATATGTATAAGCATTTCTTGGAATGATTTATATTTTTATATATTTAGGCTAATGAAGACATAATATATTATAGTCTACTATATTATTTACCTTACTATTCCACTCACGACATAACATAATTTCACTATTATAAATCCTTCTTTGTTAAGTAGATATTTATTCTTATGCAATCTTTTTCATTTTCTTTATAATATTTCTCTTTGAAATTCCAGACATTTTTATTGTTTTATTAATTTTTTAAATTCTAATCAATGTTCTTGTTCTAACCAATGTCGTAATTACTTCTGGCGGAAGAGGAGAACTGATTTCTGCTTCGTTTTTCTTGGCATTAACCAAATTTACAGTCTTTTTTATTATAAATTTCTCATGAGAAACGGAATCTCCGTGCGCATCTGAGAATATACTGTCAACAAGCATGGCAACCAATTGTAGATCCTTAGAAGGGAGAATTATGTTTCCACGCGACACTGTAGTAATCCAGTCTTTTTGATTAGCAGAAGTTGACAATTTCCAAGATTCGGGTATTATATCCTGCAATATAGTTTAATCCTTCCTGGGATGTCCGCTGTCTTGCAGAGATTTCATATATTATTTTCTGGGAGGCCTATATCTTCTTCAGGATCTTCATCGTTGGTAAATTTAAACGGTTTCAGAATGCCTTTAAGAAATTATGCTGTTGCACACAGTTCTTTCTGCAGATTATCATTGACTTCAGATTGGCTTGTACTAGGACCCACTATTAATCCCTCTTCTTCCGAAAGCAAATCGGAGGTGTTTTTGTTCTCACAAAACTGGGATAATGGATTTCGACCTAGTATGTACCACTTCAGTCTATGTTTAAAATCTAAAGCAGAGGGATGATCGTTTGTTCTACCCATGCTTCTAGTTTCCGAAAAAAAGTTTTCTACCAAGTCTTGGTTAAGTTTTCTTGTGATGAGTATTCAATTTTGTACTTGCACCTCATTGCCTCACACAACCCTGTTAATGATTTACTATTTATTAGAATCCCCTCCTGATAAGGTAATTTCCTGTTTGCTTCTCCTACTTTAACTGTGGTCATGAAATCATTCATTTCTGAGAGTATAATATTCTAATCTTGAAGGTTTATTCCGTAACTATGCAGCCCACGGTGGGTACCGAATTTAGAAACGGTATTAAATAAATCAAACCAATAATTAATTAATTTTATTGCCTTTAAGTTTCTTTCGTTTTCACCACACCATTTCAAAGCTTTTGCTACCCTGTTGGAAAATAGTTGTGCTGCCAAACTAACTTTTTGTCTTTGGGTACCACGGACACTTCAGAGTAAAGGCATTAATTTGTAAGCTAATTTTGTACCAGAGGACGAGGATGCACGTAAAAGTCCATGAATGAATTCTGATAAAATGTTCAATCCGTTCAAGTTGAAACCATGATCTAGAAAGTGATTCCTGTGTAATTTCAGTAAATGTGGAGTTTCCGATTATGGTAGAGGGTCTTGGAGTTTTCAACAATTCTCCTATTTTTTACGAAGATGTTTATCTTTCGGGAATGAAAAATATTTAACATTACTGCCTCAGGTTTTTCTATAATGAGTGCTGCAACCGTACACTGCACAATGACTCATTATGTATTGTAATTAATGTCTATAGTTAGGTATATTAAAGAAAATGTACTCAACGCAATGAGCTGCGATCGCTGTCTGCAGTGAAGGTGACGTCACACGCCTCGGCCGCTATCGCAACAGCATGCGCAGTCCCACACCTTTACTATATTTCCGCCGTGGTCCTTATCGTGGTCTAAATCGTAATTATCATCGTGGCCCTCGTCTTTATCCGTATCGCGATTCTTATATTGGTTCTTGTTTTCCTTGTCATGGTCCTTATCGTGATCCTTATTATTTTGTCGTGATCTATGTTGTCTTTATTGTGGTCTTTGTTGGCATTGTAATAGTCCTTATCGTCCTCCTTGCTGCTTTTGTCATGGTCCTTAAATTTGCTGTATTTGTCATAGTCCTTATCTTGGTAAATTTCGAAGTCCTTATCGTTGTCCATGTCGTGGTATTTATCGTAATCCTTGTCGTGGTGTTTGTCGTGTTTCTTGTCATAGTATATTATCATAGTCCTCATTTTGGTCCTTATTGTCTTTCTAATAGTCATTTTCGTGGTCCTGGTCCTTTTAATCCTTAATGGTGGTCTATGTCGTGGCATAACCCTTGTCGTGGTGTTTGTCGTGTTTCTTAAGTAATCATGGTCCTGATCTTTGTCCTTGTCGTGCTCCTTGTCGTTGTCGTGGTCCTTACAATGTTCCTTGCTATCTTTGCCATATGTCTACATTTGTAATTTCAAAGTTAATACCGTTTTTGCACTTTGGTGAATGACTTTCGTGTTATACGGTATATTTTAATCTTTCATTAAAGGTAAAAGATCAAAGACGTAAAAAGAGACCTACGCCAGATATATACAGACAACTGATAATATGTTGTACTGGTGTGCACTTAGGAGTAGGATGAAAATAGGCCTACGCAAGGACAACCAGATGATTTCCTGGCTACATCGATATCGAGTGAACCGCGCTGTAGAACTTCAACTTCCGACGACCAAGAGTCGCCTCATTCTTTTCAAAGGGAACTGTACCTACATCACCGCACTGACATATCCTAGTCGGAATATGAACTCAGGAGTGAGAGTTAGCTAATCCTCAGCTCTTACGTATAACACGACCGACTTTATCTGTCGCATTGTAGCCTACTACAAACAGAGGCTTTCTGCACTAGCGCCCCCGTAAGATCCTCAACTCGAGAATGAACTTCAAACTTGAGAGTCGATTCCTTGCGTTACTCATTTGTTAATGCTGTTGACTTTCTTGTTGTGGGGAAGGGAAGAATTCTTATGCTTCAGTGCTGAAGATGAAACGGGAGTTTTTACATTAGCATACTTCTATTGTTTATTTTATGACTGGCTTGTAAATCTGTGTCGGCTCTTCCTACAAAATTAAAACCAGGAGGAAGACATGGTCTAATACTTAAAAGCTGTCCTTATTTCTTGAAGACCTTTTTATCCCATTAGTTAAAGCGTCTAAATGCATGGCTATTGGTCTGTTTCAAGGTTCTGGACATCGTTTTTAGATGCTAACTGAGGCGGTCTCGGAGAAACAAGCTGCATCATGCATCATCATGATCCACAATGAGTACAAAGAGAAGAAAAAGATTGTCGAAAAATAGGAGCATCGAACTGTCTGGAATTTCTCAACTTAACACGATGGTTCTTCAGATTCTCGGTCAAAATCAGCTGCGAATATTTACATAACGAGAGTGGAAATGCGTGTACTTCGTGAGGATTTGGTTGCGTTTCTACTTTCAGGCTACATTTCATGAGAAACGACATATTCTGTAGTTCGTAAATATGTTGTTTAAATTTATGAGTTCATGTTCTACACGCTGCCAAAATTTACAGAATATTTTGGAGTTTTGGACTTCAACTGCGTCAAGGCATTTAAGTGTATAATACCCGTACAAGTTTCTTTATCATAAACAATTTAGTAGATTTAGATACATATAATTAAGATGAATTCAACAAATTTGCGAAACAATGTGAACACTATTCACAAATAAAGACGCAAAGACTGGATTTTTCGAAATAATAACTGCATGAATGTTCCTTTACCGGTGTAAAAATTGCGTTGTAGCAGAGGAAATGAAGTAAACGTCATCACAGCGAGATGAAGTTCCTAAGACGACATATATTTATATGTGAGATAAATAGGTTAACAATTACTAGTTAGGCATATAAATTTTAACATGAATGAAACAAACCAAATAAATTAATTTAAAGGATTTGATATAACTTATAAGAAAACGATATTATAGAAACTGTAAGAACAGTGACTTGATAAAACATTAGGTCTATCCAAGACTGGATTAAACGTTGGAAAGAAAAAGTCAATTTAATTAACATATCAGAATGACAGCACATGTTTAACATAAAATTATCATATGAAGCTTATAATTCGTAACATTCACGTAATGATGTGAACCTTGGCATTTATATGGATTGTCACCTGGAATGAACAAGTGAACCACACTTCTTAAAAAATATTTCCTATTATTCATTCATTAAAGGACAGAAGCACTTTCTTTCTGATAAAATAAAATAAATTCTTGTACAAACACTCGTGATGCCACACTTCGACTACTGCGATATTATATTAAGTAACCTAAATGCAAATTTGAGCAGCAGGCTACAACGTGTGCATTATGCGTGTGTCCGTTACATTTGCAGTATTCGTAACATGATCATATTTTTCCGTCTTTCCAAAAATCTGTCTTGGCTAAGGCTAAGTGATCGACGAGCCCTGCATTTACCTATTCTATTATTTCAAATTCTGCGCACCGCTACCCCAATCTGTTTGGCTTCTCGTCTTCAAAATTTATTCGCATGTCATCAGCTAAGTAGCAGGTCTCATTATAACTTACCACAAGACATCTTTATATTCTTCATTCTATACAGTTTCAGTTGCTAGAAATTGGAACTCGCTACCGAGTGATGTAAGGGTAACTTCATTTAGGTCAAAATTACATAAATTCTTCCTTAACAGATTAATTACTGATTAATATTTGTTACTTATAATGAAATTAACATATGTCCCTTCTTATTATTACCATTAATTTCTCTAAATAGAATATAAAACTTTTAATGGCAAAATTTTATTACATTAATATTCTCATTATAAGTTATAAATATATTTTAGATTTATATTTTTTTCTCCCTTTAACATAATTTTAGTAAGCTTATATTAAATTCATTCTCATCATTTTAACCAACTAGCTATCTCAACTTAATTATAATTCTTTACAAATTCCATATACTGTATTGAATTAAATTAGCTCATAAATTAAGTTATTACTTCACCTTATAGGTTTATCTCAATTTAAATAAACATGTACTAGTCGTTAAAACTTAATTGAAGAATATTTCTGACAATGTTTTTAAGTGTATTGTAAATATTCGTAATTTTTTAATGTGTAGGCCTATGTAACTATTGTATAGATTAAGGCTGGTTGAGTGGAAGAGAAGGCCTTATGCCTTAACTCTGCCAGCGAAAATAAAACATTTTACAAACATTCTACAACATTGTTGTACCCACCTATACGAAACCATAAAATACCTCCCACATGTCTCGACTATTATTTGGGCTGCCCATAAAAAAGAGTATTCCACCTTAAGAAAAAAACATTGGCCTTACGGGTCTTGGCTAGTACACTGTTGCCCGCAAGATGCCTCCGTTAGTAGAACGAGTGAGGTACAGTATCTCTATCTCTCTCTTACTAATATGTACAGCGTTCTAGCAAGTTTGTCGCACAAGATAGATATGGTGAGTCCGTTGAAATGATAAAAAAAACCTATTAGTGCCACAATGATGCCTGCAAAAACAAACATTATATTCTATATACATTATAACTAGACTTCGGATATTTAGGCCATTAACCAACTTTCAGACACCTCAACTAGGCTCCATAATGATTGAAAATACGCAATAAATACAGTTTTAGGGACCTAAAAAGTTACTGCAATTACAAATAATAGCACTAATAATAATAATAATAATAATAATAATAATACTAATAATAATAATTCATTCATAATGTTCTGCCCAAGGGCAAGTATTTCACTGCAAACCCAGCATTCCTCAGTCTTTCCTATTTTCTGCCTTCCTCTTTGTCTCCGCAAATGATCCGTATAGGTTATTTTAATGTCGTCTATTATCTGATATCTTCTTCTGCCCCCAACTCTTCTCCCGTTCGCCATTCCTTCCAGTGCATCCTTCAGAAGGAACTTTCTTCTCAACCAGTGACCCAGCCAACTCCTTTTCCTCTTTCTGATCAGTTTCAGCATCATTCTTTTTTCATCCACTTTTTCTAACACAGTTTCCTTTCTTACTCTCTCTGTCCATTTCACACGCTCCATCTTTCTCCAAATCCACATTTCAAATTTCGCTTCTCTTAACTTCGTCATAATGTCAATGTTTCTGTCCCATACAATGCTACACTCCATACAAAGCACTTCACTTGTTCCTTCCTTAGTTTTCTCCAGAGGTCCTTTTTCTATTAAAAGCTTCCTTTGCCATTGTTATTCTCCTTTTGACTACTTGACAGCAGCTCATGTTACTGCTTATAGTACATCCCAAGTATTTGAATAATAATAATAATAATAATAATAATAATAATAATAATAATAATAATAGTAATAGTAATAAAAATAATAATAATAATAATAATAATAATAAAACTGTTATTTTATTGGGTTAAAAAGTGCTTATAATACAGACTTAAGATTATGTGCAGCCTATGTTTACTGTTATTAAATGTTAAGAAGCGCTTATAATACAAATTTAAGATTATGTGCAGTACATGTTTTCCGTTATTAAAAATGTTAAGAAGATAATGTACAGCACACTTTTTCCATTATTAACTTCACAAGTCCACACCTGTGGAGTAACGATTAGCGCGTCTAGCCGCGAAACCAGGTGGCCCGGGTTCGATTCCCGGTAAGTTGCCTGGAATAAGTTACCTGGTTGAGGTTTTTTCCAAGGTTTTCTCTCAACCCAATATGAGCAAATGCTGGGTAACTTTCGGTGTTGGACCTCGGACTCATTTCACCGGCATTATCACCTTCATCTCATTCAGACGCTAAATAGCCTAAGATGTTGATAAAGCGTCGTAAAATAACCTACTAGAATATAAAAGAAACTTCACACTATAATCAAACAAGAACCTAAGATACATACCTAATACCTTTGTTGTTTTGCTGACAGTTAAATTTTATGTACTTCTTCAAATAAGCGTGTTTTAATAGTGTGAAATCTTAGTCTTAACTGTACCATCCCTACTTGTCTGTTAAGTTTTTCAGCGGAGATCTCTGGCAAGAGAGCGGAAGACTATTCCACCGATTTAGCTGTTACCCCTTTATTCGTAAATTAAATATATATTATGGTAATTTTAGAGGTGTAATACAATTTTAGCATACGAAATCGATCTGGTTCTCAATGAAATTATGTTCTATGAATTAAATGAAACTAATTAATTCCCAGTTCTCAAGAAAAGTACTTATAAATAGTTGCTGGAACAGCCTCCATATGTTCAATACCATTTTCTTAAAGTGGATTCCTCTATAAGCAAAAATGAACGGCTGTATAAATCTTCTACATGCAATGCGCTGGACGTTACACTCGGAGTTTCAGAGGGACATTCAGTAACAACTTGGATGGAGTTATGCAACAACAGAGCAACTGGCTTTTGTAAAAATGACATTTTGGTTGCAGGTGCAGCCAAATAGTTGAAACTATCTTAAAAAATATCTGAACACGTGATGTCTTATTTTCTACTCTCAACAATAAGTTCTTTACTCGCTTTTCCTCAATTTTATATTCTTGCGACAATAGACCAGTTTGTTATTCCAAATTTACATCATATTCATTATAATGGTAAATAATGCCCTTTTCGGTATTCTAATTATTATTTTCCATGCTCAGACTCAGTTTAATTGGAACAAAATTGATACTATGAGTTTATAATTCATATTAAATACTTCAATATCTCTAAAAAGTGATTTTGTAAGTTGATCTATTGCACAACTCTGACCATTACAAAACCACCAGAGTTACTGTCGAGGTAAAGAAAAAGGAAAGGTTTGACAAGTCAAAAGCCATAGATGTGAGGATTATGATTATGATAATGATAACGATGACGATGCCGAGAACGACGACGACGACGATGATGATCCTAATATGATAATGACAGTGGTGATGAGTCAGATAATGATGAGAAAATTCATTGCGGTTTGATGAAATGCTGAAAATTACTAATTTAAATAAGAATCTCTGTGGACTTTTCGCTCTTGACGTTGTAAACATTCGTAACACTGTTGTACGTAAATAGTTATCTTAGTTCGTACGAGTATTTAATCAATGTTTAAATACTAGTCGCCGCAACAAAGCAATTAGTTCAGCTACTTGAAATGACGTCAAAGAGAATAAGAAGAAAAACAAGCGGAAAAGATCCCTCTCGAAGAAGAAAGTAACACTCCACTAAGCACCGTGATTAGTGTGGGCGTCATTGAAGGCTGCCATTCCTCATCAAATCTTCGTTGTCACCATAATCTCGAATAACTGTTTTCTGGGAGGTAGAACTTCCAATCCTGCTAAGCTACGGCATGTACAAGAAACGATCTGATCAGCATCAAAATTCTTAACAAATATCGGTGTTGGCATTGATCGCTTTTTAATGATGCTGTATCAACTGCGAGGTTATCTAGCATCGATAGAATTGGTGATAGCGACGTGTTATTGGACGATATGAGTCCGAGGAATTGTCATGGTATTGCCTGATAACTGCCTTACAGAAGAGGAGACCTCGGGAGAAAACTCAACCAGGTTATCAGCCCACGCTCCGAACTCAGCCTCGAATTATTAGGCAAACGCAAGCCACGCCGGTAGCCTACTGAATGCCATGACAAAACCCTGTATTGACCCGAGCTAATTCCAGACTGCAAGTCTACCGTTCTATTGCCAGAACCATCCCAGCTCCATTTTAATTAGTGCATTGACTATTATTATTATTATTATTATTATTATTATTATTATTACTATTATTAATGCAGCAGTAATATCAAAGTTAACACAGACACTCGTGTCTCAATTCAGACAAAATATTCAGTTTTGTATCATTACAAATTACGTTCTAATATCATGAGATGGATTAATGTTCTTAGTATTTCTGATCATGCATCAAAAGTAAAATATTGTTTTGTTGCAGCTTTTTTCGAATATTCACCGTCCAAAGTTAATAGAATAATAAAATTGAGAACTAATAGGCCTAAATAGCAACTATTTCAAGGAAATTTCTGTCATTTGCTAAGTACTGTATTAATTTCTTACGATGAGAGAAGTCGATTCTGTGAGGTAGCATTAGACTATATTACATAGGTTACAAAAAATTTAACCTTAATTTATTGTTTTGAAGGGTATTAGTTTAAAACTGTAGTAACTTCAATTCTTACAATTAATAATTAATACAGTATATAGATAAAATGAATATTTATATCAAAATAAGATATTTTGCAGAAACAATTTTATTGCTAAGCTCAATATTGTGTTTTGATTTTTAACTTAAGCGACAAAATGTCGGGAAAGAAACTCATAAGCAAAATCACGTTAACGGAATGGAGGATACTAGAATCTTAAACGCGATTACAGTAAACTCAAAAGACAAGGAATAAAGGTCGCCGTAGATTAAGATGGGAAGATGATACTTCAGTTCCAAAGTGAAAGTAAATGAGATTGACGACAATGACAATGACGACGACTTTCAGATAGAAAGTTAGCAGAAATGTATTAAAGTTATATTGTTACACTTCAACAAAATTTTGCGAGACTAACAAGAACAATTATTTTCAATTGTGACAACTCTATAATAATAGTAATAAATGACTTATGCGGAAACCATGAAAGCTCTTAAAACCAAAATTAGCCATTTAACAAAGTGATTTATCCTCCAAATACTTGTAACTAAGATAGAGGATAGTGTGGAAATAGGCTATGCCGGATTCACCGATCTTGTTCCCAAGTCCTGCACTTTAAGACAAAATTTGTAAGCGGGCGTAGCTGGGAAAATTGTAAACAGACTTGTTCACTCATTTGTTTTAAGAAGCGGGAGGAGGGAGTCAATTCTGGATTTAGTGTACAGTCCCTATCAAAAACGGGCTTTTCGAGGACTACATCCGGGACGGGCGGAGGTAAACTACACACACTTTCCAGGTATATTTTTTTCCATACCTTTACTATACACTTGTGGTATGTAATCTGCACACACAACAAAACCTAGGCGGTAGGGGTCGTATGTAAATTACACACACAGCATGACTCGGGCTATTTTTTAATAAACGACATATAAATCGAAGACAATGTCAACAAATGTTACGGTGGCAAGCACAATTGACTTACGCAACTTGTAATGGGATTAAAGAGGTACTGTATGAGTTAGGCTGACTTGGATGGATAGTTACGCAGCAGTTCAACATAAAGAATTGGCCCTTAAACACAGTTGTTTATAAGTGCTATCCATGCTGCAATAAACGTTGTATGGAGTGAGGCCAATGTCATTGGATGTAGATTCCACCTAAGTCAATTTTGGATTCGTCAGATTAAAAAATATGCTTCCATAAAGAAATATAAACGTAATTCTGAAATAGGCAGATGGTTAAAACTTGTATTCAGTCTACCATTTTTAAACTCACATGAGGTTGCCGACTGTTTTGTGTCTGATTTAGGGTCATTAAGCCACAAGATGAAAGACTAGATAAATTTTGTGACTATTTAGTAGACAGCTATGTAGACGATGACGCTACCTTTCCTCCTTAAATCTGGGCAGCTAAAACAGAAAAGCTTGCAGCGTGTAACTAATTAATGCCTGTACGTATTTTCATATTAGATCCAACAAGATATTTTACTCTGCTTATCCAGATATTTATACTTTTACAAATAGGTTAATTGAATTTCAAATAGACACATACGTGAACATTCAGGAGATATCCACTGCTGCAAAAGTTAAAAATAAGGGCTCCTTAAGGAGGAAAGAAACTATGGGGAGAAATATAAAAGATTTTGATGAGGGGCATATATCCCGAGTGGAATTCATTAAGCGAGCAAAATACCACCCACCAATAAAAATATTGGTTAATATGTTACTATTGTAATAGTGAGTATGTTCAAAGTAAATATATGCCATTGTAGCTCTGTGTGTAATTTACATCCTGTTTTTATTCCCTTAGTTATTTGCGTGTGCAGATTACATACCCAAAATCGGTGTGTGCAAATTACATGTGTGTAAATTACCTTATTTTGGGTCATATACCTGAAACGTGTGTGCAGTTTACCGCCCCCGTCCGGAACGAATCCATGCGCTTAAGTAGTTCTGGCCCACTAGGTCTATATGAGATGATTTATCTCGCCCGAGATCTGGCTTATATGTCACTCGTGGATCCGATGCAGACAGGAGGGTCATCCTACGTCAGTCCTGACAGAACCAGGTCCCATCCCCAGATGAGAATGTGATAAATTCCAAGGGCCGAAACCCAAAACCCTTAATACTGTATCAGTATTGGAGACCTATACCACCCCGGAAACTTCCATCAGGCCTATTTTTAAGTACTGCACATGATAGATGAGGCTGAGGACTGTGAAGAGTGTTAGCAAAGTGTGGAGAGAAACGGCAGTACCCAGAGAAAAATCCTCTGCAACATTATCTTTTTCCACCACAAGTACCATCGCGACCAAGCCGTAGATCGAACCCAGCCCACCTGGATAAAATACCAGCACTCTAGCGCTAAGCCATAGGCGCGGTCTATCAATATCTAGTTCATTCCTGGTTAATTGTACGGAAATATCTCATACTAATCTGACGTGTGGAGAACTCTTTTCATCGAGCCGATTATTATTAAAGCAGCGACTACTATTTATTTACTAGCCTATTTAAGAATTATTTAATCTTAATTATTCCGGAATATGTATGATAAGAACTTTCTTGTGTTAAATTTTAACGTACCTTGTTAACATGTTTCGACCTATTTTCGATCATCTTCAGAACTGGTCGTTGTTGGTCTTGGCGCCTCTTGTTTCCTGTGAGGGTGCGTTCGTAGTGTAGAGTCAAAGAGTGTAGGCCTATGTGTTTTGAAATTGAGTTGTGTGTTTAGAATATCGTTGGGGTGTGTTTTCGTGTGTTTGTATATTTCATATTGTTCTAGTGTGTTTAGTTTCTGGCTTTTTGGTTGGATGTGTAGTATTTCCATGTCTGTGTTGATGTCTCTGTGGTGTGGTTGGCATTTGTGATGTATTCTTCATATGTGGAGGTGTTTTGTAATTTTGTTATGGCTGTGATGTGTTCTTTGTAACGTGTTTGAAATGATCTGCCTGTCTGTCCTATGTAGAAGTTGTTGCAGGTGTTACATTTGAGTTTGTATACGCCTGTGTGGTTGTATTTGTTTGTTTGTGATGTTTGTGTGTTGAGATGTTTTTGTAGAGTGTTATTTGTTCTGTATGCGATGTTGTAATTTAATTTCTTGAATGAGGTTGCAATTTTATGTGTGTTTTTGTTTTCGTATGTTAATGTTCTTATCATACATATTCCGAAGTGATACAGTGTTAGAAGTTGTGTAATAAAGATGTATATATGCTTAATTATTCATTAAATTAGACATGCCATCGATGCTGAGTTAGGCTCCAAAACAAATTATTGCCAAAGTAGAGAAATAATCTCAAATGTTCATGAATGTATCAACAAAGAAACGAGAAGTCCATGTGAAGGAGTGACAGTTAGCATGCCTCACTGTGGGTCCGGTTTCAAATTCACGTTGGGACAAGATAACAGGTTGGGGTTATTTTCTAGTTTTCCCCGCAACTTACTGAAACAAAATTGCTGAGTAAGTTTCGGCGTTGGGCCTCGGACTCATTTCGCCATAATTTCTTCAAATATAATTATCATCATTACCATAGCCCGGGTTAAGTTCACGATGTACTATATACTGTACGACGTACAAGAGCGCGACCGTTCGGTGACAAATATGATTCACAGAATAGAATTGGTCTTCGGGTTTCTCCTCTGTAAGCGGAGTAAAAATAGACAGGAACAAGGGATTACAGACATTGCTAGACTTTTTTAAAAACATACAAACAATACAAAAGTGTTTGTCATTGAAGTGTCAGAAAAAAAAACTAGTTCAGGGACGTAAGAAACATGACAACAAAAAACATAATATGGAAACCAGACAGAAAGACAGCGTATAGAAAATATTACAAGGATAGATTATTTTCATAAGTGTGTTGGTGAGGAAAACAATTCTACAATTTTATCAGCACAAAGAAATGCCCCAACAATTAGGAAATTACTTTAAGTTTTAAAAGGGAAAGTAGGGTAGTAAATACCGTAGAAGAGAGTAAAGTCGATCAAAATTTTGCAATTTTTTAATTATATTGAGGTTATGCAATGGAGCGAAGTTCCTCAGAAAATAGCATTTTGTTATCATATCCTTCATTTATGAAGACACGTTATAAGAAATGAATTACAATCTATCAAAGACTGATTTTTTTATTTGACTTGTGATCGAAGTTACCTACTTAAATAGGGTAAAGTCGATCACCATTGAATTTTTAGTTTAAGATCGATTTTAAAATATTGCGGAGTAAAGTCGATCACTGTTTATGTTTTTAAAAACAAATTAAGTGTATTACATATATTTTATTTGTTATAAGGGGTGTAAAAACAATAATAATCTTCAATATATGCCTATAGCATTATATAGTGTATCTTTTGTTACTGTGATCATACTATTCGATATAATTAGGCCTATAGGTCTCCACTGTACAATCGTGACTATGATTGCCAACTTATAGAACATATAAACACATTTTAATACTTCACATACCAACAAACAAAGTTTTAAGAATTCAAAATTTACATTGAAATACCACCCTTCAATTATAATCTAAAATGCAATTCAACATTGCTTAAGTTTATATCAGATGTTATTTGAAATCTTCCCCTACTCATGTCACTTTAGAAACTACGTTGTTCCCATAGTCAGGTACAGAGGGGTGTACAAAATATGTTCCTTTGACAGTGCTTCTCTTACGCAAGAAATTCACCATAGTTTCGTCTTCCTCTTTCCCCACTACCCCATCAATATAAGCTATACTATGACACTTTTCTGTTTATAAGTGTTAGTTGGAGGTATTTCGGTGAACAATTTATTCTTCCTGCTGGTCCTATCTGTTTCGCGTAGGTCGATGGCATGATCGACTTAACCCTACAAAGGTACAAGTTTGCTTAAAATAACAAGTTTAAATACTAACATTTACGAACTGCAAAACTATTATTTCAGGATACAATCTCAACGAAAAGTACTTACATATACTTCCTGTCTCCTTTCACTGCTGACTATAATTTAGACTTTGTAAGACTTTGTTTTCGTTTAAGAGAAAAAGTTGAGAATAACAATTTTCACTTCAACGGTAATTACACAGTGTTCCCATTGTTGGCATGCGTAGGCTTTTTGTTGTCCCTCTCGCTTACATTTGCAATGTCAGGCAACGAAGTCAGCATAACAAAATTTTAACAAGTAACTGAGAAAATATATAATTTTCAATAAAAATCGCAAATGATCGATTTTACATCCACTGATTGACTTTACCCACTTCTACGGTAATTGCCCAACGAGATAGTGAAAGGCTTGGGTTTTAAATGTAAGAAACTGAAACAAGTAGGTCCTTGTAAACACAGAAACATTAAATATATTCTAAGCAAGACATTTATGTTAAATAATAATTAGTGTAAAATTCAAAAGGGAAGCGCATGGTTTTTAAAGACGAAACCTACATCCATAGCACGCACACCACTCTAAAGTCTTGGAGCGATGACACAGCACAGCAGGTTTATTAGCTCGTGTCGAAAGGCGAAAAGCTAATTACACAATCGCCGAACATTTGCATAACAGGAATTTATTATACAGACTGCCAACATCCGAGACTAGCTAGTTAAGGTAAGCACTCGCTCTTCTCTTTCGACTTACTTTTCAAGGGAAAAAATCGGTGAATCAAGATATGCATGGAACTAAATTTCATAAAGATTTTATTTTTATTTTTTGAGTTTCATAAAATTAAATTTTATGGATCGGGGTTTTCATCATTGCTGCTCTATGATTCCTCCCATATAACTGAAAAATGTAAAATTAAAATCTTTAAGATATTATTAAGTGTGTAAAATTAAATTAATAAACGGCTCCTTCAGCCATACTCCTCATTATAGTCAGATCTTATCTGAAACTGAAGAAGGAAATTAACAGTTATTAAGAAATAGTTCTTCAATTAAATTTTGTAAAATGGTGCCCACACCAATTCTTCTATATAATAGCGAGAGCTTATAAGATCTCAAAAAGAAAAACAAACAAACAAAACAAATCAAAATGATGAGATACACGTTTTTAAGATCTCACCATGCTCCTCTCTGACAATCGCTAATGAGAGTTATATTAGATTCAATAATATAATAATTATAGGCCTATAAAATTTAAAAATGAATATTAAATTTTTTGCAAAATGGTGAGAGATCTTCTAATCTCGGCACTGCGTTATAGATATAGAAATATTCTGAGTATTTCTTTCTGCATTTATAACACGATACACAGAAACAAACTTCTTAAGGTAACAACACCTGTGAAATTTGAAAACTCTACCATTTTTGTTCAGTCTTTCTGAAATTTTTAGCATATGCACATCTAACAATGATAAAGCAGTATTCTAATTTTTAATTTTCTGCCTTTGGTACATTTTCAGTTTTTTTTTTTCTGATTTGTTGAGCCCCCAACAAAGCTTTACAAAATCAAACTTTATAAAATATCGTTCTCTCCTATATTCCGGTGTAATAATGAGGCTTTAGATTGAACTTAAGAAATAAAAATCAAACTTTATAAAATATCGTCCTCTCCTATATTCCGGTGTAATAATGAGGCTTTAGTTGGAACTTAAGAAATAAAAATCAAACTTTATAAAGAATCGTCCTCTCCTATATTCCGGTGTAATAATGAGGCTTTAGTTGGAACTTAAGAAATAAAAATCAAACTTTATAAAATATCGTCCTCTCCTATATTCCGGTGTAATAATGAGGCTTTAGTTGGAACTGAAGAAATAAAAATCAAACTTTATAAAATATCGTCCTCTCCTATATTCCGGTGTAATAATGAGGCTTTAGTTGGAACTTAAGAAATAAAAATCAAACTTTATAAAGAATCGTCCTCTCCTATATTCCGGTGTAATAATGAGGCTTTAGTTGGAACTTAAGAAATAAAAATCAAACTTTATAAAATATCGTCCTCTCCTATATTCCGGTGTAATAATGAGGCTCTAGATGGAACTTAAGAAATAAAAAATCAAACTTTATAAAATATCGTCCTCTCCTATATTCCGATGTAATAATGAGGCTCTAGATGGAACTTAAGAAATAAAAAATCAAACTTTATAAAATATCGTCCTCTCCTATATTCCGGTGTAATAATAAGGCTTTATATGGAACTTAAGAAATAAAAATCAAACTTTATAAAATATCGTCCTCTCCTATATTCCGATGTAATAATGAGGCTTTAGATGGAACATAAGGAATAAAAATCAAACTTGATAAAATATCGTCCTCTCCTATATTCCGGTGTAATAATGAGGCTTTAGATGGAACTTAAGAAATAAAAAATCAACTTTATCAAATATCGTCCTCTCCTATAATCCGGTGTAATAATGAGGCTTTAGATGGAACTTAAGAAATAAAAAATCGAACTTTATAAAATATCGTCCTCTCCTATATTCCGGTGTAATAATGAGGCTTTAGTTGGAACTGAAGAAATAAAAATCAAACTTTATAAAATATCGTCCTCTCCTATATTCCGGTGTAATAATGAGGCTTTAGTTGGAACTTAAGAAATAAAAATCAAACTTTATAAAATATCGTCCTCTCCTATATTCCGGTGTAATAATGAGGCTTTAGTTGGAACTTAAGAAATAAAAATCAAACTTTATAAAATATCGTCCTCTCCTATATTCCGGTGTAATAATGAGGCTCTAGATGGAACTTAAGAAATAAAAAATCAAACTTTATAAAATATCGTCCTCTCCTATATTCCGATGTAATAATGAGGCTCTAGATGGAACTTAAGAAATAAAAAATCAAACTTTATAAAATATCGTCCTCTCCTATATTCCGGTGTAATAATAAGGCTTTATATGGAACTTAAGAAATAAAAATCAAACTTTATAAAATATCGTCCTCTCCTATATTCCGATGTAATAATGAGGCTTTAGATGGAACATAAGGAATAAAAATCAAACTTGATAAAATATCGTCCTCTCCTATATTCCGGTGTAATAATGAGGCTTTAGATGGAACTTAAGAAATAAAAAAATCAACTTTATCAAATATCGTCCTCTCCTATAATCCGGTGTAATAATGAGGCTTTAGATGGAACTTAAGAAATAAAAAATCGAACTTTATAAAATATCGTCCTCTCCTATATTCCGGTGTAATAATGAGGCTTTAGATGGAACGTAAGAAATAAAAATCAAACTTTATAAAATATCGTCCTCTCCTAGGCCTATATTCCGGTGTAATAATAAGGCTTTAGATGGAACTTAAGAAATAAAAAAATCAAACTTTATAAAATATCGTCCTCTCCTATATTCCGGTGTAATAATGAACAATATTTGTCATTGAATCTATGAAAAAAAAATCGCTAGATAGCATACAAAGGCAGCATTGAAGGCAGTTTCTGATGGATTCTTCAGAGGTTTAATTTTAAAGAATAATAATGAACTTACAAAAATTAACAAACTGCAGTTTACGTCAAGCATAATTGATAATCTTAGGCGCAGATGTTTCACTACACGTCTTCCATTGTACGTCAGAAAAGTTTCAGTTATGAACAAAGATACATATTCACAATGTTGAATGATACAGAAATATACACATCAAAATTGTCTAAGGATCACAATGTTTTTAATTTAATTCCCAATGAAGAAATATAGGGGAACTAGGCCTAAAATGACATACCTTAAGGAAATCTTGAAAAAAATATGTATTCTTAGCAAATTTGTTTTGGCCAATTATATATAACTGATACTACAATATTAACACATATATTAAGATCAACAGAAAGTGGAAAATACTGACAATCTTTAACTGAAATGTATGTTTGAAAATAGACAAACTATGTCATTTTACCCAAGTTACTAGGGTAAAATGACACACTTAAGTTAATTTTTACATAGTTCAAAAAAAATATTTGTTCTCTTAGATACACTTGCACATTCATTGTGTGCCCATGAGAAACATTTCTTGCACTTTAGCCATGTTTCTTCTGGTTTATATTGGCTGTAAAATCCATTGCAGTACAGACAAGGTGCATCGTTCTCAACATCACCATCGAAATCACTCTCTTCATCTTGGTCTCCATTGCTTAAATCAAACTGAAGCTGTGTTTTTCCTCTGTTTGCTGAACGCCTGTCTTCTACAGCTCTTCTTTCAGCTTCCTTTAATTTTAATTGGTTAATAAAAGAGATGCTCGATTTGGGACCCTTCATGTGTTCTCTTTCTTCTCGCCACAGATCTAGTGCCAGAGGGAATCGGGAAGATCTCTTGCTGTGTCACATGAGCTGAAGGCCTCTTTTGTGACTTCCGCACCTGGTGCAGTTAGTGGTGATGGCTCTATGATATGTTCTTTTGCATTTCTTGTTGTTGAACTACTCTTCTGTGTTGCACCCTTTGGCCCGTCTGTAGGGACTGCATTCTTTAGAGGTCTGTCTGTGGGCGCTGCAGGACTAAATAAGTGATCAGGAAATATGTCCGAATTGAGTGGAAAAATTCCTGTTGAAGAAAATCCACCCAATGCATTGGTGATGATTGCAGTTTTTCCATAGACTTCAGAAAGTAAGTCCGCAATTCGAAACTGTGTTATCACCCATTCAGGATGGTTCCTCAGCCACTTTGTAACAGCCTGATCATATGTTTTCAAAGACCAGAAGAAAGAGACATCAAGTGGCTGGAGTCACCATATAATGCATAATTTCACAGAAGTAATCACTAATCAGCCATTGTAAACAAATTTGACACCAATTTTGCAAATCGCTATCGCCCATAATATATGGCTTCTCATTTCCAGTTAGAACATGCACTTGGGTAAAATGACATAGTATGTCATTTTAGCCAAGTAGGTGGTATGTCATTTTACCCGGAATAAGAAGTAGTGTTAGTACGACCTAACCTCTTTATGAATTTGGATATTGTATTGCTTTTTATAGAGGGAAATATTCATGTTTTCAGTCATGAACATTATTTCACTAATATCTGAAGCTTAAAAGGACAAAAAATACATAACATACCTCAACAATATTATATCGTCGTGCACTTTTCTCCTTTAGTTGCACCTGCTTCACCAAAAAGCGCATTCGCTTGCTAAAACTTGGATGTAACCACTGTTTCCAGCTTCTGTGCACTATAGAGCTGTAAATTCAAACTCAGCTTACAGTGTTTTCACAAAACACATAGTATGTCATTTTACCCAAGTATGTCATTTTAGGCCTAACTCCCCTACTACATGACATGCAAGTACTATTATTAGTGTTGTGGGATTTAATCGATTAATCTATTCGATTAATCGATCAATTTCTGTTGTAAGATTAAGATTAATAGGGGCCAGTCTTCTGTTTTGACCGCTGTACTTTTGCAGTTGCAGTTTCTGCACTGAGTTTGTATATGAAGGTTGTGTGTTTAGTTTGATAAAGAAAAAAAATCAGTTTTCTATGGTTTGTGAAAAATGTAAACTCCATTATGTCATATGAGAATTTGGGAGGTAAACTCGGTGAAACGTTTGGATTTAAATTGAACGATCGTGAAGTGCTTGACAGAAAAAATGTTTTTTCGTGTTTAGTGATGCAGGAAACATTGTTACTAAACGTAGACCGGCACTTAATTCGGAGCATGTGAATGCACTCATGTTTAAAATCATGGATGAAGCAGATTTAACTAGGTGAGTCTCCATACTTTTTGTTATTTATGTTTGTCTTAAAAATTCCCGGAGAAATATTGACACAATAAATTATAAGCCTCATAATAAATATGTTAGTAAGTAATTAAAATAGTTGTTTTGTAATATAATGATACAATATATAGGCCCTATAGATATACAACATTTAATACTTATGCTTATCACCGAACACAAGTTAAATTTAACAATAATTGTGTATTACAGTATTACAGTATATTAAAACATTTTTTCAACTCGATTAAAACTCGATTAAACTATCGATTACTCGATTAATTTCAAATAGTTAATCGATTAAATATTTTTATCGATCAACAGCACTAATTATTATGTATTATTTATGTATAGAAAAATATTATACACGGTACGAAAGTGTGTAATAATGTAAAAAAAAAAAACATGCATAACCTGTTCTCAGAATGAAGATATCAAAGTTTAAAAATCTCAGTGGTTTGAAATCTTAATACAATACTGCTGTTTTTCTCAACTTCACACAAAATCTTTGTCATTAATAACGAGTAACACTACCTCTTGCATTCAGTACTGCTCGACACCTTCTTGGCATTGAGGATATGAGAGGAAATATTTCATCTTGACCAATGTTCTGCCAGTGAATTTGGAGACGTGCGAACAGCTGATCGAGAGTCTCAGTGTTTTCATAGTCCTCCAGAACTCTTTTCTTGAAGGTTATCCCACAAATTCTCAATTGTATTAAGATCCGGGGACTGAGCAAGCCACTCTAGAACTTGAATATTGTGTCTTCCCAACCATCGTGTTGTTCTGGCGGTGGCATTAGAAGGAATTCAGGACTAATTTCTTCAGCGAGGGGAAAAACTACAGGCTGCAATATCTCTTGAATGTAACGATTTGCTCCTTGTGTTCCTTCAACTAAAACGAGGGTCAGTCTTCCTATGTGTCATTATTCCTCCCCTTATCATGATAGAACCTTCTTGGAATTTATGAACCTCCTGTCCATATCTTAGTCTTTCTGCTTAACCTAGTTGTCTCCATATGCGTATTCTTTTGGAATCTGGATGTAGACCGAAGAGTGATTATCAGTAAAGAGAACCTGACCTCATTGATCACCGTCCAATCTTCATGTTGCTCACACCACAAAACACGAGATTCTCGATTTCCACGTCGAATAGCTGGACACCTCAATCGGGACGGGCATTAAGACCTCTCTCGTGCAATCTGTTACTAATGGTCTGGGTTGATATAACCACATTCCCAACATTCTGCAAAGCACTTCTTAACATGCTTGCAGTTGAAGTCCTTTTCCTCAAGGCTCCTAGGCACAGAAATCTGTCTTGTGCGGCAGTTGTAACTCTCCGTTTACCTGGATGTTGTTCTTCCGGACTACCAAATTCACGATATCGACTCCACATTTTGGATATTACGCCTCTTCCAGTATTCAGAGCCCTCACTGCTCAGCTTGTGTTCCACCGTTTTCAATTACACCAATTGCTCTAAACATATCATCGCGGCTTAAATGATGACGTTGAACATTCATTTCTACTATTTTTTAATGGTTTAAACTGTTGAAGTTACCCAAATACTCTGTTACAAATTAACTAATCAACCTATCTGACGCACTAAAATAAGAAATTCCAATGTAGTAATGTAAATAAAATAAAACACTGGTTGCTATGGTTTCTGGTGCATAGATAAATGAATAACTCACTTATGTGTGCCCAATGTTTAGTACTTAATTAGGTTTGGGAAGAATTTGATTAATAAAATCATCTGTTGCTTAGACAATTTTGATGTGTGTATTAAATCCTGGAGATGGTGGGGCAATTTTTGTAGTTTCATTTCTTTGCGCGAAGAGATAATGATTAAATAACATCAAATTGCGAACTCATCACGTGTATTTGCCATCGTGCTTTGAAGATGTATACGAGGTCTGTGCAGGATACTGAGCTCGGTGGCAAAGGTGAAAGAGCAAGGGGCAACATTAGGATTTGTCGGTAGGTCAGGTTCGCGTCGCCATAAATTTCTCGCATATGCTCGCTGCGACGTCGTGACTCGCTGGAATGCCCACGACCTCACGAGCACGGTTGTTTCTAGAAGCGAATTCCAATAGATTGTTCTTACATTGGGATCCTTTCCACATCGTGCAAATATATCTGTTAGGCCTACGATATTCAAAAGGTGATTTCTAAGTACTACTACTGATAAAAAATGAAAGTTTATAGGCCTATTTTCAGCTGCTCCTACTCCTAAAAGATACTTCTATTTTCAATTTATCTCTGTCCATGTAAGTAGGCTATACTATGTTTATTTTTATTTCTGTTTCTGCATTTCTTTGTTGTTATCCATGTCTATGAGGCTATGAAGGCCTATCTGCCTTTTTGTGATCATGCCTTCTCTCTCTCTCTCTCTCTATCTATCTCTCTATAAGTTATGATTTTATGTTTGTGTCAGTCTTTATTTCTATCGGTGTCTGTATTTTTAGATCTGTCTTTGTTTTTCTTTCTCCTGGATCTGTCTTTGTGTCTAATTTGTCTGTATCTGTTTTTATGGCTCTTTCTTTCGCGTTTTTTATTTTTTTATTTCTTCCTTCCTTTATTTCATTCTTCCCGTACATCTACTTGTGGAAGTTTTTCTTTTTCTGTCTTTTCTATTTCTGTGATATAATATAATATAATATTGTTTTATTAATTCAGTCTAATTGACATATCACAAATACAAAAAGTCAATGACACTTACCCATGTGAGTGATCATTGTGTACTATACAAATAAAAAATAAAATAAAATAAAAATTAAGCGAAGGTTTTCGCCCTTCGGGCATCATCAGGCTTTTTTACATACAATATCTTGTACATTTTGTCTCTTCTTATGGAAGGAATGATTAATCACAACATTTTAATAATAAAAATAATAACTATTTAAAATTGACTTATAATAATTAACAATCTAAAATTAATGTACAGATATAAAAATTTATTGTGGAAGGAATTATTAATCACAACATTTTAATAATAAAAATAATAACTATTTAAAATTGACTTATGATAATTAACAATCTAAAATTAATGTACAGATATAAAAATTTAATACATAATAATGATATAAAATTATGGCTGCACTGCTGTGTTGTGTTTAAATTATAACATCATAAAACTGTGAACTTGATAAAAACATTTCATTCCTCTTTAAACTTCATAATTTCATTAATTGGATGTTTTGCTGCTAGTCTTGTCTCAATGGTTCATTACTTGTTATGGTGAAATCAATCTGAAATATATTAGTTATTATGTAGAGAATCCTATATGACGCGATTGTAAAATTTATTAAATTATTGTCGAAAATACTCACATTTAAGATCGTGTGTACTGCACAGGTTATCTATGTTGACAATTATATTGAGACGATTTTTGAGACTGGGTTTTATCTGTAAATGAAATTTAATATCAGAATATATGAAATTTGGTGTAAATGAATATAATAATTGTATGAACGTACTTACGATGTCCATCTCTATATATGTCTCCCTTTCTGATTGCCCGTCTCTAGCCTTCTGTCTTTGTAATACATTATGCTATTTGTATCTATAGCACCATTCATCTATAGTGCACAATCTTTTTTCTAAATTTATCTACGTGATCCAACATTTGAATAAGGATTTTTCCTCTCATTTGCACTACCTTTAAAGACGTAACTAGGCTATCATCTGTAAACACATATCCTGTAAATCATGGACTATCATTTTAATATATTTCGGAACCTTCTTCCGTTTGAAGGCTTCATTAGTTATTTATATCCATGCCTCTTTTTGCTTTGTATCTTCATTAGGTGTCCATGATAACCAAATTGTACCATAATTACTTCAAAGAACTAATCTTTACAACGAATTTTTGACGCAAGTTTTACCAAGTATTTCTCATTTTACTTCAAAACTCGTTGTATTCGTTTCTTCCGTTAATATTCACCATCGAAATCCTCGTTTAGATTGCCTGTTCCAAATTCCCATTTAGGTGGATCAGTTATCTTTTGTTTCTTGTTCAAAATATCATCATTTCCAGGAGCTCTTCTTCGTCCATTTTCTTGGAAATTCTAAGATTGTCATTTCCAAGTTACATTCTTGAAATACTTTCCGTAGTTCATATCAGACTGAACTCTGCAAACCATCTTCATAATTTTCAAATAACACTATGTATTATCTGTTTTAAAGGATAAAATATAACCCAAACTTAATTAATCTAATATCTAGTAATACATAATAAGAATGAGACTGTAAATGATGATGATGATGATGACGACGACGACGACAACGAATTTTTAAAGGATAAATGAGGCTTCTTACGAGTATTTACCTCTTTTTAATTCTATACAACTACAACTGCTACTATTTTGAAATTGCAGTATATTATGTAAGATCAAGTTACGCTCTTTGGAGTCCAATTCGTCTCTTTAAAAATAAGTCATTGTTCTCCTTTATTTATCCAATATCAATTACCATTTTTCTTTAATGGAAGTTCAGTTCTGATCAAACTTAATATTATAAAAAAAATGAATTTTTATAAGTGCAACTGCTCTATATTGCCTAATAATATCTCAAGAAATCACTTAGATGACCTAAACTAGCATTATTTGTAATATATTACTTAAACGTAAAAATGTAATTTTTTATAAAGCTAGGATCGGTAACAAGGATAGATGAATTGATGGGTACTCTAAATTCCTATTTTACAACGACATGTTTGAAATATTTTCAGTCTGATATCTGACAGAGAAAGAGACTGACTACACTATGAAATTATTCTGTCGTTTCGCATTGTTACAGCTTTCTATACGAAATTCCTAAATAAACTAACACTAAAAGAGTCTGAATTTTCATGCCAGTTTCAATATGTTTATAATAAAAAAAAATGTTGCCAGATGAAACTGTGTTCATAACAGTGTTGTATGCTATTTTCGTTCCGTGCAGCACTTACTTTTATCGGGACACACGGAATGGCATCTCTTCTACTGCTTTATGGCGTTTTTACATAGATTTTCTTACTTACTTAGGGGAGACCTGGGCAAAACGAATAACCCGGGCAAAGAGAATAATGCCTATTTCTTAGAAACGCCAACAGGTCGCGTTTTCTGCTATGTTGGGGAAGAATCCCTATCAGATTTTGCTGCTGGAACTGACTTGTCGTCATTCTAGCTAGTAAGAGAAGAAGTCAGCGTGTGTTTGAAGAAAATTGACTGTTTTCTTAAAATATTTCAAGATAAGAGAAACATATGTGGGTACAACATACAGTACTGCAGAAACTCTTTGTTATGTGATAGTAATATATAGGCGATAGAATTAGTTCTAAAATACCGTACATACGAAGAACATTATTATGTTTATGTTTGTATAACCTTAAATGAAAAGCGAAGTGGCGTCTGCGGGCAAAGTGAATAGGGCAAAGTGGATAACTTATCCACTATACAAGTGTCAGCTGTATTTTTGTATATATTTGTCTATTGTAATAAAGCGTGTTAGATCATTTTACATAGTGGAGGCACTAATTAAATTATAAATCAGCAACACTGATCTTAATTTTCACTTAAAAAGGTCGTAATGTGTTTTCAGATGGTTTAATTTTTCAAGAGGAAGACGGAGCAAGCCAAATGGTCGGAAGAAGACATGAAGAAAGCACTTGAAGAATTAAAATCTTCCAATCAGTGGTTCTGCTATCTGGCCATACAACCATAATGTGTTCGTTGATGAAGAGTTTGCTCCAGATGAACTTACAGATCGCTCAGTTGAGACAGAAATCAGCGAAACGACAGCTGGCTCAGATTTAACAAATTCTGCGGTGCCAGCTTCTTCAGCGGCTGAAGAAACAGTTAATGCTCACTCAGAATCAACCATATCTATGATGTCGGCATCTTCAGAGATTGACGAAATATTCAATGCATCAATTACACTCAATAACATCGTGTTTATGTGTTGATTTATTTTTATTATCAGTGAATAGAAATTAAATAGAAAGGTGAAAATGTTATAGGGATATTCACTTTGCCCGGGTTAATTATTCGCTTTGCCCGGGTACCCGGGCAAAGCGAATAATTAACTATATTTTCTTTCTCAAATCATATCACTCTCCGTAGATACGAGAAACGAATTGCTGTTTTGTAGATATGTGGACAACATGTGTCACAACCAAAGTCATGAAGTTTTTATTTCGGGAGCACCAAAATATAGCCTGTGGCATTGTTTATTCTTAGCTTATCTGCTACTCCCGGGTTTCCCCTACACACACACACACACACACACACACACACACACACACACACACACACACACACACCATACAATAGTAAAACACGTCACAAAAGCATAATATAGCTTTAATCACTCTCGACGACATTCCTCCTTTCCACATTTTACAACAATGCTTCACATTCTACCGAATCAAATGCACAATGCAGTCCCCCCCCCCTTCTGTGCTTCTTTAGCGTTTCTTTCTCTTGTACGGAGGAGGGGCCCGAAGGCTTACACTGCAGCCTGAGGCTTATTGTGCTTACCACTCTTATTCTTGTGAATGATTGGTCAGCCGAATGGCCGCGCTCTTGTACAAGTACAGCACGCGGCACCGTGAACTTAACCCGGGCTATTGTATGGATGATGATTATATGTGAATTAATTATGGCGAATTTAGTTCGAGGTCCAACGCCGAAAATTACCTAGCAATTCTGGTTAAATTGATTGAGGGAAAACCCCGGAAAAACTCCAACCCAATCTTATTGTGTCTAAAACAAATATGTTGTCTGTTTTACTGTAGTCCTCCCTGAACAGCCTGAAATTTAGAGAGCCAATCATATTGAAGTTTCCACTTCCTCAGTCTCTCGTATATAGTTTTACAGTACATTTTATCCATTTTTGGTAAGAGTGCCACTCCCTCTATAATTATCTGGTATCATCATGGACCCCTTTTTGTAGATGGCACATATAATTACCGATGTCCATCCGATAGGACACCTTTCTCCTATAAAAATTTTGTTAAACATGTCCGTGACTTTAGTTGTAAACGTTTTTATATTAATGTACTCTTTGATAAATTTTGAAGATACCCGTCTTTACCCGGTGCTTTGTTATTGTTTTAAGCTCATAGAGGAATCGAAATATGTGTATAACATTTTTCGAATAGGAATTTTGGTCTCCGATCCTCATTCAGTACAAGTCCATATTGTCAGGACCTACCTTGCGGATGTAATCATACTTTGTACTTTTACCTCCTGTCACCATGTTTGAATGAAAATATTTACAACTTTTTGTAACAAGTTGTTCCATAGCTATTAGAAAATGTGCCATTTATTGTGCGTCAGCAGATGTGTATGCAACAGGACGGATCATCAGCAAACTTTACACTTGCAATACCAGACTTTATAAATCTCACATATCCCAGGCGTTGGATCTCACGACGAGGTCAGTTTTAATGATCAAAAGCTCCCCCTGATCGATGCTTTTTCTTGGAACACAACCAAAGCCTCGTTTCTGAGATACCGGTGAAGAACCAGAAACGCTTTTAGCAAGGATACTTTCAGCATGTGGTTCGGGAGGTGCCTGAGATATCTGGGAGAGTGCAACAGACCCTGCACTGAATGTGGTGGTTCCAACAACATTTGGTATAATGCAACAGAAATTGTTAATTTCAGGTAAACTTGGCCTATTTACATTTTTGTACAGGGACATCATTTTATTTTTACTAACATTTTTAATATTAACCTGGCTATACCGTTGGATCAACGCCGTTTGTTACCCCCTTCCACGACTGGAGTTCGATGATACTGGCGTAAAAATATACAAACAAATCACTTTACTAGGTATAGGAGGGAAGAAAAGTAGTTCATCCATTTACGTAAACTGGGAAATATCGCGCTTTTGAGTTTGATAATTTTCATTAGGTTTTTGTTTAATCAAGATACAGTACAATATCAACAATGAGTGTTTTTACTCACGAACTGAGCTATCCATGCGGACGTATTCATTATGCAGTGTATGTTATACTGTCTACAGCACATTAGCGTACAATATAGAGAATGAAGTCAAATTGAAAAATAATCATAATATGGATATTTAAACACATTTTTTAAAATGGTGGCCGTTCATTTCGATACAGACTTCAGTTCTAGTGTGTATATTAGCGCACTATAGACTACTGTACCTAATCCCAATTACCAGTTTCGTCCTTCGTACTAGTAACTCATGTTGAAATAAATCTGTACCTACTCTATAAAAGAGTACCTTACGCACTGTAAATTCAATCTTCACTTCTGCCCGACCCGCACAGATAAAATTACTCAGACATGCTATCTACTGTCCGTCCAAGTGGTTATGTCGTAGGGTCGTAGAAAGGGAGGAAATCACGTGACAATTAATTACTTAACGAGGCCCTTTTATTTAAGTTATTCTACACAGTTGTATAATATTACGCAGACATCATATTCTTAACAGAAATTAATGTTCTCAGAAAAGAGCTAAGACAGCCCAGCCACTAGCTGGCGAATAAAAGCTGGTGGGGGAAACCGGGATACGACGTAGGCAATTGAACGACAGTATCTGTGCGAAAATGATTCAATATTGAAAGCTCTTTCGTCACTGGAAAACGCGAACATATTTTTGTAACTTACTGTTTACTATGACCGTAAGGCTACTATGACTGTATATGCGGTCTTGGATCTGTGTGGAGGACGGTTGAACTTCATTAGTAGAAGTACATTAAAAAACTCAGGTACAATAAAAATTGAAGTAAAAATAAAATAATGTCTCTGTACAAATGCCTATTATTTAATTGGTCTATATTCTACCATGTAGTTCCTAACAATCACTGGTTTATAATTACATAAGTGTTACTTCCTAGACCATGAGTTTCAATTGTAAAATTGTTATGCTGCAACCCCTCTAAGCTCCATCATTTGAGCTCAACCTTTCGAATCATCCTGTGTAATAGGGTAATTCCTGTAGAATAATACAGTTTTTTCTTATTTCCGTAACTGTCAGTTACCTTAATTTTCCAAAGTAATTTTTCACATACGTTTAAAATGTAGCATTTCATCTGGAGAGATTTTCAGTTACATAATTCTACAGATGTGCTTCTTACAGAAAAACAATATTATCTTCTTGCTCCACTTCCGTAGTGGTTATAGATATATACCAAAACTCGTAACTATGTATATGGATATAAGTAAGCCTTCGCAACTTTCTCCTGGATAGGTTTTCAATTGAATGTGCAGTTATGAAATAATTTCAATGATAAAATTATCTTTAAAAATATAGTGTGAATTAAAAGTATTTTCCTCAAACACTTCCTTACATTTAAACATATTAAATTTACATTTGACTACACATTCCTTTACAGATTTTATTCAAAATGGAGGCCCTGTTTCTCGACACACAATTCACAACGTTTGGACATTAATTTACAGATGGAAGAACATAACTCACGACTGTCATCAATTTTCACGAATGACTGTTCGATCATCTATCGCAATTAATGCAGATTCTGCAGTTCCTGAGCAAAACATTTTTCACGATACCCCACAGCGAAAAATCACATGGCGTCAGGTCACATGATCTGGAGGGCCATTCTGTTGTGCCACGACTGCCAATCCATTCGTGGAATTGCTGGTTCAAGAAGTCTCTCATTCCTACACCAAAATGAGGCGGTGCTCCATCCTGTTGCCATATCAACTGCTCATTGGCAAAACGAGGGCTGTTTTCAAGAGATGACATCGGAAAAACAGTTGAAGCAGGAACATGGTTTCCAACCCACCACTTATTACACTAGCTATTCGTTTGTTCAAATTATGACACATGTCATGTATATGTGTACAAGTATGAAATCTAAGAACGAATATTGGGGAAAGCGACTTTTAATCCACCTTGTGATTTCACTTACTGCGGCATATTAGTAGTATTTAGTAGTATTTATTTATTTAACCTGGTAGAAATAAGGCCGTCAGGCCTTCTCTGCCCCTCTACCAGGGGATTACAACTACAGGGACATCATTTTATTTTTACTTCAATTTTTATTGTACTTGAGTTTCTGAATGTACTTTACTCCCACCCTCTCTACTAATGAAGTTTCAACTGTCCTCCACACAGAATCAAGGTCGCATATATAGTAAACAGTAGGCTACTGAGTTAGTGAGTATAGTACGTTCCAGAAATATGTTCGCGTTTTCCAGTGACGAAAGAGCTTTCAATACTGAATCATATTTTCGCACAGGTACTGTCCGTTTGCCTAAGTCGCATCCCGATTTCCCCCACCTGCTTCTGCTCGCCCCTCTGTAAAAACTGGGCTGTCTTAGCTCTTTTGTGAAAACATTAATTTCTGATAGGAATTGGACGTTTACGTAATATTATACAACTGTTTAAAATAACTTAAATAAAAGGGCCTCGTTAAGTAATTAATTGTCACGTGATTTCCTCCCTTTCTACGATCCTGCGGCATAATCACTTGGACGGACAATAGATAGCATGTCTGAGTAATTTTATCTGTGCGGGTCGGGCAGAAGTGAAGATTGAATTTACAGTACGTAAGGTACTCTTTTATAGAGTAGGTACAGAATTATTTCAACATGAATTACTAGTACGAAGGACGAAACTGGCAATTGGAATTAGATGCAATAGTCTATAGTGCGATAATATGCACAACAGCACGGAAGCCTGTATCGAAATGAACGGCCATCATTTTCAAAAATGTGTTTAAATATCCATATTATGATTATTTTTCAATTTGACTTCATTCTCTATATTGTACGCTAATGCGCTGTAGACAGTATAATATACACTGCATAATGAATACGTCCGCATGGATAACTCATTTCGTGAGTAAAAATACTTATTGTTAATACTGTACTGTATTTTGATTAAACAAAAACCTAATGAAAATTATCGAACTCAAAATCGTGATATTTCCTAGTTTACGTAAATAGATGAACTACTTTTCTTCCCTCCTATACCTAGTAAAGTGATTTGTTTGTGTTTTACGCCAGTAACATCGAACTCCAGTCATGGAAGTGGGGAGCAAACTGTGTTTCCGGTTTTCTAAAGGTATAGCCAGGTTAATTTTAAAAATGTTAGTAAAAATAAAATGATGTCCCTGTACAATATGAACAATAAAATTACAATTAATATTAAATTTACAATTACAATTACAATAAAAATTAAAGTACAACAAGATTACCTGATTAATGAAAGCAAGACATTTTATCATAGAAGTTAAGAACAAAGAATATTTTTGTATTTACTGAATTACAAATTAAACCTAAAATAACAAAATTCTATAGTGATGAAATTACCAGATATTGAAATATTTTGTGATAGATTAAGAGAACTATTTACAAGAAACCATGTCTCAACGAGTCTCAATTACTGACCAAGTGCCTAGTAAGTTTTCGTTTGAATTCAATTTTATTTCGACAGTCCCTGATGCTAGCAGGTAACGATTTCCAGAGTCTTGGCAGGGCTATTGTGAAAGAGGATGAGTATGAGGTGCGATGGGATGGTATTGTTAGTATTGTTTCATGGCGAGAGCGTGTGTTCAGATTGTGTTGGGAAGAAAGGTAAGTGAAGCGGGACGACAAGTACGAAGAAATAGAAGAGTTCAAGATTTCGAAGAGAAGGAGAAGTGAATGTAAATTTCTTTTCTTATCTAGTTTAAGCCAACCTATTGTTTCCAGGGATGGAGTAATATGATCATATTTACGAATATTGCTTACAAAACGTACGCACAAATTATGAGCACATTGAAGTTTCGTTTTGTTGTCGCTGGAAAGGTCAGTCAGTAAAATGTCAGCATAGTCAAAATAGGGAAATACAAGCGTCTGCACAAGGGACTTTTTTAAGCAAGAGAAATAAAATTATTTATAATATCATTATTGTAATTCTGGATAAATCGTCACTCTGTGCATTATTCAAATAAAAACTGGTCAATTAAAAAAAAAACATTAAATTTCATTATCATTATTCCCAGTTGAATTCATTCGTAAATATTGAATATAATGGACAATCGTAACAAAACATTTGTCCAATATTATTTGTTCCTTTGCATTTAAATTGTAAAGAAGTGTTCAAACTGTCACAATTTTCTCTTTTCGCCTCCGTCTGTGCAAGTTTCTAGGTCACCTCCTGTCTGTAGCATTTTTCCATGTCGGCTTGCTGAGTTATTTCCTGGAATTCTCTGGGGTGATCATGCCAGTGACTGAGACAAACTGTAAAAAGTATCTGGTGACATTAAACTTTGTCATTCTAGTCTTGAATAGAAGGCGCATAAGTAAGTGAAGATTCCGCAGGAACACATGGCTAGCTTCAGGGGCATCTAAGTCTTACAGAACAATTTCAAGTATAAGAAAAGGTGTTAAAAGCTAAATTCTTTCGGACGAAATTATCCACATATTTTAACAACAAAACAGAACACGAAATGAGAGGCAAAGTAACGAAGCGAAGTCTGATTTCGGAACAGGACAATTCTTTTTCTAATCCAGTAATGTTCACAGAAAAGGAGATCAAGGCGTGGAACCTTATTTGTGAATCCAAAGAGAAAGCATGCTCGCATATTTTTAAGTAGGTTATTTTACGACCTTGTATCAACATCTCAGGTTATTTGGCGTCTGAATGGAATTAAACTTGACTGTAGAGTTCCTTGAACATAGTAAACAGACATACTGTGAATGTAAACAACGACGTCAATGTGCTTCGTTATATTCTACTGTTAATAGTACAATCTAGTGACAGTGGAAAATGAAGTAGGATACACACCTCACAAGTTTTCACGTTCCTCGGCGACGTTGAAGGTGTTAACATTACAATGAACAACCATGTGCATACTTGCAAACTCGTTAGAAAAAATTGTTCACTGTGATTTGAAAATGCACTGTGATGGCGTGAGTTCGTTTCGTAGGGAGAGACGGAAGAATACTGTAGCTCTGATCACGAACCGGATTGTACACTAACGCAAAGGTAAACCAAAGTCATATATATACAGGGTGTTTCAAAAATACGGGGCATAATTACATGTATGTATTTCCCACATGTAGACAATTAAACTAGTTCATAACAGCATGTGTCCGGAAATGCTTCATTTCCGAGTTATGGCCTTCACAACATTGAAATTCACCGGAACGTTTTTCTTTCCGCAGGTCGTTGTCATTACAGAAGATGTTCAAAATGTCCACCTCCTGCTTGAATACAGACCTCACATCGATGTCTCATTGACCTGCGAACACGATCCCAAACTCCAGGAGTATTGCGTATGTCCTCAGAACATGCCACAATTCGATTCCGAAGGGATTTCAAATCAGGCACCGGAGACGAATAAACCAATGATTTTAAATGGCCCCACAAGTAGAAATCGAGAGGGTTCAGATCAGGTGAGGTGGAGGCCAAGCAATTGGACCACCTCTAATTATCCATCGATCCAAGTACCGGCGAGCCGTACGACTGAAGTGTGCAAAAGCGCCATCATGCAAGAAGTGAATGTGTTGACGATTGATCAGTGGAGTGTCTTCTAAAACATGAGGGAAAAATTGGATCGGTGTCGGTTAGAGTTCCCGAGTAGCTCAGTGGTAGAGCGTTGGTACGTTAAACCAAAGGTCCCGGGTTCGATACCCGGCTCCGGAACAATTTTTCCCTCGAAATTATTCAAATCAACTTTACAGGGAGTTGTACCTGAAATCTTGATTTGCATAATACACGTTACTGTTCGTTACAGAAAACCACAATTTAAGTCACACGGAGTTAGTGCGCACTCGAAGTTGGTTGCTTGACGGTTGTCAGCCCACTTTGAGGTCTGTGGATATAGAGGGAAAAATTGGATCGGTGTCGGTTAGAGTTCCCGAGTAGCTCAGTGGTAGAGCGTTGGTACGTTAAACCAAAGGTCCCGGGTTCGATACCCGGCTCCGGAACAATTTT